>NW_004524594.1:6255345-6260649 GCF_000260255.1 Octodon degus | reverse complement strand
AAAGAAAAACAGTGCTGAGACGCAGACCTCTTTCTGATGAAAAAGTCCATCACTAATGTTGCACATGTGTACATTTACTTCTTAAGACCCTGCATTTCTGCAAGGCGGCTTTCCATGTGGAGTTGTCACAGGATGGGAGCACAGGTTTGCGGTCTCATTCCTGGGCCGCCTGACAGGGGCTTCATAATGACATTTTTCACCAATCCCAGGCATCCTGCCATTAATCATGCAGAATGGCTCAATGCTCACCTACTATACCGACAATTTGTCCCCATAACTCATTCATTTGCCTAATTTGGGTGAGGATATTGAAACTCTGGGAGCCTTAAAGTGATCTCATTCAGTGATGGTCTGCATGCAGACTTTCCCACTGGCTTCTACAAATGTAACGACTGTGGTAGCAGATGCCTTCTAAATTTGGCAGCATCGCACATATATGTACATATTCTATTAAATATTTCATTAGAAGGCAAAAGTGGTTAAAAGAGCACTCTCATTGCCTGAGGTCAAACTATATAGGAGTTCACCAATTCTGCCTTGATTGATTCATATTAGGACCCTTGGATCTAATTACATCTCAGATTGCACACAGAAACACACACACACACACACACACACACACACACACACACACACACACACAGAGAGAGGCTCCTGCACGAAGCTGTGCTGATATTCTGAACATTTCCATAAGTAGGAACTGTGTATATGTCTCTTCATATTATCAGTCTTCTCTGAGTCTTGTCTTTTCAGATTTCAACCCCAGCTTTGAAAACTACCTAGGGAAACTTTTTAGATCAAAGACCAATCACTGAATAATGAGAAACTTGGCTAGGTGTCAAGTTTGCATTCTGTTCCCTTAAGTAACTCCTAAGTAAAGTCCTAAGTTCCAGAAATTAAAAATTCTGTTCCCTTAAGTAACTCCTAAGTAAAGTCCTAAGTTCCAGAAATTAAAAATTCTGTTCCTTTAAGTAACTCCTAAGTAAAGTCCTAAGTTCCGGAAATTAAAAATATAATCATAATTGAAAAATAACAATAAGTTCAAAATATATCTAAAATTAAAACATAAAGAAAGTATAGTATTAATGAAAGCAAATGTCAAAATCTTGCTTATGGTAGGAGAGGCCAGTGTTCATGGAATAAACAAGGACAACGTGGGAATTTAAGAAGATCAGCCCATTATTGCCATAACAAGATAGCTGAGGTTGAGTGCTTCTGAAGAAAGGAAGTTGGTGTGGCTCAGAGACTTGGAGGCTGTAACCTGCATGCCGTATCCTCAGGTTTGGCAAGGGCACCCTTAGTTCTGTCATCTGCTGGCAGATGGCACCATGATGGTTATACTATATATTTAAGTGAAAGTCCACATGGAGAGAAAGGAAGCCAAAGAAGGTGCTCCCAGTATAGGTGGAGCTCCTGGTAAGATTTACATCTTAAAGTATTTTTTAAAATTTCTTGCTGATCATTTTTTAAATGTTATTTTATTGAGAAACAAATAGCAATGAGACAGTTTCAAAACTGATTAATAAGACATTTTCAATAATTAATACATTGTAATTGTTATCTTCTTAGGTTATCTATAGTACAAAATACAGACAGAGTATCTTGTCCAAACACTATCAGTACAGCTACATTTGCTTAATTCAATGAGAAGAAAGATTTGTACACCTTAAAGTTTATACCACTTCTTAATATTACCAAAGCAGGGACTAAGTGAGCCCTCAAAGCATAAGTTTTTCTGGGAGATAATCAAACTGTGATTTTGTGTTCTTCACATACTGCAAAATAGAACTATTCCATTGTCAATATTCCCAATGTCTTAAGTTGTTCCAACATCACTTAGAAGACCAAGTGTAAAGACTGTTCTGAATCACGAGGCAAATTCTTCAGCTGTGAACCAGGAAAGGTCCACATATGTTACACCCATCAACAGATGAATGGATAAAGAAAATACTGAGGAGCAACAGAGTGTTACTCTGCTCTAAAGCAAGACAAACTCATAGAGAAATGGATGCACCTTCAGACCGTAGTGTTATGTGCAATAACTCAGATATCTAAGTTTAAATACTGCATAGTTTATTTTCTATGAAACATCTAAATTACAAATATTGGGCAAAATAAAAGACAGATAATAAGAAGTAGGGAGATAAATCTTTCACAAGGATGAAGGGGATTGAGAGATGGAAGGGAAGATAAAGGGAATGGTACAAAGGAATTAAGTCAGTTGATAGGTGCCTACCAACTCTGTATAAGGAATGTGAAAACTGCACTGCAGACATATACAGAAACAAGAGGAAGGGATGAAAAGATGGAAAGGGTAAGGAAAGGGAGAGACAGGGGATGGAACAAAAGTAGCTACGAAATGGCATGGTTGTGTGTCAACTCACCACAAGGTATGTGGACATTATGTATTACAAACATGTAATAATAAAAATCATACATCACCATTACAAATAATTTTTTGTGCTTCCCAAATATGATGGCAAGACCAGCACTGGACCAACTTTCCTACTCCAAAAGGGTGAAAGGATGCTTGCCTTGATGGCTCTCTGGTACAGGTGGATACTTCCACATGTGACATCCTGTGTGTGGCTCTCCCAGATGTGGGATTCATGAAGCAGACAGTGAGAACTTTCTGGACATAATACTCTGCTTCTAATCCCAGAGCTTCACAAAGCACTGTCCCAAGGAGGTTCTATGAAGGAGCTCTGAGCCTGCAGCCAATTCCTGTCTATCTTGCCCAGCTTGGCTTTGCAAAGTTCAAAAACCATTTTGACCCTGTCACTCTGACAACTGGCTCAGCTGCAACAAAATTGCAGGGATGCCTCAAAATTTGCCAGCAGTGCAAGTGGCACAGGGGTTCATTTGAATAGCAACTGCATCTATGGAACCCTTTACCAGAAAACGTGTATATTACTGGACCACTGTAAGACAGGCAACTCCAGGAGGTTCAGTAATTCCACCCCAGAAGGTCTCTAAATCTATGGTGGGAGGGGCAGCTTTGAAGATGACTGAGATGCCTGTCTATTTCAAGGTCTCATACCATAAGTTTCGAAGGACTGCAGTGGTCACCCCATTTATGATATGTCAAGCTTGGTTTGGGTGGCACTTACTCTGTTCACTGCCACTGCACTACATCCTGACAGAGCAGTCACTACATGGAAATCAAAAGTTGGTCATTGGATAAGAACAGACAAATCTCCAGACGGTCTTTGCATAGTACTCAATTACCCCAGTGGAAGGGAGACACAGTACTTTTGCTCATTACTCATTGGTCTAGACTGTCACTAGCCAGGCACATAAAAGAATCCAAGAAGGATAATCCTACTTAGTAGCTAGAAAGTGACAAAGGCCAAATGGTCAATGACATTAGGATTCATAACCACCACATTATATAAGATTGCTTAACCTTAAAATGAAGGAGCAAAATGTAAGAAAAATTCGCAAGAAGAATATTGAATAGAGTAAGACACAGTAATGCAGAATATATCAGTTTCCATTCTTGAACTATTATTAGTCCTTTATAGTATTTTTATCCTTTATCCACATAACTGCATTCTACTACATTTAATTTAAAATGTGCTAAGGCTCAGCTGTGATAGGACACAGCTTATTGCTTTTTCTGTCCTTTTTTTGCTGTGTGTGGAACACAAACTCCTTCATGAACCCTGAATTTCAGGGGCAGAGACACATCTCACAAAGAGCAAAATACCTGTTACCTAAAAATCCAAAGGAACTTATTAAAAAGATTGTCTAGATTGTCTTTTGGTAATCTACCATTCTATACCAAAGTTCCTTATGATCATTGGGTGATTTTCTTGATAAAATATCATGCAAATAGAGAAATGGATTTACCTACTTCTTCAGATATCATGAATGTTTGAAGGAGAGCAAATTTGTTGCCAGAAAAGTAATCTACAAGTGTAAGTGGGAAAAGCTTTATCTGTAAACTGAATTAGGAAGGTTGTATTCCACCCTCCTGACATGTTGGTCAGAAGTACCAGAAAACTTTGCTAAGGTTTTGCAGAAAGGAAGATTAGTTGGATTTTGCATGAATTACTGTGTAACAACAAAAATGCAATGGCTTGTGAGAGGAGATGGCATCAGAAAATAGAAGGAAAATAAAACTAGGGATCAGATAGGAAGGAAAAGAAAATACACAGGAAAAAACTACAGCTGGAAAATGTGTTCTTTCCTTTTCATATCACTCAGTATTGGTACTGAGGGAAAAAGCCCTATGTTCAGAGCCTCCCACAGGGGCTTCCAGAGAAGGTTCAGCAGGACACCTGGGCATTCAAGATCCTGTCTCAAGTCAATGCCCTCCAGGCCTCTGTATCCAATGTGCTTCAGAAATACCTGGCTCTTTGGGCCAGCACGTAGACTTTCTCTCAGTCCTTGGTATATCCTGCCTTGCCACAAGCAGGAGTCTGCCTACACAGGGGCCTCTGACCACAGTGTTTGCTACTTATGTGATTTGTAAAGGTCAGGGGATACACTGAGAGACAAAAAATCAACATGGGATAAGTCTGACAGTAGAAGAGCTCCTGGGGACAGCAGGGGACCTTGGTGCTCTTTGGTGATGGGAGTTTGGAAGTCATGATCACCATCCTGCATCCATTCACGATGAACATTGAAGAACTCAGAATTTGGTTGTTATGTGTATTATTCATTGGACACAAAATTATTCTTTAAATCGATTTAATTGATTTTTGACTAAATGTTAATATTTTATGTTTGTTTGTTTCCAATACATTTTGAAGATATCATTCATGAAAATATCAAGATTTGACTTAAATTCTTCAAGAAAGTTAGTATATTGATACCTTCATCAAAATATGCATCCTTCTGACTTTGAACTTTCTAGGGCATATCAGTATTTTAGTTTAGTCAAGGTAAATTTTGCACTGGACAAAAATAAACACATAGGAAGATATAATGAAGGCTGCTGTAATAGAGAAGAGAACTCAAAAGAGAAGGGCTGGTGACTTCTTAAGAACTAGAAAAGGCTTTAGGTAACAGGCCACCTCGTTCACAAATTAGCCTTTCTCAGACAAAGTTAAAAGTTCTAATACCCTCATGACAGAAGTTAATTGTACAACTTTCTGTGAACCTAAGTGAGGATTTCTCCTCCTCTGAGACCTGCACTGTCTGAGAAGGAGACCTGCACTGTCCCTAATGACTACATGTAAAGGGAAGGCTCATTGGCCCTTGAGAAGACAACATAGAATCAAATGGAAGAACATGTTTGGGCCATCTTGGTCAGAGTAACATTTATGGGTCTATACTACTTCTTTTTTTTTTTTTTTT
>NW_004524594.1:6224191-6247382 GCF_000260255.1 Octodon degus | reverse complement strand
TTTTGAATCTATGGAGAAAGGAGCTTCAGATGAAAGGTGGGAACCCTTCCTAAAAGGGGGAAGAAACGGCCTATTTATAGGCAATTACCACCACAGATGGCAGAGCTGTAGTCCATTTATGAATGGTTTCACAGGTGATAGTCACAGACCTTTTCTAGAAGGAAAAGTCCAACTTATCAGTAAAGGAAATAACTAGTCCAATTCATAGGTAAAGGGAAATGGACCAGAATTACTGGTATCTTAAGGACATAGCAAAAGTTTGACTGATTTTGTGTCCTGAAGTTGCAGGTTTTATTAAATGTTGAGTTTTAAAATCCTAATTTTTCTTATTTCTTTTCTATATATCTTTATTAATTTCTCATTCCAAGAAAAAGAGGTTCCACAAACTGGCAGGCCTGTTGATCTTCCTAGAAAAAAATAAAGGATGGCGAGAGGATCGAAAAAATCAAAGAGAGGAAAGCTGATGTCAGGCGGAGGCTTCTCTCAGATGGGAGGAAAGGAACTGCCCAAGGACTTTAGAGTGTTTATTCACACAGTCAGGAGACGGATGCCAACTTCACCCTCTCTGCCTCACAACCTGTGTTCAGGCTGGACCTGTTTACATGGCGCAAGGAGCTCTCTGTGTTCTCAGGCCAGCTTTGTCCTAGCCCTGCATGTATGATTGATTTCCGAACTTCAGCTGTTTCCTACAAGGAGGTAAAGGTAGGCATTTTGCGTGAAGAGGCAAAAAAGCATGCTGTTGACCAAGAGACCTGATATGGTCCTATCATGTTTCAGCTTCAAGAGTCAAATCAGTACAGGGTATGGTAGGGTGAACCAGAGGATCTGTGCCCACGGCAGAGCCTTTCTAGGCCTTCTTCCTTCGTTGGGAGACGAATCACTTATCAGTAAGAAAACATCCAAATATTTCCTGTGTTGTGTATCCCTTCAGATGTAAGACTGTTAAATAATGAGACTCGGTGGTTTTCCCCTGAAACCAAAGTTGAGATTGATAGAGGTATTGACCTCTCTATCAGTGTGGATATTTTAAAAAGTGATCAAAAAAGTGAAAGGAGTAATAATGTGAGGCCCTCCTAGAGACTCTTCTCATGCAGAATTGAACATGCTTTTGCTTCCAACTTCAATCGTTAAAGTCTTTGCCTAACCTAAGACTAAGAAACAAATAAACCAACTTCCCACAGGGAATATAAACATTATGTACTGAAACATATACTAATAAAAAATGAAGTAAATAAACTTAGAAAAAGAAAACAGTGACTGTGCTACAGAAAGGCAGTCACTCTGGAAAGGCTTCTAAATATATTTAAAAGAATGAATGAGCGTGAACTACAGTCTGGATCCAGGCCAGCGCAATCTCAGCTGAAGCATTCTCATTTCCAAAACGACAATAGAGTGAATTTTTCTGTTTGGAATTATAGCCAGGAAGGACTTGCTCACCCTTTTATTTGTATGGTAAACACAGCCCTATGACACTTCTCAGAGGCACTAATCCCTTAGGAGCTCCCTGCCTGGAATGCAAATACAGAGACCCTGTACCTGCAGTACCTCAGTCTTTAGAGAAACAAACTCAAGCTCTTTTTTCCACTTTTATATCTCCCTTTTTGTACCTTCTACTAAAAAAAAACGATTTGAAGAAATTATGTACAAAATTAAATTTGCAGGGTACACCAAGTGATATGCATGGTGTTATAAGCTGAACTGTATTCCCTAAAAGAGATATTGAAATCTTCACATTCATGCTTGAAAATGTGGTGTTCTTTTGGAAATATGCTGTTTATGAATGTCATCTGGAAGAGACGAGGTTCTATTTGTTTGGTTGGGTACTAGCCTAAAAAGGCAATGACAGGGCCAGCCAAATAACTCAGCTGATTAAAGCACCTGCAAGCAGGTCCAGGGGCCAGGGGTTCAATCCCTGGGCCTGCCTTGCTGCTCCCCCCCCCCCCGATCCGCTTAGCCAGAGATTGAGACTGGGCGTGGTGGCACGTACCTGTAACCCCAGCTCTTGAGAGGCTGTAAACAGGAGAATCACTGAGTCCAATCTGGAAGTGAGACCCTGAGACCCTTCCCTAAAATACAAAATAAATAAATAAATAAATAAATAAATAGCAATGACATTCATTAGCAGAAACACAGACAGAGGGAAAAGTGGGCTACCATCTGACGCTCCAGAGATAGAATTAGAGAGAAGAACGTTTCATGAATAGGGAGGCCAAGGCTGGACTTGGACTGTAAGAAATCTAAAAATCTCTGAGATTACAGGAATCTAAAAGAGGTAGAGAAAATCCTTAGTACATACTCTATGAAGAACAAAGTTCTGACAAAACACTGATTTGGGTCATTTTGCCTTCAAAAGTGCGAAGGATAAATTTGTGTAATTTTTAGCACACCAAGTTTGTGGCATTGTGCTTAGGTGGTTCCAGTGAACTAATAAAATAATTAGCTGTCTTTCAGGAAAAGAAGCAAGAAAAGGCCACAAAAATTGTGGTACAGAATAGAAGTTGCTTCTTTTCATGTTATTAATTTCCCTCTGGCTTCCAGTTGTAGGCAAAGGGAAGGAGCCTGAGTATTCTCTGCTTCAACAGTTCTGTTCCACACTGGGTGATTTATTTTAGACTCTTGATTTTAGCTCTTTAATTTTGATTTTTTTTATAAAAAAGCAGTGCAATGATAACTAAAAAGTAGTGCATTTCTGCTTGTTTTATGATTAAAGGAGATAGCAAATATAAAATGCCTGGTGTGTTAAACTTTCATTCAGTGAATGCTCTGTTCCTTTTTTTTTTTTCTCTCTCTCTCTCTACTTTTTTTTTCCCCAGGCAGACAGCTTCTCAACAACTATCTCCCCTGAGGTTTGGACTGATAATAGCTTCACATTTTATATATCCCAGAGATATCTGTAATTTAACAGACAACCCTTAAAGGCAGAAAAACCCTTGGGGCCAAAGCAATGAATTCTAATAGAAGACTTCAGGCCCTTTGATAGGCGCTGGAATAGTTATTTTTTGTGCTGGGAAACTTGGCAGAAGGCATTTGGATCATACAAAAAAAGCCTCTGGCCTCACTCATGTGGCCATCCTTACTTGCTAAAAATTTTATTTTAAGAAATCGATGCTTGTTTCTAATCTGCCTTTTCTTTTCACGCATTAGTTAATTATTCTGGCAATTGTTTATTCGCTCTCAATCTATAGGCACAGATCCTACAAAACACACTAAGACAATTGTAAGGATCAGCCTACCAAAGTTACTTTTTGTATTCAAGATTAGTCTAGTGAGGTATTCATGGAAATAAATTATAAAAAAGAATATTCTGAATGACAAAGTTGAGTTTTTAAACTTAGAACTAGTTAATCTTAACGTCATGTCTATTCTTAACTTTTTCTCTACTGTTTTCTTGTGATTATATATTTTTCTTTTCCTTACTCCTTTCTCTAGCTCTCTTTCTTCATTTTTCATGAGTGTAAGAAACAATAGGTTGGTAATAAGGCTATTTTAGGGGTGTGTGCATGTGTGTGTGTGTGTGTGTGTGTGTGTGTGTGTGAGTTTGTGGCTTTTTGTGTGTTTGTGTTTGTGTGTGTGTTTATGTGTGCCGGTAGCTGAAACTTTCATATTTGTCTACAATGTTCATACTACTCCTATATTTATATCTGCTCTGGGGCCTTAATCTTAGCATTTTACTTCCATTAATACAAATATACTCATTCACTGCATATTTTCAGAGCCTTTCTTGAATGTCAGGCATCATGTGAAGATGTTTCTTAGACTCTGTTTCCTCTAGCCTACATGGAAAATCCCTGAGAAGTTAGGCATTATCAGACTATCGTCCCTTAAAATAATTGCTTAATTTAGAATCAATAAACTTAATTTATGCTTTGCCTTTCTTTTAAAATATTTGTCAGATCCTTCATTACTACTAATAATGATAATTTATAATAACAATACTTTAAAGCACTTATCTACCAGATGTTATTATTAAGATACATGGAAAACCAGAGAGTAATACAATAGATTGTATAGTCAGGCTTTTTAATTTTTAATATAGGCTCACAAATCAGCAACAAGAGCTTTAAAAGTCAAACTCAAAGAATTTCCTTTCCAAGAGTTTGAGGGTTCTGAGGAAAAAAAAAAAAGAAAAGAAAAGAAAAGAAAAGAAAAAAAAAGAAAAGAAAAGAAAAGAAAGAACAATGTCTTTATTGAGAAATGTGGAGAAAGTCTATTTTAAATAATTTTAAGACCTAACCCTTTACTGTGGCTCAGTCTTTGTGCTGGACTATGTGAGACAGCTTCCTACTGGAGTTACAATCCATCCAAACTGGCAAAACTGGCCATATATGCATTTGAATAGCTTCAGGAAACTCTTCTGGAACACCAGTTGCCTTTGGCTTTGAAGTTCTTGAGAGAAAATAAATTTTTTTCTAACATTATTCATGTATAAATAAGTAAATCTATTGAAAAACAAAAAGGAAAGTATATAAGAAATCAGATGTATAGTAGATGACATCCCGAAAGATTGGGGGGAGGAAGGAGAATTATGTCTTAGGGAAATAATACGCTAATCAGTCAGGCTTGGGGAGGGATTGGAGATTAGAATTCAAAGTCCCAGGATCTTGGAAAGCTGGGGTATGGGCCACACTAAGGCACTGGAGCAAACCACATACATCAAAAGGGTCCAATTGAGAGGCAGCTAGGTGCTGGCACCACAATGACAGATCTGCATGGCTGCTAGTCATGGGCTTTAGTTTTGGTGACCGCGTTGCCATCTTAGCTCATCAGCGTGCTAATATCATTCCACAAACGACTGCAAAGCTCTCGTGAGATTTTGGACAGAAGCAGGCCCATTTGTTCTCTAAGTCCTTGGTAATCTTCTCCCAACCAATGCATGAAAACCTGTCTCACTTCATAGTGCATAACACTTATTTGCCTTCCAAGCTACTCCTAACACTGTTAAGATGCTAGAGAAGGGACCCCAAAACCTAGCATGAAAACAAACTGGGTCCAAATTAAGCCTATTGTGAAATACCTATTTCAGTTTGTCTGGGGCTCTTACCTACAATACATAAACTTCTGAAATAATTCAGAATATTATTTCAGTGCATACATTAATTCAGACTAATGTGTCAGAATGATAGTTTCAGATGCCTCATAAAGTATCACATTTAGAGATAACAAATCTTCTGCACTTGTGGAGACTAACTTCTCAGAGAATGGTGCTCTGAGGTAGAGATTATACATCCAAAGCAGATTAGTGATAAAAATGTAGCCTGAATTTTCTTGGTGGCCTCTAAACTCATTGAGGGCCTATTTTGGAGTTTCCTACTCTACAGAAGAAACATGGGCAAGGTATCAGTAAGGATTATAAATCTTTCCAAAGACAACCCTAGCAACACATTTTATCATGCATTTAACATGGTTTTTTTTATGGGATGTGTCATATTGATTAACTCACCTCTTACTCTATTTGATAGGAAAAGAATTTTTCCTGTGGGTTGTGGGGATGGCTGAACACCAAACAAATATAAGACAGATGAGATCAATAGCAGTCAGTGAGTCATATGTGCTCACAGCCCACAGCAGGGCTCTGTTTGCCATTCCCTGACCCCTGGGGTTTGCGCTTGAGTCTGTGAGAGTCATGCTCTGTCTTACCGACAAGGCGATATGACCTCCACATACTTCAGGAGGATGTGATTGGTTTGTTTAGGTAATTTAAAGCAGTGGTAGCATTCTGCAGCCCTGCACTAGAGAGATGGGAGTTGCAGAAACAGATCTGCTTAGCAACAGTCACGGTCGGGTTAGAGGAACCTCCCTGTCAGGGCAGGGTATGTAGGGAATCTTACAATTAAAATTTTCAAACTCTTGTCAATTTTAACAGATCTTAAAACAGCTCAGAAAACACAGATATTTCTTCATAGTTTATATTCTGCCATTTGGACTCCAGATCTGATTTTCTATTTCATCCACCTTGTCCAATTCTCATACCAGCTTGGTGTTCTGAAACTATCTACAGTCGCCAAAGATTACACAAATTAGAGGCTCGGTCCCTCAAGAACGCCCCCACCTCGGATGTCACATTAGTGTCACATTAGGGCTTCCTCTACTGTCAAAGCAATAATTATTCAGAGCTACAACAACCTTTCCTTGGGCTCTATAATTTGCAATAATGGATTGAAGAACTTTAAAAAATATTGTAATTATGTTAAATGGATTACATAAGATAGAATAAAGAACATACACAAATAGTCAGACGAAGAGGTACATAAAGTGTTTTGTCTAGTCAGAAAAAGATGCGCCATGTAAATCTTCTACTCTCTCAGATTCATTGTAGATTCATTCTACACTATCAGAATCTACTTCCCTATTCTCAGATTTGATAAATCAATTTTTTGCTTGAAAAAGAATGCAGAGAAATCATGTGTGTATTTACTGAAGTTGACACTGCCATAGATCTGCTTTACTAACCTGGATACGTTTTAAGAAGCTTCTCTTACAATGGACTGTTTGGGTGGAAGTTGCTTCAGGTTATCTTTGCGGTATTCAGGCACCCATGAGATATATTTCTTGAAAATGTAGATTCTAATTAGAAGAAGAGAATACACCTACATATTACATTTGAAATGTTTATGCCCATGAAAACATTTCTTAATCTACTCATGCACTTATACCATAACTTATGGTTACTAATATTGGTCTTTCAATATTGTTTTTTAAAAGATTTATTTATTTATTTGGTACAGAGTTTCGTTACACAGCTTGGACTTACAGAAATCTTCCTCTCTCAGCCTAGGTATGTGTCACCACACCTAGTTTCATTGGTCGGCATGGCGTGGGGCTGGCAGGGCATGTGATACCAGGGTCCAAAACCAAGTCTTTGCGCTTACCAGGCAGGTGCTCAGAATGCTGAGCTATCTACCCAACCCAGTCTTTCAGTATTTGTATGAGTTCCCCTTGTCCATGATAAAGCCAATCTGTTTACCTATGAAGAATGGTAACCTATTAAAAGAAGGATAAATGGTGGTTTATAAGAAAGAAAACACGGCCAGGAATTAAGGAAAGCAGCCCTGTTATCAGGCATTCATCGTACACCACCAGGGGAAAATCATGATTACTATGAGAAGCATCTGTCAATACAAACCCCATAGGTACCAGTCTGATACATAAATGCTACGGTCACTAGGCAGGCTCAATGGTATATCTGTTTCCCCTTTAAAGTGACAGAGAGAAATATCCAGTTGTTTAAGACTGACTCCTGAACCTGAGCGGTAGTAACTGTATCAGTTAGCTTTCTTGTGCCTGGGACACATCACCTAACATCCGCCACTTAAGAGTGGAAGCTTAATTGGACTGACGGTTTCAAGGGATTCAGTCCAGGGTCTGCTGCCTCCAAGGAAAGTACATCATGGTGGAAGAGGAAGTAGAGCAAAGCAGTTCAGTGCTTGGCAACTTGAAAGCAAAGCGTAGAATGCTGTCAGGGAGAACTGGGCCCTTGATTACACGTAGAACCCAACGTACATCTCTGTGACTTACCCAGATATACCAGAAAGCATGTTTTACTAACCTTTGAGGGGATTCGTTTTCTATTTTATTTATTTATTTATTTATTTATTTATTTATTTATTTTTTGTGGCCAGGTCATCCCACCCTGGTATTGGGGCTGGTATAGCATGTGGTGCCAGGGATCAAACTGCCATCCCTGTGGCTTGCCTAAGCTTGCCTAAGCAGGCTCTTTAGACCACTGAGCTATCTCACCAGTCCCTTCCAGGTGATTCTTAATTCACTCAACATCATAGGGTTGATGGCTACAGTAACAATGATAGGGTGGGAGTGAGTATGTGATCTGTATTTTGTAATGGTGAGCTACTCTTATACTCTGTAAACCAACACACAAGAAGTCATCTTTGTGTCAGGATGCTAAGAAGACAGACAATTCCAGTCATCTGCGGCATAGCATGCCTGATACTAGGTACCATGTTTTAGCAATTATATTCAGCAACGATATTTTACTGTCTGGTACTCCCTGACTGGGATGTTAAAATATCCAACTTCACCAAGGATGCTAATGAGTCCTAAAACTTGCAGAGTTTCAGGATTCATGAAAACAAATAAAGCCAATGGCCTGAGCTCAGCATGGGCCAGAGAGAGTTGTGGTTCAAGGTTTTAATAGCACTCTCTGCAAAAGCTGCAGCTTTTGATATCCCTGTCCCTAGTGGGGGCTCTGCCAGGTAATCCTCCTCTCTCCAAAGCCTGTCAGCAGAATCCATGTCTGAGATAGTGAGCAGCTGTGAGTTTGAGCTCTTTGGCAGTTGGGGTGAAAGCTCCGCTTAATTGTTCTTGGTAATTGTTGCCTCCCGGGAGCTGGCCTAAAGAAGTTGTTCCTTTCCTCCTCTGCTGGTAATACTCTTCTTACGCCTTCAAACAAAAAGCTAGAATGAAATAGGTCTTCCTCTTCCCCTTAGTGACAGCACTAGCTATTGTCTACACAAGCGTGCATCCCGATTTTTTTCTCTTAGAATACATCAGATATTTTCATACACATTATCTCTTTTGAAGCTCACAACCCCAGTTGAGGAAACCAGAGATCAGATGGAGAAAGCTATTTTTATATAGCTACACAAGTGACAGATGGAGAACTTAACCAGATGGTTGGGTGGCTTTGTAGTTCCTGGTGCTTTCAAGACTGCAGCTCTTTCTGAACCTGCATAGTGCATGGCATATGCAAATCTTTGTAAATACTTGTAGGATCCAGCGAAAGGAAAATTCAAAGATGGATCCTGTTAGGTTTATCTGACCTGAGTCATGGCACCAAAATGTTAAGGATTTCTTGGCCTGGCAGAGAAGCAGAAGTAAAGGAAAACGGGAGGGGTTTATTAACTCTGATGACATGGAGAGGATCTTAGGGAGATGGGGGAATCCTCTGTCCTGAGACAATGGAAGCCTGAGATTTCATGAACTTTTGCTAGGGGTAGAGTTTGAGGGGAGGTTCAGTGACACATAAGGAGTTGATTGGAGTTTACCTGTTTGCTAGGGAATGATATCCAGGATTGGAGTGTGGAAGAAGGAAGAAGTGGTCATTGAGAAGATAAGATTGTTTTGGGGATTCAGCCATATTGAATCAGGGCCATGATAATCCAGTGGCTGGTACTCAGCCTGGAACCTATCATATCATTTCTTTTCTTTCTTTCTTCTCCTTCCTTCCTTCCTTCTTGCCTTCCTTCCTTCCTTCCTTCCTTCCTTCCTTCCTTCCTTCCTTCCTTCCTTCCTTGGAAAGTTTTAAGAATCCAGCCGAGGGACTCATCCATGCTCGTTAAGCCTTGCCCCACTATGTTGCACCTTACAGTCCACAGTGATGTGAGAGACAGAATTTCCTACCTGATCAATGTCAGATGTGCTGAGATCATGGTCCCTCAACAGACAGGAATAAAGTCACCAACCAGAGGGAGAAGTTAGAAGAGATTTTTGGAAATAAAGAAAGAGTAATACCTCCCGCGTTTTCAGGAAGGGTCCTGAACTGATTGGCCACTGGGCCCAGACCCTTCATCAGTGGTAATTTATATAGCAAAATCAGAATGCGGGTATAATATAGATCAACATATAAGATTACAAATATACCTTCTTTGCTAATATTGGGCCAACAGCTAAGCCTTTTTGTAGCAAAGGTGAATGGAAAGCACAATGACATTTTAGAAAAGGATGAGTTTCAATGCTCTGTTCGTACACATGGGTAACTAGCTGATACCTATTTGGACTCTTGGACCACATGGTGAAAATTATAGTATAATTCCAAGATACTGCTTATCTCTTAAGGAGGCATGTAGGTCTGGTCATTACATCTTTAAGGACTTGCCTTCTTTAGATTGTCCTCTCACTGCAATTTTGATATCTTTATTTATTCTGCTTATTTCCTTGAGAGCTCAGTCTCACTCTGACCGTATATGCATTTCTGTTTAACTTAGCTGCCTATACTACTTTTTCCCTGAATGGATTAGCAAAGGTCTGAGAGAAAAGTTTCTGGAATTATGTAAATTTCCCATGGGTTCATTAAAATTCAAAGAACATATTTAAAAGCATAAGTATCTCTGAAATTAATGTTCTGCTTTTAGCAAAATTTTCATTATCAGAGTATAGTGCATTCTTTTCTTTTTATATTACTAGGCATCTATTTGAATACAGGTTTTGTTTTTCCATTTCAGAATTATATCTCTATCACTCTGGATACAGTTTTCAAGTCCACACCTGTTTTGTTTTTCTCATGTCTGGGACAAAACACCTGTTACCCAAAATTAAAGAAGAACAGGATTTTTTATTTTAGTTGATGGTTTTTAGAGACTTCAGTCCAAATCAGCTGGCTCCAACACAAGATGATACATTACAGCGGGGCAACAGTTCATGATGGCAGAAGACAGAAAATGCAACAAGTATAAATGACAAGAGGTGGTCTCTTTTCCTCCTTATATTTCATGCAGGTAACCTGTCCTAGGGTGAGTGTAGTATTTAATCACCCAAGCCCAGTATAAGACAATGAACCAATCACAAATTCTTCTAGATTCAACTGACTCAAAAATCCTGCCCACCTGACTGCATGAGGCTTTGGGAGGACATCCAAACACAAATCATAACATTCCAACTATGGCCACCCAAAGAATTGTGCATATCCCTTTTTGTAAAAGGCATTTAGTCTATATCCAAGAGTTTTCAAAGTCCTATCTGTGCCCAAAGGTATAAGATAAACTCTTAGCTGTGAGCCCCTATATAAATGAAAAGTTAAATGCTTCCAACATTCAATGGCACATGATAAACATTTTTATTTCAAAAGGTATAAGGAGGAGGATAAGAAGTAATGGGACCAAAACAAGTTCAAAATCCAACAGGAAAAACATTAGGTCCTGTGGTTCCACATGCAGCATCCCAGGCAATTTGTGGCAAGTTGTATGCTCCAAACATCTTGGATGGCTCTGCCCTACAGCACTTCCAATGGTAGTAGCTTCCATGGCTTCTCTCTTGGGCCTGCTTTGCTCCCTCCTTGTGGTCTTTCTCAGATTAATGTTCCTGGCTTCTCCAAACTTCTGCAGTCTCTGCGGCACCTTTTGCTTCTCACCCACAGCTTCACATACTGCCCTCCTAGTGTCACACTACCTGACTCCCAGGCCTTGTGAAATTGGTGGGAAGACTTCTGATCCCATAACTCTTGCATTCTTCAAGAGTCTAAAAGTAGTGCTATGTGGATGACTTCACAAACTGCATACAAACATTCTTACAAGCCATAACACACATCAACTTGAGTCCAACAACCAATTAAGTCCCTCCTAGCAGAAACTTCCTAAGTTTGGACTTTACAGGCAGACTCTCTATCAGCATTATAGTTTTTTGAGCTTTATAGGCAGACTTTCTATCAGCATTATAGGTTTTTGAGCTTTGAAAAATCTGTTGCCAGCTGAAGCAGTTGCCAGGTTTCACACTCTGTCGGCTGTAGGGGTCTAGTGCCTGGATTGCTGATCATTCTGACCCTGATTCTGAGGAGCAAACTTTTTAGGCTGCCACCATTCTGGAGCATAGTATGGCCATTGCCATTCTGGATCATAATATTTTCTTGTCAAAGCAGTCTTTCACTTTTAACATTTTGAGACTGAAAAAGTTGGAGTCCTGCTGATTCTTCTAATGTCCTCAAGCAATCCCTTCTTTTCTTCTTTCTCTTCTCAGTAATCAAAATTACCTCTACTCTATTTATGCAGTATATAGCTTTCCTGGAGCTTTCTTTCTGATCTAACTCACAAAGTTTTAACTTATTCTTCTGGGATGAGTTTGCTCTTGATGCTCAACATTAATCTGGCCAAGAGACTCCATTATCAGTCATGCCATTGCCTCAACATTCAAGTGTGTGAAAATTTCTTATGCAAGATTAACTAGTGCACTGCCATTAATCTCATTCTAAGACAGTCTCCGGACATGAGCAAAATGCATGCAAACATTCTTATAAATCATAACACACATCAACTTGAGTCCAACAACCAATTCAGTCCTTTCTAGCAGAAATCCCCTAAGCTTGGATATTATAGGTAGACTTTCTATCTGTATTATGGTCTTTTGAGCTTTGAAAAGTATCACCCATGAAACCAACCTAAGGTGTTCCAGCCCAACCTTTTTACATACACCTATGAACCTTTCCAGTTTCTTCTCATAAGCCATTTTCAAAAGCTACAGAAACACATGCACAGGTATAGTATCTGCAGTAAACCCACCCCTGGTATCAAATGTGTGTTGCTGAGAAAAAAAAAATACCTGGTGCTCAAAGTTACTTTATTTATCTAATATTCTCTAGTCTTCAGTTCATATCAACTGGCTTCAAGCAGGTGGCACATGGAAGACAGGCAACAGTGGTGGCAGAAGACAGGAAAAACAAAGAGAGCAAAAGGGGAGGGTGAAGGTTCTTTTTCCTCCTGTATATTACAAGCAGATTACATGCCCTAAGACAGGTGTACCATTCACACCTCTAATCCTAGCACTAGAAGATGAATCAATCACAAACTCTGGATTTAACTGTCTTTGAAAAGCTCAAACCCTATGACCAATTGAGGCTTGGAGGGAATACAGATACAATCAATAGTAACACATAATCCATATGGTTCAAATTTATGACTTGATGGTACTGGGGAGATGGCTCAGTGGAATAAGTGCTTCCTTGGCAAGCATAAGGGTCTGAGTTCAATCCCTGGTTCTGCCAAAAAAAAATATGACTTGATATAAAATTTAATCTATGGGCTTCTGTCTTCCTTTTTTGCTTCCTCTACAGGAACTGGGACTGTTCATGGATTTGCCTATAAATTTAAGGTGACAGCCCCTATTCTTTCCAGGTCGCCAGCTTCCTAGTGTGATCTCTGTTTCTCTGTCTTTGTCTCTGTCTTTCTGTCTTTCTCTCTCTCTCCCCCAACCTACCCATCTGCTTTGAAATTGAATATGTCCTCCCCATTATATTTCATCTCCTTGCTCAGGATCTGTAATGCATAGATCTTTAGATGTATTGGTGTTTTGGAACTGCATCTGCCTGCTGACATAACAGGTGCTGCCCCTGGACAGCATTTGCCTAGGGCATAGTGGGGAACATAAGGCAGGATAGATATTCCCATTGCCAGAGGGATACTCAGGCAAGCATAAAATGAATATGTTGGTCAGATAAGAGCCAAAGAGAATCTGCCAGTATAAACAATTTCCTGTAAGCAGACCTCCTAGTCATAGGTCAGACATCTAAGCATTGGGCCATCTGCCAGGTAAAAGACAGATCCTCCAAAAGGCACACTAAGCACATCACCATGTTCAAACATGATTGGAGTGTGAGCCATTTTGATACTGGAACTGCAGTTCAACTCAGGGATCTCAAAATGTGCAACTATACAGTTTGTTTTTTGTTTTGTTGCTGTAACTGCTATATAGAAGTTTGTTTTAAAATAAAATAAAATTTTATGTTTTGTTTTTAAGGACACCACATGCATTGCTTCTGGAATCTGAGGCTGTGTGGGAAATCCTGGATTTTTGATCACCTGGTCCTCCAGGTGTCATGTGTAAAACCAATATTTTGAGTTTGGCATTGTTAATATTTACTATGACACTAAATTGTTGCTACATCCCTTTAATGTCCTTTATGTATTCTTCAGTGGAGTATTCTACGTTCTTCATTTTAAGTATTTCCTTAATAATCATTTGCAGAATTCAGCAGCCTGACTCCCATTTAGAGTAATTTCTCCCTGATTTTTAATCTAAGTTCTGTCAACTTAAAAGCAGCACAGATGCTTTAGGAAATGGAGAGAAGCAGATCTCAAGAGATTCATTTCCCTTTGTTGTGCTCAGAGTTAAGCATAAAAAAGGCATCCTTCACTGTTTTTTTATAGCATTTCAAAATTGCCTTCATATTTACTTGATATTAACTTACACAGCTAAGTGGTCTTCCTGTAGGGTTGTGAGCATAGATCTGCAGTGGTTTCAAGATAGAAACAAACTCAATCAGAGAGGAGTCTGATCCTCGGCATTTCCATGGTATATGTTTTGCTAGACTAAGTATTATTAGAAAAGGTTTGAACTTCAGTCTGTGGGACCTCCAATTATTGAATGAAATTTCTGGAGACATTCATGGGAAGGTAGAGATTGGTGAGCTGATGTGGCCTGTTTTATGAGCTCTCTCCTTTAACAGGTTTTTAAACTTCAAGACCTCAGCCATGCATCCATTCCATTTTCTGGAACCTGAATTTGAGATACTTATAACTGAAGGTCAAAATGAAGTACATAATGTAAGTTAAAGAACATCTTGATAGGGGAGGCAGGAGAAAGGAATAAAACCCATGTTCTGAGACTAGTTTGCTCATGACTTCAGCTTGTGTTTATCACATAACTGTGTAGGCAAGTCTTACTTGAAGCATGTTTTATCATAGCAAGTTTTTTTTACTTACACTGGAGTTTCAAAGGAGCCTTGAAATTTATGTAAGATATCTGTATTTTAGACAGGAATAAAACTTCATTCTAGCAAAGCAAAACAGGTTCGAAGCAGGCAAATATACACTATGGAGACTATCACAAAATACAAGAGGAACTCAAGTAACAAATTTAATTCATTCCAAGATTCTAGGTGAGATATCTGTGATTATATTCCACACCTGGTAAGTTCAGAAACAGAAGCAAAATTTTGCTAAATGCTTCTGCTCATAAACTCAATTTTTCCAGAGGAGCAGCATTCATAAAGCCCAATACTACTGTATTTGAATGAAAGGTATCAGCATCAAATGACAGAAAATGTCACTTGAATGTACATGCAACTCAATGTCCCAGTAATGTACTTTTATCCTATATGTCATGCCAGTTCTCAAATGTGACAGCATATGCAGTGAAGTTAATATTTTGATTGATGCTTTTGTGTTTCCTCTTCACCCGATCAATTGATCAAAACACTTGGTGACCAATTCTGTTGCCTAGGTGATGAAGCACCTATATGTGAGTGAAATTCACAGCATGTGTACCTGTGCTATATCGTGTGCAATGTGAGTATTCTGGTGACCTACCTAGGAAGGTATCATTGCCTCAAAAGTCATATCCCAGTGATAAGTCATCCTTAGACAGTGAAATGCACAGTAATTTGGATCTTCTTAGATTTTAAGCACCTCCCTTCCATCTGTACCTAATGAATCAGAAACTTGAGGTATGACTCTTCAGGATGTCATTTCTGAAGCTCTCCAGGTGATTTTGATATTTATTTAAGTTTGCAAACATCAAATCTGGCAAGTGGAAACACATATTCCCTTTAGTACTATTAACAGTGGAGTGACATTGGGCAACACGATGTGACTACATCCTTATTTATAAAATGAGGTTAGTTTTGACCATGCATCCTGGTATTTATTTCAGCTTCATTAGATTGAGAAATAGCTAGAAGATAAGGAGAGCACATTCCTGCTTGTGTCTGTGTGTGTCATGGAGGTGTGACTTTGATATTCTATATGGTCTCTCTTCTGTTTCATGTTGGGCAATCTTTGCCTTCTCTGCTCCCCACCTGCAGGAATTGAGCAGTTTTGCTCTGACATGCCCTGCTGCTATGATTTTTTTCTGCATTTTGTCCAGCTTTCCAAGGACTGAATCCCTCCAAAAATGAACTAAATTAAACCTTCCTTCCTTTAAGTTGTAAATGTCTGGTATGTTGTCCAAAGAAAAGAAAGCTGTCTAATTCAATACTAACACTACCTCAGAGGCTTATTACCATAATTAGTGAGCCAACATAATGTGGCCCCCACATGGGTGGTACATAAATGGTATAAAAATGCTGCCTGTTCTCTCTAGTGGTAGAAATGGCATGCTTCAGTTCTTCCATTGCTTCTTAGATCTCTTAAAATCTTTGTTTCTATTTTTATTTATTTATTCTTTAGTGCAGGGTCTAGATAGTCTCATTACACAGATTGGACTCATAGTAATCCTCCTATTTTCAGCTTCCCATATGCTGAGATTACAGGTGCATGCCACCATGCCCAGTCTCATTAGCCATCTCAGTGAGCCCATGGGAAGGGGCTGTTATGGCATTCTGGGGATCATATCCTGGTCCCTGCATCTGTCTAAGCAGGTGCTTTAGTGAGCTGAGCTATCTGGCCGGCCCTGCATTATTTTAAGAATGGTTTAGATAGTTTCACTTTTATACTAGAAGGATGTATTGTCACTATTTTCTTTTAATGTCTGAAAGGGATTTTCAATATAGATCAGCTTTTATGTCCTTAATTGACAGAAAAATATCTCTTCTATTTTGATGCTGAAAAACCTTAGGTCTACTCTTACCACCAGCTTCAATACATGTGTTTCCTGAGCAAATTACAAATGCCACAGGCAGAATGTATTGCTTTTCAAGCAGATCAATAATCCATCACTTCGCCTTAGCTTATTCCCCTGAAATTCACCTGGATGCAAAAAATACTTCCTTCAACCATTTATTGAAATTTAAACACTCAGCCTCCAAGCCAAAATCCTTGCCTTCAATTTGTGTAATATTTGGAAGAATCTGACTCTTTAGTATTGACCGACTACCCAAGAGGGCACGTGGATTGCTTAATCAATAACAATCACTCATTTGGTGTGATGCTGTCCTTCTAGAGTAAAATGTAGGTAAGCCCTCCTGACCTTCTCGTTTAATTAATTCTGGCCTTTATTAATAAGCATCTCACAGCTCTGCAAAGCTCTGAGAAAACAGCATCTCTGAAGAAGGAACTTTGCTGGAGTTTTCCTGAGACCAATGGGACAAAATCAAAGCCACGGGATGAACATCTGGAACAGGGAGATGGGGGCAGGAGGGCTTCAGGGAACTCACCTGACAGCTGAGAGATGGAACCCCAAATGAACACTTGGGAAAACACCCACTGAATGGGCTACACTCAGGCTACCTGACTCAGTCAGAACGCAGGGATTGCTAATTGGTATTGCTTCTGACTTCAGTGCTTTTGCCTAGAAGCAAAAGTCATTGGAACAGGAAAAGTTAAATTGGGTTCCTGGAAGGAGTGCATGTAGTTCTGTGAGCTCTCTACAATTAGAAGATGGGTGAACTGTCAATGATGAGAATACATAATTTTTTCCCAGTTAGTTTGCCTGCATGGACCTCAGTTTCTTCCCCACACAAATGACAGGGTCTTTATGCATGGTTTCCTCCTGAGGTCTTCCTCTACTTCTTCTGTTCTATAATTACCTCATCTCTAGGAGCCTCTTCTCTCTCTGCAGATGTAATTAATAGGGTGAGATTCATGCAAGAGTTATCTGGATAAGTGCTTATTATGCTCCCTTCTGAATTGTTCTCAGGGCATTACAGAGATTGCAGAGAGAAGACAGTATGTGCCTAACAGCAGCCAGTTTTCAAAGACTGAAGATCCACCAGTCAATGTATTTACTTCTTTTCACTTTGGATAAATTATAATAAATATTAAAACAAAAATAAGAAGAAAATTATAATGCACAGCTATACATACCAGATATACAGAAAAGTGTTAATATTTTACAAAATTTGGGTGGATTCACTTTTGAAAGAGTTTTGCTGAACTTTTAAACTCATTAAAGGTACACATTATGAATGAAGTGGAATTTAATTGGATTTATCTCCAGTTACACCTCTTCAAAGTACCTGTACATCCCCAGGCAACTATGTTTTTGAATTTAATAAGTATTATTCTAGTATATATAAAAATATTGCAGATAGACATACCATCAGGTCGAGTGAAAGATGAATAGGTGTCTGATAACAGACAAAAATTCCTGATAAATGCAGACAGATAACTACACCTATTATATAGATATGTTCATAGTATCATCTGCAGTTTTAGACAAGAAACATGCTTCCTCTATGAGTGATTCTTCCTATTGGCTAGTGACCTGAACCGTGAGGGTTTTGAGACAGAGCTATGAAGTCTATTTCATTCTTTTCAATTGCTGTCAAGTGTTGAACTATGTAAAGGTATAACATTTCATCTTTCCACTCTTTTCACATTTAGCATTTTTACATTTTGTTACTATTACTATTGTGGCTTTGACTGTCCTTACCCAGCTCTCTTATTGTGTATGTCAAATAATTTGCATAGGATCTGGACACAGAAGCTTAATTGTTGCTCATAGAGTTTACACACTACCGATTTTAGCAATGTTGCTCTCCAAAACATTGGCATCATTGTCTGGTGCTGCTTTCCTATGCACTCGCCATTCTGCGTTTTTCACAATATCAAATTTTATTTTTGTTTACATGATGGGTGTAGAATGCTGCATCACTGTGTGTATTTCATTTTTGTTTGTCCCCGGTTTGAGAATCCTAAACCAATCAAATTAACAATTTTTGCAATGATTAACAAATGTTATGGTGTGAATCACAGCACAGAAATTACTTTGAGGGGCCACAGAAATAGCTCAGCTGTCTAATTTCCTGCTTGGTAACCACAGGGACCAGCATTCAATCCCCAGCATCACATGTCATGCTGGTCCTGCCCCCGGGTGCACTGACCTGGCCACTGACACAGGGTGTGGTGTCACACACCTGTAATCCCAGTGCTGGGGAGGCCAAAACAGGAGGATCACTATGACGCTAACCTGTAGAGTGCGTCCCAAATACATTTAAAAGATTACTTTTGAAATCAATTCTTAAGGCAATAATATTAACATTTGCCATCTGGGAAGAAATTAAAATACAGATTACTACTTATCAAAATGGTCTGAAGATATGACACCACTTTATGGGTTTTTCATCCCTTCTATCATGTAAGAGAACATCCATCCTTCCCACAAGCTGAAGAGACAGAGACTGATTTTGCTAACTCTGCTGGAACCATAACCTTGGGTTCTTCTGACCTCCAGAACTGTGAGATCCAGAAGGAACCCTGTCCTTTATTCTCCATCCATTTTCATGTAACTACCCAAACAAACTAAGACCTCTCAGGGTGCTTCTTCTCTGCATGACTATTCATAAGATCTGCCTATTATTTGTATTATTTTATGATATTTAATAATATAGTGAAATATTTTTGTTATATGTGTTCTAAAGGTCATTTCTGTTCATCAAAGTCAGTCTCTGTTACATTACTTTTCTTTTATTTTATGTATTTCGTACAGGGTCTCACTATAAAGCTGAGACTCACAGCAGTCCTTCTGTTTTCAGTCTCCCCAGTGCTGGGATTACAGAGGTGTACCACCGTCTCCAGTCTCAATGGCAGGCTCAGTACACACATTGGCAGGACTGGCATGGCGTGTGGTGCCAGGGATTGAACCCTGGTCTCTGCACTTTCCTAAACAGGCACCTGTTCCACTGAGCTGTCTCACTGACTCTGTTATATTATTTAGAGAAAGCTAACATTTCACTCTTTCCTAAGTAGTCATTTTGTCAAAGGCCCTTTTTACTGTACTCACAAACATGATTTTTTAAAGCCTTGAGATGTTCTTCTAATTTCTTCTAACAACTAGTGGAGGGAAAATCTAGATATTTCCAAGACTCCAACTGGGAGTCCTAGAATTTAAAATATAAAATTAGAAATCTTATTAGGCAGATTTTCCTCATTTTAACAAAATACCTTGCCAAGTTGTCTTACAAAGAAAAAGAGATTTGTTTATGCCAGTGTTGGACCTTTGAAGCCACCATCTCTGCATTGTCTCCCTTCTGCTGAGGGCCTCGTGGCAGGGGTCAGAAGGCAACGATGCGAACACGAGTCAGGGCATGTGGTTATATGTCCAAACAGGAAGTGGACAGAACCAGGTGAGTTGTGGCCTCTTGCTTCATAGCAACCTACTGGTAAGAGCCCTGGGGGCTTTTATGAGAAGTACCATTTGAAGGCATCCCACCAAGGACCTAAGATGTGATTTTCTCCAGGCTCCACTCTTAAGAGTTCCACGCACTCCTCAATACCATGATTCTAAGCATCCAATCATATTTAAAAGAAAAGTTGAGGGAGAGAAACACAATAAAACTATATCTAAAAAATCACAGACCTTTTAAGATCTGCATTTTTTTTTCTTCCACTCCATCAGCTCCTATAACTAATATTAATTGGCTAAAAATCTTTTTCTCAACCCCTAAATGGTGTCCTGTTCCATTAAAAAATAATGAATGGAGATGTCTTACTTCTTCCCCCTACTAAAGCACCAACCTTATAAGAGGTGGTATATAAATAATAAAAATTTATTGTTTGTACTCTAAAGGACAATTTGAAGCTAACAGCTGATATTGGGTTGGTGAGGTGTCAACTCCCATACAGCACCTTTTGATTCCGTCATTGCAGGGCACAAGCTGCTAAGATGGTGGTCTCACATGCTCGTTGGTCATCTGTCGGAAGCTTTAGAAGAGGCAGTCCACTCTCTGAAACCTCTTTGACCCATCAGCAACTGTGGCTGATGTGAGAGATACAAGCAAAATCCTCCCACATACTGTTAACATACAACACCTGCTTTGGGCCCATTGAAAGGAATAAATTAATGTCATGAATGAATATTCACTGAAACATTTCAAAAAGACTCCGATACTTAATACTATCATCTGCAACTTAAGTCCCTTAGAATGGATTTTGGTGAAATGTAAAATACACACAAAACCTAGAAGAAGGTTTTCAAGACAATCCCTGTCCTTAATATAGTCCTTTATTTATTTATTTTCATTTGTGTATTTGGTACAGGATCTCACTACGCAGCTCAGACTTGTGGTAATCCTTCTGTATTCAGCCTCCCCAGCACTGAGATTACAGGCATGCGCCACCCGGCCCAGATTCATTTGCTGATTTATCGCGCCCTGGGTATGGGAATCTAACCCTGGTCTCTGCATTTGCTGAAGCAGGTGCTTAGTTAGCTGAGCTATCTCACTGGCCAAACATAGTCTTTTTAATATGTGGTGATGGGAAATGTCAGATTCAACACAGAAATGAAGGGTAAGAAGAAGGGCATAAAAAGGAAATAAATTATTGAGCTACTACTATTATTCACACTTGCAATCATTATAAAAAACTTTCATGAAAGTAACTTCACCCCCGTACTATAAGAAAATCTACTTCATTTCAAAGACATTTTATGAAAATGGTCACACAGTGAACAGTTATTAAATTCAGATATGGATTACAGTTCCAGAAGTCTCCTGCCATACGCTTTTTCTAAATTCCTGGATGTGAGAAATACAAAGCTTGATATCTTAACTGGATTAGCATAATGATTATAACAAAACTAAATGTTGTCAAAAAAATTGTGAGTTTCAATAGGATTTTTTAAAATCAATTTTATGACCTTGATAATGTTATGGGTCACTCAGCAAAGGAACCAGGTAGACCAGATTGGAATTTGATTATATAGTCTTCATTAAACGAGCCTAGGACTGCCAGCCACTTCTCACTCAGGAGAAGACTGAATGGCCACCAACCCATGTCGCAAGGGGTTTTTATAACAAAAATCACATCCTGTTTTGTAAGCAAATTTGTTACCTAGCACAGAACAAAAGAAAACTGCATTCATTTGACACAGCTGCAAACCGTTTGTAAGTAAAGGGTCTTTTACAGTTTAGCAATAAACGCATATTTTGATAAAATACATCTAAAACTGACTGTGTTTACAGGAAACGGTTAGGGAGGGAGTTTGTTTCAGCTCGCTGCCTTGACAAGAAACAGTTACTCACTGCTAAACAGATGAGCAGAGAGCAAGAGCACATTCCTTAAAGTAGATAACAGGAAGCACAACGTTCCTCCTAATAATGTCTCAGAGTCATAACACAAAAATCAGTCCCATTACAAATAAAATGCTTATATGCATCATCTCAATTCATGATTAAGGTGATGCCATAATATACAGATGAGCATTTGTCTAACTTTTACCTGAAATGTGTAGCTATTTTATCTAATCCTCAGCAGTTCAATATTTTTCCTAAGTTTTTGTATAAATGCTGTCTCCTAAATAACAGTTGCATTTCATTGTTACTTAGTTCTACTCATGATTTTCTGTAATGATTAATGAATGATGCTTTACTAGGACAGCACTGTTCCTTGAATATATTTGAAATATGCTTTAGTCTAAAATATGTCATTGACCCAGGAGATGAGAAAGCCTAGATTAAGCACCCTCTCAATGACCATGGTGCAGTAGTTGACAAATAAAGGTTGGTGTTCCAAGTAACAGGCAGAAGCCCTGGAGTCAAAGACTTTTAGCATCACTTTTAGAGTTGCTGCATTGTGTCACCTTGAGGAGACACAAGATGGCTAGAAGCTTAGCTAAGCACCTCAGCAGCTCTACTTCTTGGACTTAAAAGGATATGTCCTTACCGCTCTATGTAGTTGTACATTGTGTCAACTTGAGAAATTTAGAAGGTCCACTAAGGGTCCTTATTTTGTAAACATCCTGAACCAGTGCAAGATGAGAGACAGAGTGGGTGTAAAGGATCTCTCCCACCGCAGGGCTGGTAGCCTGCTTACAATGTTACAATATAAAGGAGGAAAACAGATTGTTTTCCTCTTTCTGCTCTTGCTGCCGTTGCTGTCTTCTGCTGCCTTCAAGTGTTGCCCCTGTACCAAGCCACTCTGCCTTGGAGCCAGCTGATTATGGACTGAAACCTCAGCAAACTGTGAGCTAAATAAACATTTTGTCTTTAATTCTAGGTGTCAGATATCTTGTCTCAGCAACAAGGGAAAAGTAACCAAGACACTCACCCTATATCTCAAAAGTGCCCTTTCTTCTTAGTTGTCCTGTCTTATAGGTGTTATTTTATCAACAAGCATTCTTCATTCTACCCTTGAAAGGGAGATGCTAGATGATCTATCAACTATAATACCAGGTGTCCAGTTTAGAACTGCACAAGCAAGTAAATGATGCAAACAGTGTATCGTTGTCATGAGATGTTTTAAGTAGAAAATGAGTAGATCTTAATCAGGCCCAGTATTTTTATCCAATTCATGTGATCAAA
This sequence comes from Octodon degus, assembly GCF_000260255.1. Lineage (NCBI taxonomy): Eukaryota > Metazoa > Chordata > Mammalia > Rodentia > Octodontidae > Octodon > Octodon degus. Next base: position 6,224,485 of record NW_004524594.1, on the reverse strand, counting down.
ATAAAGTTTTAGGGCTAAGGAGATAGCTCAGTGGTCTAAGCCCCTGGCTGGCAGGAGCAAGGACCCAGGTTGAATCTCTGGTACTTCATGCCATGCTAGCCCCACATTGAGCTGGACACTGAAACTGGGCATGGTCGCACATGCCTATAACCCCAGCACTGGGGAGACTGAGACAGGAGGATCACTATGGGTAAACTGTGTAGTGAGACCCTGTAACAAACAAATAAATTAAATAACTAAAATTTTTTATTGTCTGTTCTTATCAGTTTAATATCTGATATGTCCTCTATCTGA
>NW_004524594.1:6186732-6224091 GCF_000260255.1 Octodon degus | reverse complement strand
GGGATTGAACTCAGGCCCTTGTGCTTGCAAGAAAAGTGCTTATTCTACTGAGCCATCTCCCCAGGTCCCAAGAATATAATTTTGTTGATTTTGACACAGAGTGAACTATTATGACTGATCTGTAAATTCTTTCTTCTTCATTTTTTAGTTTGGACCATTTTTATTGTTATATTCATCTAAGTTTGTAAGTAATTTATTTACATGTGCAATCTATTATTAATCTCATGCTATGTATTCATTTCAGAAATATTTCTATAAAATTCAGTTTTCATTTATATCTTTCACATTTCAATATTTGTCTACAATTTTTATATGATATGTAATTATTGATTTTCAATAAAGTAAAAAAATTTTTAAAGTTTTTAGTAGTTCATTTTGTGGAAATAATACATGAAAGAGCACTGAGATTATTATTAAAATACTCTGCATTATAGGGGATGGCGGCTCCCAATGTGTTTTTTTATTATTATTTTTAAAGAATACAAAATAGTGATAAAAAACATTAGAAAAGATCTCAATAAACTAAGTAATAGGGATTCAATGATGATTACTGTACTAAAAGATGCTGTCTTTAAATTAGTTGTTCAGATTACCAGATAAAAACGTGTAAGATTTTTTTAAAGAAAACAAATAACAAAGAAATTATAAGAAAGTCAAAAGAGGGAAAAAGATTGGAGTAAAAAAAAATTAAGCATTAATTGCCCCTCTTGAAAGACCAGCAGAAATCTTCAATGCAATTATCCAAATTATTCCGTATATAAATATGCTTTTCCTTCTTTCATTTGTCCTTTTCATCTCTAGGTTTCCTTCCCATTGAATAATTTCTTTCCTTCTCACTACATCTGTTGTACCTTTTAGATTTTCATTACTCTTTTTGGTTCTTACACAAGTGAGGCAATACGATGTTTGTATATATGAATCTGATGTATTTCACTTTCCAGAAGAGTCTTTAGCCTTATCCATTTTCAATGTGCTAATTTTTATCGTTGCCAACATAGCTCCAGTTTCACGTCTACCCTATCCTTGAAATAGAAAACACTGAGGCAGATTCAACTCTCCACGACTTTGCCTAGATTGTCACGTTTCTTCCCCATCCTTATGAAGATATTGTAAACATGAAAAGGATGAAAGAGGGTGAACAGAACTAATTGCAAGAAGCATTTTACACCCCATGTCATCATTAATTCCTGTGAGTGGCCCCTGACCCACTATGATAACAGCCCATTGTTGTTGCCCTAGAAACCAGAAAGGTATCTGAGCCAAGAAAAAGAAAAAACTGTGCCTGCGCCCACATTTCCTGACTGGTGAATCGGGAGGCACTCGGTGGATAGGCTTGTTAAATAAACTCTGCTTTCCCAAACTTCCATCTGGCATGGAATAATCTCCAATTAGCCCATAGACCTAGAGTAATATGTTTAAGACTATATATCATAAAGGAAATGTGCATTAAAGCTCATCAGAAAAACTAAAGTAGATAAGTATTTGACCTATTTAAATATGAATGAGGTTCTTCATACTCTCCTGGTGAGCGTACAAATTGACCCAGCTACTTCAGAAGATTCCTTGGAAATACGTTCTAAAACTAAATAAGCACATATATTTTCACACATCCTTCTGTGTCATGACAGATACCACCACCAAATGCTATCCTATTGGCCACGGAAATACGTGAGCATTCCTATAGAAGCACGGGTTGTAATAGATTGATCGTAAAATCAACAGAACTCCTGTCAGTAACGAAATGGAGCAATGGACGGAATAGTATACATTAATGGAAGTAAATGAGCTGCCGTCCCATGCAACAGCATGGAAACCAGACAGAAGCACGTGCTGAGCAAGCGACGGCAGGACGCAGCACAGCTGCATAGCATCTGACCCTCTCCACCAAAACTGAGAAATGGAGACTACCTTGTCATGGTTTTGAGATCAGTGTAATGGGCACCTTGCATGATTTAGGACTCATGAGGGTGAGCTGTAGGGCAGGGACGACGCTTGGATGCTCAGTTACTCCAGGATGTGAGGACAGCAAGGTGTTCACATTGCGGAAGCCCTGAGCACACACCTCGGCTAGGTACCCTTTCATGTATGTAATAGGTCAATTAAAGAAAGAAAAAAACATATAAACCTAAAATCCCTATTTCAAAAAGCACATACAATTTTACAAGGACTATAAGTTCATTTAAATTATCAGAAATTGTCTATCTGATTTAGAAGCCATAGGAAAAAAACTTTCAAGATATTCCATATTTCAATATTTAGCGTAAGTAGTTCAGGACACTGAGGGAGAAGAAGTCATTGGAAAAATGGGTAGAAGTAGGTAGAAATTTTGCAAGATGGAAGAGCAGCAAAAGAAAGAGAACGGGCAGAGGAAAGGGAAGGGAATGGGAGAAAAATTGGATGATGATGTGTTTTGTATGTGTGCCAATTCCCCATGGGGAATTCAATCATTATGTCCTACAAATGTGTACCAGTCAAAATTTAAAAAAATATGGAAAAAGAAGTAGGTTTCTATATATTATTAGAAAACTGCATAATTCCAGAAATTATTTAGAAATAAATTAATGTCACACTGGAAAGTATAGTGCGAATATTGTATCTTGGAGAAAGATGATGAATTGTGACTGAAAATCAAAGTGCAAGTTTTTATTTTTGTGTTCATGAATATATATTCACATATGGATTCTTAAACGTGTCCCACTTAAACAGTCGCAGCCTTTGCCCATCCAGAAAGAATGCAGAGTCCTGAAATGTCCAAGTGTCAGTACTTTCTGTAGTATGAAATTTTCCTAATTATGTTGTTCACTGCCAACTCCAATGTTCTCATTGAATACCTTAAAGAAATAAACCCTGGCTGGTGTATTTGACCTGGCGTGTTCAGAAAAAATATTAGCAGTAATACTTTAGCAGTTTACCTCCTCTGATGAGTAAACCCATCCTGGAAAAGTAGTCTTAGATCATTTTGGGGAGCTGCAGAACTTTTCTCTGTTCTTGCAGTGGCTTTTGAGGTTCTTTCTTCAAAGGGACCCAGACTGTCCTTGAATCAATGGGCTCTGGAGCTCAACAGAATCATATCTGGGAACCGATTTAGTGCTAGTGATTTTCCACCGCAGTGATTAACAGTGGCTTTCAGTTTATTTCCTTCCTTCTTTCCTTTCTTCCTTGCCCCACCTCCTCCTCTCTCCCTGTTCCTCTTCCTTTCCCCCTCCCCTCTCCCTTCTCCTCTCTCCCTGTCCTTCCCCTCTCCCTCCCCCTCCTCCCCTCTCCCCATCCCTCTGTTTCTTTTTTTGCTGTAGGATCTTGCTCTGTAGTTCAAAGCAGCTCAAAACTCAGAACTATCCTGGCTTAGACTCCAGAGAGCTGGGTTTACAAGCGTAGCGATCCTTGCGAAACCCAGCGGGTCAATGTCTGCTTGGGCTGACTCAGGAGACAGAATCCTGCTACTTCCAAGGAGCTGGAACATCTTGAAGAGGATGTTTTGCCAACTCATGCAGAGGCTTGGAACTCACAGGGAAAACAAAGAAGTTCCCTAGGAAACAATCAGATAAAAGTTAATTATTCAGTCCAACTGTCACCATGCCTTGCTACCTAAAACATCTGTGCTCAGCAACACTCTATGCCTTTGTTGTTTCCTTGATAAAACTGGGGGTCTGAGTCAGCTCAGGACTTTGATTCCTGTGAAGAGCCTTGCACCCTACAATGACATCCTGTGTCTCTTGCATCTCCGTTCATCTCTCTTAACAGGGATTGCAGCCCAGAGCTGGCATACAGGCATGTGCCACTGCACCCAGCTCTTAATTTCTTTCTAATTATACAAATCAAATCACACCATGGTTAGTTACCAAGACATCTTGCTCATAGAAAAATCATCATGTGTTAGCTATCAAGCTAGATTTTTACAAGTCAGTACAACCCTATTTTTACTCTGAGCATGATCAGTTTGGTCTGTCACTCTGAGTCATTATTCCCATAACATCAGAGATGTTAGTTGCATGGCAGTGTCTCACTGTCAACCCCAGGTGACATCAAGCCTCTGCCACATGCTGGTATGCCCTACACAAATGTATTTCTGAATGTGATAAAAGGTAAATACAGTGTCTACTGCCTGCTCTTCACTGGGAGAGCATTTGCTACTGAAACACAATTTCATTCACTGATCTAATATACTACTGAATCAGAATTTGCATTTTTAACAAAATCCTTGAGTATACATTAATGTTGAAGAATTGCCACACTGGATGTTCTCTCTAGGACATTGCTTAAGGTTTACACAATAAATCATTTCTAAATGCCTTTTGTCCCTGAATCTTCTTTAATGTTCTTCCAAAGAAAATTGGAGCTTCGCTTCTTTCACTGTAAACCATCTGGTCATATGCAAGGTTTAAAGAATTATCTTAGTAGGGGGGCAAGATAGCTGAGCAGACTAAGCACCTGCTTAGGCAGGCAAAGGGATCCCTGGTGCCATATGCCCCACCTACCCTACCCCTGGGCACACTGAGCCATCCACCAAGACAGGGCATGATGGCACATGTCTGTAATCCCATGGCTTGGAAGGCTGAAAACAGGAAGGTCGCTATGAGTCTGAGCTACACCATGAGACTCTGTACCAAACACACACAAAAAATAAAGAATTATCCTAGTAAATGCTAGAAGTAGCTTCTGCTGACTCCATGTAACCCTAAATCTTGCACTGTAATTGTTTCTATATCAATAAATATCACCTTATTTATGTCCTAGCCTCACCAACATAGCCACCTTAATCCTCTGCCTAGTGCCATGTTCATGCATACTTAAAATTCTTTTATAAAATGATCTCTCATAAGTGCCTTCCTGGCAAGCCCAAGGTCCCAAGTTCTATCCATGGTACTGGAAAAAAGAAAAAAACATAAAGAAAAGGAAATCTCCTGCAGGAAAGACAGCACTTCACTACTGAGGATACATTGAGAAGGACTGGTGTTATTTCTGAACATGATGAGGAACATTGGATGTGGAACCTGTTAGAGATGAAAATCATTATCATTTGTGGTTTTTGAGCTGAAATATCAATTTATTCATTTACTTATTCACTCATTTATTTTGGGACAGTGACTCACTGTGTAGTTCAAGCTGGTCTTGAACACACTCTGCATCCCAAGGCTAGCCTCTAACTGCAATCCTTCTGCCTCAGCCTCCTTAGTGGTGGGGTTACAAGCATGAGCCACCTTCCCCAGCCTCAGTGTTATTTTGATATGCTTTATTGACTAAAGTCATTGAGCATTTTGTGGTGTACTTATTGATCATTCATACCTCCCTGAGAAGTGTCTAATTTTTTTCCAATTTTTATTCTTTCTTTTTTGTTTGTTTAATTTTTAAATCCTTTATATATTCTAGTTATTAATCCTCTGTCCAAAGAGTAGCTGGCAAAAGTTTTGCCCCTCTTTGGATTGTTTCTTTAGTCTACTGTCTCTTTTGCTGTGCATTAGATGTTACTTGACGTGATCTTTGGTGTCATTTCTTGTGCAATTGGTGTTCTGTTCAGGACAAGCCTGCCTGTGCCAAAGTCTACCAGAGTTTTACTTCATATATATTTCAGAAGACTCAATGTTTCTATTATAATGTCAGTGTCTTTGATCACATTTATTTTAGTATAGGGTGAGATGGATTCTTCTCCATAAGGATAATTTTTTTCCTATAGCACCATTTTTTTAAAAAAAGATCATCTTCTCTTTAGCATGTTTTTGACCCCTTGGTCAAGTTCATACACTGTGAGGCATTTTATCTACTCCTTCTGCGTTGCTTCATGTCTGCTTTTGTGCATGTCTGCTTTTGTGCTTGCATCATGTTGTTTTGTTAACTATAGCTTTGTAATCTGTCAGGAAACCAGGTTGTGATACGCCAGGCATTCCTCTTATTACCAAGTCTGGGTTGTGCTATTTTGGGTCATTTATAATTCCATAAAAATTTGATACTTTGCCTAGTCAGTCAAAAAATACTCTTGGTGTATGACTGGTTCTGCCGATAAGGGAAAAGAGGCTATCTGTCTATTTTCTGATGTTCTCTTCAAATTTTTTTTCAGGGCACTAGATTTTTTTTTCTCATAGAAGACTTTCACTTTCCTAGTTAATTCCTAAAAATTTTTAAAAAAGTTTTTGAAACTATTGTAAATGGAAATTCAAAAATTTTCTTACTGGGTTCATTATTGGTCTATACAAATCTTACTAGTTTTTGTGTTCTGATGTTTTATACTGATACTTTGCAGAATTTATTAGTTCTGGGAGCCCTTTCATAGTTTTATTTGTTTGGACCTTCTATATAAAAGACCACATTATCTGTTAGTAATTTGGCTTATTCTGTATGGATTTTTTAATTTTCTTTTCTCATTGTTCTGGCTAAATTTTAGAGTACTATGTTGAACAGGAGTGGTGAGAGTTGAAAGTTGTGCTCATTTTAATTTTTAGAGGAAAGGGTTTTGGTGTTTGCATTAGTGTGGTATTTCCTGTGGTCTGGTCCTAAGTGACTATTAGAGGTTTGAGAGGAGGTCTTTCTACACTTGTTTTCATCATGGCTTAAATCATGTGTGGATGAACAATTTTGCTAGAGTCTTTTTCTGTGTCCTTTGAGATGATCCTGAACTTTCTGTCTCTGAGATATATTATGTTTATTGATTTACATGTATTGAACCACCCTGGCATCCCTGTGATGATCCCAACTTCGTTAAGATGCATGTTCTTTTCAGTGATTTGTAACATTTTGTTTCCTGGGGATTTCTGCATCTACATTACTTAAAGAGATTTTCCTCTAGTTTTCTTTTTCTGTAAAGTCCTTGTGTGGTTTTGGGATCATGGCAATCCTAGCGTCCAAATTTGGTAGTTTTCCTCCTCATTCTATAAAAGTGAATAGGGTTTTGTTGTTGTTGTTTGTTTTGTTTTTGTTTTTGTTTTTGTTTTGTTTTTCAGGATCAAACTCAGGCCCTTGGACTTGCCAGGCAGGTGCTTAGACTGCTGAGCTACATCCCTGGTCCCTAAGCTATATCCCCAGTTTCAGTAATTGCAAAAGCATTAGCATTAGATCTTTGCTCAAATTCTGGTATACATCTGTGGAAATCCATCTAATCCTTGGTTTTTCTGTGTTGGTAGAGCTTCTAAGACTGCCTTTATTTTACATTTTGTATGTCTACAAAATACATAATTTTTATAGCTTTTTGGCTCAATTTTAGTAATTCATATGTGTCTAAGATTTTTGCCATTTCTTTAGTTTCCCCATTACATTGACATAAATTTTGACATAGTTTCTTATAATTCTTTACAGTACTGTCAGCAGTAATTTCACTCATTTCTAATTGCATTCTTAGTTTTTTTTTCTTAAATTATTTTTAGGTTTGAGTAAGGGTTTACAAATGCAAGGTATCTTTTAATGGAAACAACTTGTTCCATTCATACACTGATGGTTTAGATTATTTTCTAATCTGAATTTTATCAATTTCTGCTCTTATCTACATAATTTATTTTTTGTTAGTATCAGATTTGCATTGCTTTTTTCTGTCTTTGGAATTTGAGTTATATCATTAAGTTATTTCTTTGGAATTGCTCAACTTATTTAATATGTGCATTCACAGCTATAAATTTTCTTCTTAGAACTGCTTTCATCCAATACCATAGGTTTTGGCATGTTTTGCTTGCATTTTCAACTGATTTTAGGAATGCTTTTATTTCTACCCTGATTTCTTCTGTGATCCAGTGATTATTCAGTAGAATGTTGTCCAATCTCCATGTGTTTGTGCAATTTCTATAAGTTCTTTCACTACTGATTTCTAGCTTCATTCCTCTATGATTTGATAGTACACAGGGGATTGTTTCAATTTGTATATATTTACTTGGAATGCATTATGGCCTATGCATGATTCATTTTGGAAGAAGCTCCATGTACTGCTGAAAAAAGAGTGCATTTTGTTGTTGAATGGAATGCTCTATAGTTCTCTGTTAAGTTCATTTGTGCCATAGTGCAACTTAACTCATTTCTTGGTTAGTTTTTGGTATGCTTGACCTGTCTAATTGTGAGTGGAGTGTTTAGATCCTCTGGTGTGATTGTTTTGGTGTCTATCTGACCTTTCCTGTACAAAACATTTTGTATTGTGAAGCTGAGTGTGCCACCATTCAGTGCATAGATATTTATAATTTTTTTTTCTATTGAGTTGTTAACCTTTATCAGTAGCTATTAGCCCTCTTTGTCTCTTCTGATTAGTTATGGTTTGAAATCTGTTATGTCTGAAACTAATATATCTGGTCTATCTTGATTTTGGGCTCGGGCTACGTGGAGTTTCACTTGCCATTCTCTAATGTTTAATGTATGAGCTCACTTTGGACACAATTTGTCTCTGGTAGACACTGTATTGTTGCATTGTTTTGATCCAATATGACAGTCTGTGTCTTGAGACATTGAGAGATTTTATTGTAAAGTATTTATGGAACCTTCTCATTGCACTGTTCTTCCAACACCGATTCTTTTGTGCCCACCCCCTTGTTTAGTTACTCTCCAGATCATTAAAAAATATGTGCAGTCCCCTTAGGCCAGTAGTGGCCAAACCTCAGAGTGTGCGCTGCGATGGGGAGGCAGAGCTGCCCTACCAGCCCATGATCCCAGTGAGCCCAGTGCCTGAGCATCAGACAACAGCTGTTTTCTGTAAACTGCAGCATCAGTATTCAGGTTTAATTGCAGCATCGTCTCTGTGCAACAAGTATGTTTTCTGTTGCAGCGTCTGCACTTGGACTCTAAAAGGTCACTGTCACTGCCTGAGTCACTCTGGAGTTAGTAGCCTTTCAGTCTTTGTCTAGGATTGCCTTGGGCATCTTCTGCATCATTGATTTAGTCCTCTACCGTTTTATAATAGCTTCATGATGGGAAACTTCTACTTTTCCGTCCATTATGAAAGCTAGTTTTGCAGAACATAAAAATCTGGGTTGATAACTTTCTTTTCAGCCTTTGAAAAGTTTCATTTCTAGCTTTCCTGGGATTTCAGGTTTATACTGAGAAACTCACTATAATTCTAATAAGGGTTGTTTTATAGGTAACTCGCTGATGCTTTTTTCTTAATGGTTTTCAGTATTCTCTCCCTATATTGAATTTATGAAATTTTCATTGTGAGTTGTCTTACGTTCTTTTCTAGGTTTGATTATTTAGAGTCCTATCTGCCCTACATACATACTTGAATCAAATTTCTTCCCAAGATTTGAAAAACATTCTGCTGTGCTTTCAGTGCATAAATTTGTTATGCATTTTGAGGTATTTTTAAACTTTTTCTTTTATTTCTGTAATTTTTATTTTTTGAGTCATCTAGCATCTGTTGTTCCTTATCTTGTGTCTTATCATTTTTAGGGCATCATTTTCTACCAGACAAATGTTTATACCAGCAGTAAGAAGAGGGAAAACTTTCACAAATACCTTTCAGTGAACTAAATATCTAAAAAACATTAAAACTTAATTGTAACAATAAGATAAATGTGGGGATATGTGTAAAACAAAAAAGATGAGTGCAGTATTTTTTTATAGAAGGAAGAGTAAAGAGAGGAGAGAAAAGTATTAGGAATCTAATGAAAGAATTACAGAAAGTGAATGGAATTAGGTAAAAGTAACATAAAAAAGAGAAAAAGCAAAGAAAAAGAGAAAGAGTAACCAAAATGAAAATAAAGGGAGAAAAAAAGCAAGAAAAGAAAAAAATCTATGGCTCAGTGGAATAAGAGCTTCCCTGGCAAGTTCAATCCCCGGTTCTGGAAAAAAAATCTGAGAAAAGAAACAAAGGGAAAGTGACCTGAGTCTCAAATGTCTTTCATGTGTTTGAGTATATAATCCATCAGGTATGGAGAGGGCTCGTGGGTCATAGTGAGGCCATTTTTTCCCACACTCTTTGCGTGTGCGTGTGCGCGCTTTTGCTGACTCCAAGTATGAGCAAAGGCATGGTCTTCTCTAACTTAGCGTTATACTCACTCCAGAGATTTTTAGTGTTTGTGCCCCTCTGTGCGCCCCAAGTCACTTGTATCTCTGCCTATCCTCATAGCGTGTAGGTTGATGAGGTGCCCTCTTCCCCCTGAGACTTTTCTGCCTACAGTTCCTAAGCTGTGATATTCGTGTGAATGCTGGCGAAAGCCTGATCACATTGGCAGATGGAAAAAAGCAAACCGACAACAGAGTTCTGAGATGGGCTGGAGACAGCTCGGACCAAGCAAGCTGCTGGAACTCACAGCAGAGCTTTCAGATCCTGCCCTCTCAGCAAACCAAAATAGCTGGCCTGACTTCTCCCCACAAAGAGCGGTCCACTGTGCTCAGCTCATCCTGTGTGCTCCACTGCTTAGACTTCTTCGGCAGTCTCTGAGCAGCCTACTTCCTCAGTATTGGTTCTTGCGGCAGCCCTCCACCCAGCCATGTCTGTAGGGCGATACCCCAAACCTTAAAAAGTTAAAGTTGTTCTGTGACTTCCAATTGCCAGAGTAGCTGAGTCTTAAACAATTATCTTCTTCTACCTCAAATGTTACCTGATTAATCATGCCCAAATATGACAGGTGCTGCGATTTTTTTCTTTCTCCACTTATAGCCTGCTACTTGGAAAGCACCGATTTCCAAGTAAAATCCAACAGTGTTCCAAAATCACTGAGTTTTCCTTGGGACTAGATCTGCTGGTCTGTTGTTTCCACCTGGGGATGCCAACCCTCTGTGAAGTCACCTTCCATTTGTGGCAAAAGAGTCACCCTTCCCTAGAGCCAGGCTTAGCATTCCAGGCTGCTTTGTTCTTTGCTTTGAATTGTCTTCAGTGACTCCAGGTTTTCTGTGACTTCTAAATTTCTCTTTGACTCTTTCTTGATGGCCAGAGCTCCTCTTAAGTTGTTTTTCCCCACTGTCTGGATTCCCAGTCCTGGAGAGGCTATGATATGTTACCTGGCTTCACTCAAACATTTTATTTTACTAGATTTACAGAATACAAATGAACAGAAGAATTACAAAGGTGGCGTGGAGGGATTAGACATTCCACGTGCCATTTTTCACCATCTTATATTAGCATAGACTATTTGATAGAATCACTGAGATGAGATTGATCCATCATTATGAACTATAGTTCACAATCTATCATCACATATTTTCTTGATTTTGGCTAACATTTTTTTTCTGTTTCAGTGTAATTTGGATATCACTTCACACATTGCTGTTGTATCTCCTTAAGTTACTCTTGGCTTTTACTTCTCAGACTTTTCTTACTTTTAATGACCACAGAGTCTTAATGAGTTCTGGTCATGTGTTTTGTAGGGCATCCTATAGCTGTTTTTTTGTTGGATTTTTAAAATCATGAATGGAATGTGGTTATGTATTTGGGGGAGGAAGATCACAAAGCTACACAGTCACATATATCCCATCTTGTTAAAGCTGTGTACTACAAATATGATGCAGTTAGGAATCTTATCTTTTAAGACACTGCCTCTTTTTTTGGTACTTGGAATTAAACTCATGACCTCCCATTTTCCAGGCAGGTGTTGTGCTGCTAAGCTTGATCCCTAGCACAAGACTCTACTTCTAGACCAACTGCTTCTTAAAAATAAAATAGTAGGGTCTTAAGTTTGAAGACACTAGACCCTGAAACATTTGTGCCTCTCAGTTTGTCTCAAGACCTTAAGTTTAGTCCGTGCTTATGATAGACTGGGGATTGATTCGTCCATGATGGACCCATTTTTTTAATACCTTCATAGCGAGTACTGCATCTGAGACTGTGATGCAAGTTAATATTGACAACTATTTCATTAATCAAAATATCCAAAGGATGAATTTTTCTAAGAGCATCCTACCCATTACATCCTACCCATTAATTTATGAAATTGGCATAACAAAATGTCATCTCCATTCCTCTCTTTCTCCCTCTCTCTTTCTTCCTTCTTTCAACTTTTGCTTTATTTTCTACTCTTGCCTTCTTTCTCCTCTTTCTACTGTTCCTTTTGTTTTTCTTTTTCTCTTTCTCATTCTTCTCCCTCTGCCTTTTCCTGCCTTCTCCCTCCCTCTCCCTCTTCCTTGCATTCCCTTCCCTTTTCTTCCTTTCTGTCCTTTTCCTTTCCTTTACCTTCCTCTCCTTCACTTCCCTTCCTTTCTCTTTCTTTCCCTTGAATTCCTTCTCTCTCTCTCTCTCTCTCTCTCTCTCTCTCTCTCTCTCTCTCTCTCCCCTCTCTTCTCTTTTCCTCTTTCTCTCCCCTCCCCCTCCCCTTGCATGTTTTACTGTCAAATTTTCCACATCCTATTGATAGTAAGTACCTATACATGTTAAGTGAAATATATCAGAAACACAGTGTAAATATCACATGTACCTTTTACACAAAAAATTAAAGTATACAATTAAAAGAGCAAAATAAAAGAATGATGATAGAAAGCAGGGAGATAGACTTGGAGAGATGGGGAAAAAAACATTTACATCAGAGAAGAAGCATCAAGACATGGAATGTTTGCACACTCCACATTGAGCATTTTCACTATGTAACATAAAACTATGCTAATAAATGTTTTAAAAATCACAAAAAACAGTTCTGGAGTCTATGCAATAGGCAGCTTCTCAGATAGAATTGAATTGCATTAGCACAAGTCCCAGTAATTTGTCTAAAGATCTCCAGAAAGCTTGGGAATTGCTGGTGTGGGCGGGTAGCTGAATACTAAGGCTAATATCCTACTGGCCACCTTGCTATACTGTTACATCCTTCTGTGTTCTCTACAGTCTAGTGAAGGTGCTTTAGAATAGAGGCTAGTCCTTTGAAATTACTTTAGTCTATGTATGACTATATTGTCCCAAAGCACATGTGTATAATTTGATAGTATTTGGAATATAGATATCTTTGTATGCTGAGAGCATTTTTCTTACATGATCTTGTGATCCTTTTCAAGAGATTTTCTTTTTTTTTCTGTATTTTAGGGAAGGGTCTACAGGGTGTTCAGGGTCTCACTACTAGATCAGACTCATAGTGATTCTCCTGTTTACAGTCTCCCAAGAGCTGGGATTACAGGTGCATGCCACTGTGCCCGGTCTCAGTCGCCCTCTCACCGCACCCTATGGGTGGGACCAGCATGACATGGGACCGAAATCCTGGCCTCTGTGCCTGCTTGCCGGCACTTTAAGCCACTGAGCTATTTGGCTGGCCCTTCAAGAGACATTCAAATACTTTTCTCATGACTTCATTCTCTCTAGCCTTGTGTGTGTGCTTGACAACATTAAATGTTCTGCCAAGCAATCAACTTGTGAAGAACATAAACCAAAAATAAAAGAAAAAAATATTTATTAAAACATCACTTTGTGTAAGCAGAGCCAAAAGCTTTTAGGCACCAGAAAACTTTAGTGCACTCTAGGGTTCTCACAACTGCTGGTAGAGTTAGAAGTTGTTACAATGTTTGCATGAGACACTGTAGAAGAAAAGAAGAGAAACAAGTTGTGTTCAGGGAAGCACAGTTCAAATACTGTTTACACACAGACATAGAAGAATAGGTGAGAGATTGCCTAATAGAGAGAAAAGCGATGGTTTTCTAGGAAAACTAAATAAGAATAAAATTTACTAAAGTGTGAAAAAGAGCATGATATGCCTCAGGAACAAGGTTTATAAGATCTACACACAGTACAGACAGGGGGAAGGTGAAAGCTAAAGCCGGATAAGTAATGTCTTGAACCAGGTTGGTTCTTGATGTCCCCCATGGAAAAAACAGCAAGAGGATGAAGAATAAAGATAAGTGAGGAAAGCTGATGTCGGGTGGAGCCCTCTCAGATGGGAGGAAGGAAATTGCCGAAGGACTGCAGTTTATTTATACACTCAGGAGGTGGACGCCAACTTCACCCTCTCTGCCTAGCAGCCTGTTTGTAAACTGGAACAGCTTGTTTACATGGCTCAAGGAGCTCTTCGTGTTCTCAGGTCAGCTTTGCCTTAGCCCTGCATTTGCGACTGATGATTAATTTTCAGCTTCCACTGCTCCTTACAAAGCAACACTCAGCTGGGTGGGAAAAGGGATGAGTCTTCCTAAATGGGAATTTGATTGTAGGCCTGGATGTGCTCAGATTGAATCTTTGTACTTTGAAGACAACTCGTAGCTATATGGAGAAGAAAGAAATGAAAGTTAAATAGCCTGCCCTGAGTTACGTGAACATCTATTAAGAAGAGAAGACTTACGAATAATGAGAGATGAGGCAAAATTTCATATGAAGCTCTCATATGAAAAAAATTCCAATTCTTTCAATTTCTTCTTACCATGAGCTCTCAAATATTGCAATGGTTTTCTTAATGCCTTTAGAAAAAGGATTTCTTCACACGCCTTACCATTCCCTGCCCTATGTTCATAACCAAGTGTCATCTTGCATTTTGCATTTCATCCACACTGCCTTGGACAGTCTCACCCACAGCACCATTCACTTTTCTCACAAGAGCATTGCCAGATATATTTCATATATCTGGCAATGCCTACCATCCTAGAGTGCCCACCGTCTCCTTGTTTAGTGACAAGCATTTCCTGATAAGTAACCATCTGGGCAGCACTCATGGTCATCCCCTACTTATAAAAGTCTGCAACATTCTGTTCCAAAGCAGCTCATGTCACCCTTCTTCATACTGTTAATTGTGATTTCAATTTGGCATTTACTGGAATGATGATGTGTCATTTGCTGCATATCACAAGGTGCATGTTGGCAAGATTCTTATCTATCATTGATTACTATTATACGATCAGCATCTAATACAATTCTTAGGTGCTGAAAAAAATCCCACAACATTCTCACGTAAATGGTCTTCACATAGGGTCATAGTCTACCTCCATATCCCCCATTTATTTATCTATCTATCTATCTATCTATCTATCTATCTATCTATCTATCTATCTATCTATTTTGCAGTACTGGGGATTGAACTAAGGATCCTGCGCTTACCAGGCAGGCACTTATTCTACTGAGCTATCTCCCCAGCCCATATCCCTCACTTTAGAAGTTAGGATTGTACATTTCAATTTCCCTCCTATTCTGAAGAAAAACAGCCACCGAGAATAATTTAAGCTCCCACACGTCTATGAAATGCTGCCACTGCTCCCCAATTTTATAGATGGCAAGAGTTTCCTTAAAAAATCATATCATGCAAATGAGTTAATTATTTTTGTTTGGATTGTGGTGACTCTGTAATTGTGGATTAATTGGTTCCATCTGTTCTCTGATCTTCCAATTAACAGGTAATAGCTTTGGAAAGTCGGTTCGTTCCTGACATGTGTACGAATGTATTTAAGGTGGTAATTTTCCTCCCAGTGCTGTGTCGCTATGTCTTTATCTTCCCATATCCTCTGGCAAATGACACCCTCTTGCTCTGCTGGTTGAGACCTTTCTAAGACAAATCTTTTTGAAGAGGATTATAAACTGTTGTCTTCACAACTGGTGTTTTACAATCACTCACTCTTTGCTGCTGTTTTGATATGGACTAATGATAGGGTTTTTTTTTTTTAAGTCTGAAGGTTATGTTTATATTTTTAATTCAAAAGTTCACTGTTTGATGAAGTTTCCTCCAGCTGGGTTTTATATGAAGAGAAGTTCCAGACTACTGACACCTCTATAAGTGAACGGGTCAGTGGAGGGGCGCTTTCAGCATTATCGGAACATAAATATTCAAGTCTGTCACTTCCTAATAGAAAACTAAACTGGAAGCACATATGACCTAATTGTGTATTTTATGGAACACAAGACATGTTAAGCATCTCTCACCCATTAAGAAATATTTTACCTAGCAAAATAAGATAGAAATACATTTAGTCTATATCTATATATTTATCCACTTTCCTGCTACAATGCTTCTCAGATTTGGGATCTATGATGTGCTCTGTTATTTTGTGACATGTAGGCTGTAATGTAGAAATGAGTCAAATAGCCAAAAAACTGTTAGTTGAACAAGTGCTTTCTCTGGAGGCTGTTAACTTCCAAATAGTGTAAGCGTGGCAGCTTGTTGCCAAGGGAACCAACCCTATGATTAGAGTGCTGCAACCTTCAGCACCCCCGTACTACCCCTTTACCTTTGGGAGGCAGACAGGTTCGATGTTGAGCTGGTTACTACTACCAAATGATTTATCCATCCTTGTCTGTGTAATGATGTCTTTGCAAAAAGTCTAAAAATATATATTTGTAGAGAGTTTCCAGATAGATAAAAATATGAAGACAGCATCATACTGAAGGCTGTTGGGTCTTGAGTGTGTCATACCTGGAGAACGTATGGAAGACACACCCTTCCTCCCCCATACATTGCCCGTGAATCTCCTGCACGCTGCTGAGCCTCAGCCGTTTCTCCAATAATAAACCACTAATACAGCAAAGCATTGTGTGTTATTTTCTTACACATAAAACTGTTCCACACCTTCTAAAAATTAAAATAATATGTAATTTAAATATATAAAAAGCATAAGCATTTCTTACGAAAATCTGTCAAACCTTGTATTATACTTTGACAATTTCTGATAGGAATTTCATATACTCATATACTGATACAAAGCATGTTTGTGTAGAATCAGATGATATTGTGCAACTACCTAAAAAATCTTTTATGAAACTATTTGTCTCTCAAAAATCTTTTCACCCATGCAAACATGAAAAGTCTATGAATCAGAAATTGCATGTTGATTGGGCTTTCTGGTCCTATACACTGTACTCTGATAATCCTAAAATTGTGTTCTAAGTAAGCATTGTCTTCAGTTGTTAAGCAGATATATTTTTAATATACCATTTCTGAATAATGGTGGATTCTGATGGTTTATTTGAAGTTATTTGTTATAAGAATTTGTCTACAGTAATTCAGAGAGTGTGATATTGGAAAAAGAACTAATAGAAAAAGAGAGAGAGAGATCAGAAAACATACACACTTGTGGATACTTCACTATAGCAAAAAGGACAGGAGAGCCATCAGAGAAATGAATCTCACTTTAATAATGATGCAGTAGCAATTTTACTTGACGTGAAGAAAAGAAACAGATTCGGCCTCCCAGAATATTTTCAAATGTAAACTAACTGTATTGTAAATAGATACATTAAAATGTCTGTCATCCAAGCAAGAAAATTAAAGCATCCAAAGTAGCAAAGGAAAACTTGCTTTCACCATGAAGAAAGCGAACAGTAGACACAAATACCAAAGTGAAAAAATTGCTGGGATTTTTAGAGAAGCATGTTGAAATGCCTAGTATAAATAAGCTGCCTATGTTCAGAAAAAAAAAGATTTAACATTAAATTGAAGAAGAAACAAATGGAATATGTGAACCAAAGGCTTACATGAAATTAAAAAAAATAAACATATGAAATGAGGAATACATGTGGGAGATCAACTGCCAAATGGTTACCAAGAAAAAAAAAATGAAATCAAATCCCAATAAAAGAAACTATTCAAAATGAAACTCATTAAACACTTTTAATTACCAAAACAAATTATTCAATTTTATAAAACAATATAAAATACTTTGGTTGTTTTAGAGAAGTCTGACAGTTAAA
This sequence comes from Octodon degus, assembly GCF_000260255.1. Lineage (NCBI taxonomy): Eukaryota > Metazoa > Chordata > Mammalia > Rodentia > Octodontidae > Octodon > Octodon degus. The sequence goes on along the minus strand of NW_004524594.1, from coordinate 6,206,615 downwards.
AAAAATCTGGAGTCAAGGTCAAAGAAATTTAGTGTGGGTGCAAAGACAGAAAGTATGACAGAGAAGGGAGTATATAAAATGAGATTATGTGGAATTCACATTATAGCAGGTTTTGGATTCTGACTGTGATAGTACCAAGAGGCCGAGACAGGATGGGGTGAGTTCATCCCTGGAGGGGTGGGAAAAACCGAGGGGTTCAGAGTTACATGATTTGCTTGTGGATTTTTAATGAGTCAGTAATTGACAGAACTAGGCTTCAGACCCAATTCTTTCTGACTTCAAAGCTATACTCTTTTCAAAAGAAAAAAAAAAAAAAACAGTTATCTTATTCCTTGTGAAAATATTAAAAAAAAAAAAAAAGCTAGACAAGTAATTAAACTTGACTATTTCGGGGATCCAAAGTAGAAGTTTCAGATCTGGATTAAAAGAATACATTAGACTCAGAACTTGCAGTGATTCTTTTCCCCAGAGAATTCTGCAAACGAACAGATTTTCTGGGCTTAGGCATGAGCTGGTAACACACAAGCCATATAGGGACACTGTCACAGGTATCCTTCACAGTAATTCTTTTCCCCCAACCACAGCGGTGTTTACATCTATACTGAACTTGCCAGCTAAATGATTCCCACAGTGCCACATCGCATGCATGCCTTCAATGGCTCTGCACTCTTCTATCTGGCATTCAGGGTCCCCCCAAAGTTCTCAGGTGAATTCAATATGCTGTCATGCATTTTCAGACAACTACCCTGAGGCAGAAGTCATCTCTCTCCTCGCCCCTGGACAACAGCGTCTGGCTCCTGAGGATGGGCTATCACATTTTAAACAAAGTCAAGTGCTTCAGTAGCTCAGAAGCATGGCTCACAGAGGAACAGGGATTTACACACGTTGGTGAGGAACTGTAGAATAACTCAAATACAAAGAGACTCAGGAGGCAGAAAATGCTTGAAGAGACCGTCCTAGGAAAATGTTCCGGAATGCCATTTCACTGGTATCCACATCGTGTTCCTGGTTCAGTTTCTTGAATTCTGCCACTTGGAAGGAGATGAGCTCAAGGAGATGTTTGGCACCCTGTTGATTATTGGTAGCTTTCTGGTTACTCCAAGAATGTCACTTTAATAATATCACTTTGTGAAGTAGAATTCTGGGTCTTCTTCAGTACACTTGTTGGTAATCTGAGAAAGCCATGCCTTCTCGGAAGACAATGGCTCATCTAAGTCAAACAGTTCCAGAGGAGGAGGTGGCAACTCCCTGAAGCTGGGAGGGAACACGGCAGGCTGAAGGGCAGACAGTGGTGTCTCAAACTAAGGTTGGATGAGCTGGACTGGTGCGTGTTTCACATTTAGCTGCTCATAAGCCTTGATGACCTTGAAGAGGGAAGTGGTGTCCAGCTCGTAGACAGACAAAACAAAAAAGGTGGTAAAGTCATGTGCATTCTTGTCACCCTCCTGGAGACACATGCTTCGTAACCGTTCTGACAGGGTGATGGTGTCAGGCAGCATCATGTAATAGGACATCTCTGGGTCCTTGGCATCAATCTGGTTCAGGTGGGTGTCGCCTGTTGTGAGTGACCGGAAAACAACATCCCTGATTTTGCTGTTTTCTTCTTTATCTAAATACTGTTCACTGAACATGTGACAGGAGTCAAGCACTGCCAGCTTCCCCCCTTGGTTCTTTGAGTGATAAAAAGCCAGGATAGCTCTGTTAAGTGGAAAGCAGACAGAACCTGTGGACAGAACAGCCACTGCTGGTTTCATGACACTCAATGTGGCACCAAGAAGGTAGACAAAGGTGGGGGCCTGGGCACTGTTTCTACTGCTTTCCTCCTCAAAGACTCCAGGCACAGCCTTTCCTGCAGCTTGACTAATTTTCCTGTTCAATACTCCATTGGAAACCAGAGCTTTCTAAGGATGAAAATACTTGTAACACACATTTCTAACTACAGCATTATTATTAACCATGATGGCATATCTTCTGGTAGGAAGTTAATATTGGTGTCAAATCTGGCTTCTCCATCTTCTCTGAGCATCACAAGGCTGTCTCCACCACTGTCAAGATACTTCTTTAGGACTTCAAACTCATCTGCAGTAAATATTTCCCTTGGTCTGGCTGTAATCAAGTTTCACCCCAATTAGCTTCTCCGATGTGATTACATTTTTTAAACTTTGAATCTTCCAATTACTTCGAAGCCTTTTCTGCATGGATTTGTAGCTATTGTTGATGGTAAATACCTCCTTTTTGTGTGCATTGAAAAGAATTGTGCTCCAAACATCCTTCTCCATGGTTGCCTGAGGTCCCGTGACCACCATCTTCACCTGATGTCTCCCAGCATCCTCACGTAATTCTTGGCATATTGTGAATTTAATTAGCTAATGAGAATTTCCTTGTGTATGTAGTGCAGGCTCTTAAGCCACAGTTTTGGAAATTTTCATTTACCACTCTGCGTTGCGCTACTCAATGATTCACACAATTCATACAACAATTATAAGTAGACTTCTCAAGGGTTTCCTCATAATATATATTACAACTGAATGAAAGAAACCTGACCCTGGATTAAAGAAGCAAATGCAGGAAAAATAAATGAAGATATTCCAGAGTGAGAGCTATAGAAAGTTTTTTGTTTTTGTCTTTTTTTTTTTTAAATAGGGTCATTGATACAATTAAACTAAGGGGTTATTTAATATGACTTTTTTTTAGTATTGTACAGCAAACTTTTTCATCTTAAAACAGATGATACCCTTAAAAATTTACTCATAATTCAAGGATATTGCTATCTTTACATTAAATTTTATATCTGAGTGAGCTGTAAGCTCAGGTACAATTTTACATAGTAAAAGTTTAAATAATTCTATGACTAGCCATTTTTTTCATGAGGCAACATTTTGCAAAATGATATTTCACTATAACAACAGGATATGGGCATTGATACAATTCTGGGGACCTACTTACATTTCCTAGTTTTACTTCACCTTGGGTAAGTACAGTGATTTCTATGCAAATTATACTCCTAAGGGCTGGGCAGATAGCTCAGTAGAATAAGCGTTTGCCTGGCAAGTGCAAGATCCTGAGTTCAATCCCTGGTACCACAAAAAGAAAAAAAAAAATCCTCATCTAGGTAAGTTTATGTACCCTACAGCACAGTCAATGTGCAGAACATCTATAAATCCATCCATCACTATACTGAGCTCCCTTATGATCCCTAAATCCTGACAGCCACTAATCTGCTTTCCATCTCTATAATTCCATCCTTTCAAGACCATCATGAGGATGTAATCATCCAGCAAGAAACCTGTGTGATTGGCTTTTTGTCACTCAACATAATTTTCTGGAAATTCATACAAGTGGGAAAGTATAAACGATAGTTGATTTATTTATTTTTTTAATATTGAGAGCTGTTCCACAGGGATATACTTTGTTTCTATTTACATCCACTGAAAATTCCCAGGCTTGTATCCAGTTCAGGGCTATTATGAATAAGTGAGTAATGAACGTTCATGCGCAGACTGTTGCATATACGCACACATTTCACTCTAATGTGGAGTGCTGGTTTGGCATTTGATAATGGAGCTACTTTAAGGCAGCGAGAGAAAGCTGTTCAACGATGTTGACACAGAAGCTGAAAACTTCCTGGTCCGGCGGTCTGAGCTGCATACTTGTAGAATAAGGATGGTTCCAAGAGGAGGCAACTCCAGGTCAAAATCTCTAGGACATACGTGAGCCTGGCAAGGTTGTAGGAGGCAAGGGAAAGAGCTGTGGTTTGAGGTGTCGTACTACAGGAGAAGAAGAGAGCAAAGAGGACAGCAGAACTAGGTATGTCTCCTACCTGCCTCGCCAGTCCAAAGGTGTTAGGCTGCTGTTCAGTTTGTCCTTTGCATCTGGGTGATAGGCGCTTTTAGGCAGAGAAGATAAACGATACAGCTCACAAAGGTATTTTTGGTGACTTTTAAAGAGAAAAAATAGAAACTCCAGTGGTGTAATCGGTTAGTGTGCGGTACTTATATAAAGAGAAAAAAATATAAACTGCTTTGTGTTACATGAGGTTACGGCAGGTGGGACTCAAGAGTCTCCAGTGATGGTAGACATAGTTAGATGACAACTGCAGGAGTGGTGTCAAATCTCAGCCAATTTGTCAGTTCCTTGGTATAAGTCTGGGTAATGTGGCATTCCCTAATGTAATTTAGCTCAAATGAGACAAGATTGGGCCTTTAAGTTGAATATATTTGTCTTCAAATTGGCATCAACATTCACAACTACCTCAGACAACTGAATCTTTTTTAAACTTCAATTTCCTTATTTGTAACTAACAAACCTTATAGAATTGCTAAATATTAAATAAAACAATATGAGTAAATGTTTTATTTAAAGGAAAAATCAGTAGAGACCTAGGAAGATTCTTTGGGCATTTCTCTCTCTAAGTACGATTATGAAATTATTTATTTTCCATAGATTTAAAGTATAATGATAGGAACCGAAACACTGACATTTAGAAGACAGAAGTTGATCTCAAATTTATATCAGAAAACCAGTAATCAAATAAATACACAAAAATGTAAATTCTTTGGTGATTCAAATTCTTTGCATTTGGGGGCAAATGTAGAGACCAACTGTTAATTGCACATCTGTGATTACTATGACCAAAATTAATTTATACTTAACCAGGTTTGATTATTGATGTTTATAAAGAAGCAGCATATGTGAAGAGGTTCTTTGTTGGAAAACATCCCTATGGTTTTGGCAGCCTTGGAATTAAGAATGAATTTAAGCATAAACAAAAACAATCTCTCGTCCCAATTCATGTATGAAAAAAAAAAACCTAGAAAAAAACGAGTAATGGCTTTAACATTAGCTTGAATAGAGACAGGGCTCACAATGTCCCCATGTTCTTCTTGCACTTTGTGTATCTTCACAGACAGTGGGATGTACTAAAATTGGGGAAGCTATTCCAAGAGACTTAGAATGAAAAAGGTTTTAATTTTTTTTTTTTCTGAAGGTTTTTCCACATCTGTTTGCAAGTAACCCTGTCTGCCTAACATGTTCAACAGCAGGTCAACGTTTTAAAAGGGGAGAAAACCAATTTTGATTTCCTGATCATGTTAATTTTATGTTGTGATCGTTTGCTTGATTAGTTTAAATTAACAATTTGATTGAAACTGAGCGCTCACAGGCAAGGATATATTGAGGTCATTATTGTAACAGTATTTGGAAAGCACAAAACAGTCACTTAGGACCATGGGAGGAGGATTGAACGTCTGCCAAAGTAACTGATTTACTCAGGGTACAGGGCAAGCTGGTTGTTTTCATTCCTGGTTTGTTTTTTCTCACCAGGGTGTTTTGCTCAGTACCTAATTTCTCCTGAGTGTAAAATCTCAAAGCTGAGAAGTCAACGAGTAGCCACGAACTTCCCAATGCTACGCACCATCAGAAGCCGAGCAAAGTGACCTGAAAACAAAAGTCTTTCTAAAGACATAAATGCCACTAATCGCTATAAATAGCATCAGAATTAAAAATTTCACATCATCAGACCTACAAATGTAAGCGATCCGCTGGAAAAAGGACTTAGAACTCACATACATTCCTCAATTGATTCTTTGAAATTGCTGTTCAGTTAAGAATCTTTCGTGCTCTTCATACTTCTCATATTTTGCAAAGGAAAGTAAAAAAGAATTAGCCCTTAAATGTTATAATTTACTTATGTAGTGGACATTTATTTGTTTTCTTTTGAATGACTTTCTTCTAAATGTCAATGAATGGCTCGGGGAAATGACTTTGGTAAACATAAATCGGGTCGCGTACGTTGTCGTTGTACTTAGCATTTGTTCAAATTAGATAAGGTTCATTTGACGAAGACCTTGCTTGTTCTTTTGATCTATAAACTGTCTAACTAGAAGAAAAGCTCCATTAATATTTTATGAAGCTTTTAATACCAGTAACATTTTGTCTTTTTAAAAGTTGCTCTTTCGGACATTTCCACTCATGCTGTCATTCACAGCATACCATTCATTTCCTCCCTCTGGCTTTCATTCCTTCCTCCTTTTCTAATTGGACAGCCTGGGTCACAAATTAATTTTGAAGCCGTCTCATCAAAGAATCATTTCCAAGAATAGTAATGAGAGAAAAATTAAAGGTATATTATAGCCAACCATAATTAAAATGTATAACACTTAATTAGGCTAATCCAATCATAGAAAAAAATAATATGAGGCTAATATTTTTCACATCAGGGAAAATAATTTTGAAACAATAGTGTGAAATTATACAGAGAAAATATAATTGCATTTGATTGTATTATGAATAGCACACAATTACAGGAGTGTTGGGTTTTTAACAATTAACAACTAGGGATACATAATGTTCAAGCAGTAAGATCCTTAAGAATGACTTGAACAACTTACTCTTCCCATGAGAATACAAGCACATAATCACGTCTGTTTTTTAAACTATATTTGCAGAGTCATTGTTCATGAAAATTCATACTGTACAACACAAAATGATTGGAGATAGATGGTACAATTACATATAATCTTATGTTTAACTCAGGAAGAGTAGGCCAACATCTTAGTTGTGATAATGTTTTTGGTAACATATTGCTGTTGAACTTGCCTCAGCCTCATGGAAGCCACTGATTCACTTTGTGTTTTTAGTAATGCCAGAGTCATGCTTTATCTGCAATTACTTCTCCTTTAATGGCAGTAGAAGATGGCTTAGGCACTTTGGAGATAATTCTTGTACAAACAAAATCATTATATAAAGACTCATAAATTTTACCATCAACTGCAAAATGATACACTGTTAACAGTGTTTAAATTATATTTTACACTGAGCCCACTGAAAATACTTACATGAAATATTTGAATCCAGGCAATTGCTCTTTATTCTTTCTCTGAAGTAGTTTGACACTTGAGATTTTAAGAATTGTCTAAAAAGTACTGATTATCCACACTTGAATATTAATGAAGGCAAATGGTAACTTGGAAATAGAAAGAGAAGCTACTACACGGAATGTTTTCTACGTAAGTGTTGTTTTTGTCCAGAAGTTTGAGTTTGATGAAGTTTTCAAAGACCAACTGCTCTTGTATTTTTCAGTTGCACTTTAAATACAAATGCTTATGTTTAAAAATTCTATAAAGGGCTGGCCAGATAACTCAGTGGACTAAAGCACTACATAGGCAAGCATAGGGACCGAGATGCAATCCCCAGCATGCTGTGCTGGCCCTACCCAGGGGCACACTGAAATGGTGACTGAGGGTGGGCATGGTGGTGGGCACTTATAATCCCAGTGCTTGGGAGGCTGAAAACAAAAGAATCACTATGAATCTGATCTGTTTAGTGAGACCTGTAAACCCTTCCCTAAAATACAAAAAAAAAAAAAAAAGAGGAAACTGGAGATAAACTTTCAGACCTTGAAGACAGCATTGCAACTAGTGAACACAAAAGGAACGATCTCTTAAAAACAAGAAACTAGGAAAAAATAATGCTGGGTTCCCAGATGAAGCAAAGAGAAACAATATAAGACTAATGAGCGTCAACTAAACAGCAACATAAATGACATATAAAGACTATTTTCAGAAGTAGTACAGGAAAATGTCCCAAGTATGGGAAAAGAATATCATCAAAGTAAATTTACACATAGACACATAATAATCAAGATCCTACAAGTTCAGCAAAAGGACAGAATATTAAAAGCTGTTATAGAAAATAACTAGATAACCGATAATGGAAAGCCCATCTGAATCATGACATATTTCTCAACACAAACCATCAAATCTAGAAGAGCTTGGGGCAAAGTACTTCAAGTCCTGAAAGAAAACAACTTCCAACCCAGATTGATGTACCCTGAAAAACCTGTCTATCAAACTGAATGGAAAGATAAGATACTGGCCTGACAAATAACAAATGAAGAAATTCATGACCAGCAAACCAACCCTACATAAAGTACTGACAGATACTCTAGAAAGAGACAAAAATGATTACAAGTTCAAAAACAAGAGAAAGGAATCATGAAGTGGTGCAAGCAATTAACCAGAGGGGCAAAGTAGGGATCCTACAGTAGGAAAATAGCATCACAAAGATAAGCCAATACATATCAGTTATAACAGTAACATATATCATCAATTCACCAATTACAAGAAGCAGACTGGCAGAGTAAACCAAGAAACAAGATCCAGCAACATTTAGTATAAAATAAATACATTTAATTGACAAGGAAATTGATAAAGGTCAGTCAAATAGCTTAACGGATTAAAATACCTGCAAGGCAGATGCAGGGACTGGGATTCCATACCCAGGGTGCCATGCTGGCCCTGCCCTTAGGATGCATTCAGAAGGTGATTGAGACTGGGCGTGGTGGCACAAGCCTGTAATCCCAGCACTTGGGAGGCTGAAAACAGAGGATTGTTATGAGTCCAATCTTTGTAGTGAGGCCCTGTACTAAACACATAAAAATTTAAAAAAAGAAATTAATACACTGAAAATCAAAGGATGGAAAACAATACTCCATGCAACAAAAACTCAGTAGAAAGAAGATATAGCTTTCCTGGTTTCTGACAATGTAAGCTTCAAAGCAAGAATGATTAAAAGAGATAAAAAAAAAAAAAGATCTCTACATACTTGTTAGGGGAAAACTGCAACAGGAGAAGATAACACTCATAAATATATAATGCACCCAATATAGGAGCATCCAGTTACATGAGGCAAATCTTAACAGACGTGAGCAGTCAAATGAGCAATGATAACACAATTGTAATGTGGATTTAATACCCCATTGTAACAATGAGATAGATCATTTAGGCAGAAACTCAGCAAAGAGATAACAGAACTAGATGGAACTTTTGAATAAAAGGACTTGGAAGACTTTTGCACAGTGTTTCACACAGCAATATCAGAATAAACATTCCTTTCAGTGGCACATGGGATGTTCTTCAAAACAGACCGTGTACTAGCACATAGAGCAAGCTTATGTGACAGCGAAGAAACGGAAATGATCCCATGAATTTAACCGAGCATAGTACAATGAAACCGGAAATTATTGAGAAAAGAATTCACAAAAACGCCATAAAAACATGGAAATTAGGTAACACAATCCTGGACATTTAATGAATCACAAATTAAATGAAAGAAGAAAATAAACAGTATTTACACTCAAACAATAATGCAGACAAAACTCACTGAAACCAGTGAGATGCAATGAAAACTGTAGTAAGAGGGAAATTTATACTGAAAAATTCTCTTATCGGGAAAACACAATAAGCTCAAATAAACAATTTTATGCTGTACCTCAAGTTGCTAGAAAAAGAAGAGCCTTTCAAACACAAAGCTCAAAAATGACAGGAAATTATAAACAACAGAGCAGAAATAAATACAATGGAAATGAAGAAAACAGAGAATTAATTAATTGAAGAATTGGTTCTTTAAACAAATAAATTGATGAAACTCTACCCAGCCTTACCATAAAAGGAAAAAAAAATATCAAATTGATGCAATAAGGAATGAAAAGCGTGAACTCACCACACACTGTATAGAAATTCAGAAGATCATTAATACCTATTTTCAAATTCACAAGATGGAAAACACAGAAGAAATGGATAGATTCCTAGATGTATGTTACATTCTGAAGATGACTCAAGAAGATACAAAAATTCTGAATAACCCAATAGCAATCAATGAAATTGAAAATGTAATCAGAACTCTAACAACAAAGAAAAGCCCACATTCTGATGGATTCTCAATTGATTTCTGTAAGAAATTGAGAGAAGATTTAATGCCAATTCTTCTCAGTCTCCACAATGAAATTAAATGGAAGCAATTCTGCCAAACTCATTCCTGGAAGCAAGTTTTACTCTGATACCAAAACCAGCAAAAGTCTCAACTGAAAAAGAGAACTACAGGTAAATCTCCTTAAGGAACATGGACACAAAAATCCTCTATAAAATGCAAGCAAATAGAATGCAGCAAATCATCCAGAACTTTATACAACATAGTAAAGTGGGAATCATCCAAGGGATGAAGGCATGATTCAGTATAAGCAAATCGATGAATGTAATATACCACTTTAGCAGAGTTGAAGACAAAAATCACAATCTCATCTCAATAGATGGAGAAAAAATCTTTTGACAAAGTCCAATGTTCATTCGTGATTTAAAAACAAAAAACATGAACCTACACAAAGTTGGAAAGAATGGTCTTTACCTCAACCTGATAAAAGTCATCTATGACAAAGCAACAGCTAACATCATATTAAATAAATAAAAACTGAAGGACTTTAAAATCTGTAATAAGACAAGAATGTCCACTGCCATCTCTCCTATTCAATATAGATTTGGAAACAATAGCCATAGCAATCAGAAAAGAGAGAGAAATAAAATTAATAATGATCAGACAGGAAGAAGTGAAATAATTGTTATTTGGAAATGATGTGATATGCTACATAGCAAACCCCAAAACTTCCATCAAGATACTTCTATATTTAATAGCAAATTCAGTAGTACAGTGGAATACAAAGTCACGTTCAAAAATCAATAGTATTTCTGTACACAAACTATGAGTACACCAAGAGATAAATTATGAAAACCATAGTTTTCACAGTAACACCTCCAAAGTGAAATACTTAGAAATCAATCTCACAAAGGAAGTAAAAGATTTATACAGTGAATACACTATTCTGAAAAAAGTGATTGACAAAGATTTCAGAAAATGGAAAGGTAAGCTGGATGTGATGGTGCATGCCTATAATCCTAGTACTTCGGAGGCTGAGGAAAGGGATTGTTTTGAGTTTGAGATCAGCCTGTGTTAGAAAGTGAGCTCAAGGCTAGCCTGAACTGCATCATGACACCCTGCCTCAAAAAAGACAAGAAGGAAGGAAGGAAGGAAGGAAGGAAGGAAGGAAGGAAGGAAGGAAGGAAGGAAGGGAAAGAAAGAAAGAAAAAGAAAGAAAGAAAGAAAGAAAGAAAGAAAGAAAGAAAGAAAGAAAGAAAGAAAGAAGAAAGAAAGAAAGAAAGAAAAAGAGAGAGAAAGAAAGAAAATGGAAAAAAAAATCCTTGCTCCTGAGTAAGAAGAACCAACATTTTGACAATGGCAATGCTCCCAAAATTGTTATACAGATTCAATATAATTCCAATTAAAATATCATTAATATATGTAAGAGATCTAGAGAAAGTATTTCTTGAACTCATCTGGAACCAGAAGAGACCTAGAACAGAAAAAGCAGTCCTGGGGAATAAAGAAAAAGCAGGAAACACCTCAATCTCTGACCTGAAATTATACTGGAAAGCTACTGTGATAAAATCTACAAGGCACTGGAAAAAAAACAGAGCAGAGAATCAATAGAACAGATTAGAAGATAGAGACACAACTACAAACATGACTACTCATGCTTTGTTTAAAAAAGGGACCAAATATGTTCACTGGAAGAAAGACAGCCTCTTTAGTAAATGGTGCTGTTAAACCTGGTTTTCCACATGCCAATGGCTTAAAATAGATCCAGGTCTATCACCATGCACAAAACTACAGTCAAAATGGATGAAATACTTTTTTTAATATATTTTCGGGAAAGGTCTATAGGGTGCTCAGAATCTCACTACTATGGATTCATAGTGATCCCCCTGCTTGCAGCCTCCTAAGAGCTGGGATTACAGGCACCTGCCACCACACCCAGTCTCAATGGCCATCTCAGCTCATCCCTGGGGGTGCAGCCAGCAGGGCAGGCCTGGGGATGGAACCTGTGACCCCTGACCTCTGCTTGCAGGCTCTTTAATCCCCTGAGCTATTTGGCCAGCCCTTGGATAAAAGATTTAAATGTTTTAAAAAAGCACTAAAATGTCCACAAGGAGAAATTAGGCAGAAATCTTAAAGACATAAGAATTAACAACTGGGATCTCATCTTTTGGGAAAGTATTGACATATCAAAAGAAATCACCAACACAGTAAAAAAACGAAACAAAACAAAACAAAAACAAAAAAACCCACAAATTGGAAAAAAAAATCCAACTGTCCCTCAAATGAAGAACTTCTACATAGAACATATAAATAATTTTAAAAACTCAGGCCCCCAAAAGTCAGACTCAATCCAAAAATGGGCATCTGCAATGAATATGCACTTCTCAGATACACAAATGGCATAGAAATATATTAAAAATGCTCAAAATCATCAGCCATTTAATAAATATAAATTAAAACAACTCTGCGATTCCATCACATCCCAGAAAGAATGTATATCATCAAGAAGTCAACCAACAACAAATGTTTGAGGGGTTGTGGGGACAAATGATCCCTTCTGCAGTGCTGGTAGGATGTACACTGATTTAATCACCTTGGAAATCAATGTGGATATTCCTCAAAAAGCTAGGATTAGAGGTTTTATTCAATCCAGCTATTCCCCTCCTGGAAATTTTTCTAAAGAACTGAAAACATCATAGCAGAGTGATATATGTGCACCCATGTTTATAGCAGTACAATTTGTCATAGGTAAATCTTGGGAAAAACCCAAATGCTCATCTATTGAGAAATGGACAAAAAAAGATGTATTTTTACACAAAGGGGTATTATTCATCTATATAAAAGATAAACTTGAGTCTTTTATAGATAAATAGATTGAACTCATCGTGGTAAGTGAAATAAATCAGATCCACACGTACAAACATCATTTTGTCTCGCTAGTGTAAGAATGTGAACAGCAAGCTAAAAGATACAACAGATATTGTGAAAAAGTAAAGAATCTATTAAAAGGGAAGGAAAAATTGGAATAAGGAAAGAAGGAAGGGGAAAAATATATTGCACACGAACACACACACACATTCACACACATACAGAATAGCTTGCATAATTGTACTGCTGATTTCTGGGCGTCTACTGAAAGGAGAAACTAGTGCTTATTGTTTTTCTTCTTCCTTTTAATTACTTAAAATGTTTTCCCCATTTTTGCATCCTTATATGTGGCAATCTAAACAAAAAATTCAAAGATAACATTATGCAATACAGCAACCATTGTTCAATTCCTATTATGTTTAGTGAAATTCTGTATTGATTCTAATTATGTCTTTAGTATTTTGAATTCTCTTTTTAAAAAGTTGTAATTTTGTACATTTATGAGATGCAATGTTTTAATATGTATTTATATCATAAAATTGTAATTCGAATTAACATCACAATGTTATTATTTTAATATTTTATTTATTTGGTACAGGGGCCTACCACACAGCTCTGACTCATAGTGATCCTCCTTCCTCCTTTCTCATCCTTCCCATCCCTGGAATTATAGGTGTGCACCACCATGCCTGGTTTTGATGGCCGGCAGAGCATATAGTACCAGGGATCAAACCCAGATCCTTGAGCTTGCCAGACAGGCACTTGGACCACTGAGCTATTTACCCAGCCTGCACAATGTTATTTTTATCAATTCAGTTATGGAAGCAATCTGTTGGTACATCATAAAGAAAACATGACATATATGCACACAGGACTGCTTTTCAGCCTTACATAGAGCAAATTTCATCAGTCTAGACAATAGCAATGAATGTGCAAAGGACTTAAGCTCCTTGAACTAAGCCTAGACATGAAGATCTCGTATATGAAAGCAGAAAACAAAACTGTGGTTGTTAAACTAGGAAAGGTGGAAAGGAGATGTCAGTAAAAACAACGTTTAAGTAGGAGGAATAAGTTTAGCAATGCCTAGCACCAAACAATTATCATAAAAATAATAATATAATTCCTTATACAAAGGGGAGCTGTTTAAGGGCTATGTGTGCTCAGAGGTATAAATCTATACATGAGATAGCAGCAAAAAGTTATAATAGTGCCTCACGATTAAAAAGAAAATAAACACAGAGGGCTAGGAATTTAAAAGAAATAGGCCTATTTGTTTGTATATTTCAAAATTGTTTATAAATTTAAAATATCAAAAGTGTTTTCTTCAATTTCCCTTAGTTAAATTCAGGAAGTTACGTCAGAGCAATATATTCTGTAGTCAATGTTGAGCTCAAATTTGTGCTCACTTCATTTACTAGAAAAACCCAGAGCAATTTACTTATGTTTTGAGACAACTTTTTTTTATCATTTTCCTTTTTCTAAAATTTTTTATGTATTTGGTACAGGGTCTCACTATGCAGCTCTGACTCCTAGTGATCCTCCTGTTTTCAGCCTCCCAAGTGCTGGGATTACAGGCATGTGCCAACACACTCGGACTAAGTGGCAGGCTCATCATGCCTTGGGGGCTGGCAAGGGGGTGTTGGTGGCACAGCATGTAGTACTAGGGATGGAACCCTAGTCTCCGTGATTGCCTAAGCAGGTGCTTAGTCCACTAAGCTATCTTGCCAGCCCTTGAGGCAATTTCTTTTAAAAAAGAAGCACCTATCTCTCTACCTATCAATCATCTGTCTCCTTTGTAGGTCAAGTGTAGGAACTGTAAGATGAAAAAGTTACTACATATATCCAAGAAGCCCAAGAGTGTGAAAGGGCTGCACTTGTGCATTTGTTGTTGCATTCAGAACAAGGAGAATCAGGATTGAACTCTGATTTCATTATGAACTAAATGATCTTGGCCTTAAACTTTCCTCGATTTCAGTTTTTCTGAAAGCGTATCACAAAACTTTTTTTTTTTTTTTTTTTTTTTTCTGGAACTAGGGATTGAACTCAGGCCCTTGCGCTTGCCAGGGAAGCACTTATTCCACTGAGCCATCTCCCTAGCCCTCAGAACATTTTTAGTAATGAGCACAATAAGACAAAAAATAGCCACAGTGGGAGTAAGTATTCATTAAACTTAGGAATGATGATTATTTTAAAGTAACTTTACCTTTGAGTTTCCTGACATCTATCTCTATTTTGTCTTATTCTAAATTAAAAATTCTCACTGACTAGAGAAAGAAACCGACAGAAAACATCTTCCTAAGTCATCAGCGGTGAATCCTTAATATCTCCCAGTCTTGCAAGCCTCCTAGGATCTGCACGGCAATGTATGCTAGGGTAGCAGTTGACATATGCCCATATTCTGGGCACTAAGATATGAAGTACAATGACAAAGTGAGATTTACATGAAGCGACAAGATCCAGCCCACATTCTTCCCTTGTCTATTCATCCTTTCTTTACAAAAGAAAGTGAGTTCAGAAAAGTGATCTCTGTTTGGCATGTCTGTGAACCCTTTAGAACAAAGATCTCCAGATCTGGTCTCCAGAATTTACAAAGTCTATCCCTTGTTCCTTACCAAAAAATGCCCTTCTTTGCCACAGCATCAGGCAAGGGCTAGACTTGGCTGAGATTCTTCAAATGTTCTGCTTCAAAAATAAATGAAAATTCCATTTTCTGTCAATTTTGATAAAACACTTACATTCAAAATCAATCTGTGTCTTCTCCAAGGTGTAACAGATGTTTGGAAAATTAACAAGTCATTTAAAGAGAGAAAGCAAGCGCAGTACATGAATATTCTTTCCTTTCTAATCTTAGAATATGGATAATTGGTAATTTTCATTGTAAGGTTCATGTGCATTTCATCACTAATTTCAGTTAATGTTTATTAATACCAACAAAATCAACATCACAATTATATTTTAGAAAAATGTTTACAGATATAGATGATGACAATGAAATAATCTTGTAGATGTGATGTAAAACTTCTTGATGTTTCATTAAGAAACTACTCTGACTACTGAATAGTTTTGGGGAACTGTGAGAAGTCGTAGAGATCTCGCTACGGAAACTTACAGTGCATATCAATCATTCTTCAAATAGTACATGTCTTAGAATCTCCTATAACCCGAATTCCTAGGTCATTTACAGTTTCCAATTCAACAGATCTCTAGTGAACTACAGGATTTGCTTTAGTAGTGCATTCCCAGGTAAAGATAATCCTGCTGCTGATGCCAGCTAAAGTTTGAAATACCTTAGTCTCTCTTGTAAACTTATCA
The DNA here is from genome assembly GCF_000260255.1 of Octodon degus. Classification (NCBI taxonomy): domain Eukaryota; kingdom Metazoa; phylum Chordata; class Mammalia; order Rodentia; family Octodontidae; genus Octodon; species Octodon degus. The sequence continues at coordinate 6,190,727 of NW_004524594.1, read as the reverse complement.
AGGCAGTTTGAGCAAGGAGAAAGAAGGAATTGGTTTAGTTTGTGTTGCTGTAACAAAATTCTTTAAACTGGGTAATTTATAAAGGACCAAGACAATTTTCTTACAATTCTGGAGGTCAGGAACTCCAAAATGAAGGTACATCAGACACTGTGTAGTGAGGAATCCTCCTTGTTCCCATACTGACACCTTCTTGATTAATCTTGGTAAAGCAGAAGGGATTAGGAAGGCAGCAGGGTGTGTTCTCATGTGGCACAAGAGATGGCAGGGCCAGACAGATAGCTGAAGACCCTTCTATAGGAACATCACTCTTCTCCATTGGCACAATTATTTTGGCCTAATCACTTCCCAAATTTCTCACCCCTTTAATACTCTGCAGTTTAATTTCTAACATGAATTTTGAAAGGACAGATAAAGACAGAGTTCACAGAGAGATTAAATTAGAAAATTCCAATATTTCTCAAGTATTTTCCAGGGGAATGCATTCATTGTACCAAAAGGATATCATTTCAGTGATAAATTGCCTACTGATATTCAGCCCCACCTACAAGTAGACAATAGGAAAAAGTATGGTGACCTTTAAAGCAAACTTTCTATAGTTTAGAACAAATAAATTGTTATTGTGGGAATTGTTGTGGATTAAATTGTGACCTGTCCAAAATTCATAAGTCCTAAATGCCAAAACTCACAAAATGATTGCACTGGAGATAAGGTCTTTGGTCATTCCAGAGAAGCCTGAAATCTGAATTTTGTGTAAAATCTGATTTCAAAACATTGCTAACTGGATAAAATTTGTTCAAAACCTAAAAGTGATTACATTAGAGCTAAGGCCTTAGGTCATTCCTAAAAAGCCTGAATTCTGAATTTTATGTAAAATCTGATCTCAAAATATTGCTAACTAAATAATATTTGTTCAAAACCTGGCAAGACAGAATTGTAAGTAAAACAAAACAGCGCCATTTACATTGTATCTGTTAACTCCTAAGACACAACGAATGTTGAACAAATGTTAATAGGCATCAGTCTTTCCCAGAAGAGTAAAATTGGGTGGCCGAGTTGGGAATACAATCATATATGTATAGAGTTACCTGGGTAGTTTGGGAATAAATATTTGAACAGAGTCTGAGAAGGTGTTGCAGAGTGGAGCTACAGACCCCAACACACCCTGCCAAAAAACTTGTTGGCTTTTGCAAGAGAATTTTCAGGAAATTGTCAGTAAAAGGTATGGGTAGATTTATTTGGAAAAGTACAAAAAAAGAGAATAAGGCAAAGGACTCTGGCATGAACACCCAGAGAGAAAATCGCACTAAAAGGAACAGGTTCAGTCCAGCCTACTCACAAAAGGAAAAGACAAGGCCAACCTTTATGGATTAGCTTAAGCGGGCCAGGGTTGTGCTTTTGTAGTTTCAAAGAAATCCATATGGCTTGAAGGACAATTCATTTCCCATGAGGTGACTGTAGTCATTTGAAAGGGAGGCTGCCTCTGCTGCTGCCCTGCAGTAATTTCTCTTGGTGGGAGACGAAATAGTCTCCGAAGGTGTTTCTCTTCAGAATTCGATGTGATTATAATTTTAGAGGCTTCTAGGTATCACTTGAGGGGATGTACAAAGAGAGATGCCAACTTCTATCCTGCTTTTGGTTACCCAGTGGGCCTCTGCATGTCTCCTTTCTATGTTCCTGTTGCAATTGTGTACATCAGTTAGTTTATTCCTCAGTCTTCAGGGAACTGACAATGTGATGAAAAGATAACCAGGGTCATGAGTTTCTGGTCATGAGCAAGAGCAGGGATACAGAGTACAGATGTGGATAATGTTGGTCATTCTTTGGGACTGTCATTTCTTTTTGACCTATCTTTATTTCTTCTGTCTTATTGGAGAATAGTTTTATTTGGATCTGGTGCTAACTGATCCTCTTTAGAAAGTTGAAATTAGAAAATATGATAAGTCATTTTCACCCTGTATCTGACTAATGGAAAAGTATTTAAACATTTTTTTATTTGAAAGACAGAGAGGTCTTGTTGTCCACAGGGGAGCCTCTTTGTGGTGGCTCATTCTGATAATGAGAAAGTTCCTTCTAAATACAGTTTGGATAGAAAAGGTGGATGGCAAAACTGTTAAAGAGAACAAGAGAATCCCCAGACAAGTTCAGATGGTGTTTGAAACTGGCTTGTCTATGGCAAAACAAAGGACGTAAGGTTATCAATTATTAAAGTAATTTAACTTCTGAATGTCTGCTACCCATCACTACACTGCATTGGAAAAGCTTTTCTTGTTGGCTTGAGTTTAGTGTAACCTTAGCAAAGTTCTCTTTCTTGTTATCCTGAACTCTGATCGGAATGTGATTTGAAACTTTTACTTATTTATTATTCTTTTACTTTTTATTATTGCAGTGGATTTAACTCAGAACTTTGTGCTTGCCAGGCAGATGTTTATGCCACTGAGCTATGTCTCTGGGCTGATTTTATTTATTTTATTTTATTTGTCTTTTTTGTGGTAGCCCATCCTGACTGCAAACTCACAGTGATCCTCCTGCCTCAGCCTCCCTGCACTGGTATTACAGGCACACGCCACCACGCTTGCTTAATAAAAGATTTTATCAAACATTACAGTATGAAAAATATGCATAATATCCTATGGTATTTTTTATTCTGCTTCATTTTTAAAAGTACTGGTGGTCACAGTTACCAAATTAATTTTATAATACTCTGGGTGTGTTATGACCAATACTTTAAATCTTAGGCATCGGAAAACCACTTTAGAAACAAGATATTGAAAAGACATAACACATGCACAGGTTCAAAGTTCCATTTCCTTTGTGCATACCCATAGAGGTCACCTTCAAAATGATGAACTAAACATTAGATTCATGGAGTAATGTACTCAATGAATGTGTGTTTAAACCATGCAGCATTCCAGGCATTGTTCTATACAATGGTAGAAATAAAATCACTTTTTTTTTTTTTTGCGGAACAGCACCAGGTTTATTGCACTGACTCCAGAAGAAGAAGGTGTTGGGCCTTTTGGTGGTGAAGTGGGGCTTGTGCTGGGGATGCAGAACCCGGTAGGGCAGCAGGATCTTGATCTTGGAGTCGTGGAACTGCTTGACAGAGGGCTGGCGGCACTTGCTGGCTGCGATCTCCCCCACCTTCATGATCTGGATGGAGTGGGCATAGGCTCGGTGCCCAGCACCCATGTCCTGGTAGCACCAGGTGACAGCACCTGCTGTGGTCAGGTCCGAGTACTCCCAGTACATGCTATGGGTGCCACTGCAGGAGTCATAGCACCAGATGCCGAAGTCCTTCCCCCATAGTGGAGACTTCTCAAACATCTGCCCACAGTAGACAATCTCCCCTGATTTCTTTATTTTCTTCAGCTGGGACATGAAGTACTGGAAATGGGACTTGGCGATGACATGGTTGGGTGTGAAGATCCGCATGCTGGAGAGGTGACGTGTGACACTTTGGGGCGGGTAGGCAGCGCCCCACACCTTGTATTCCCGGAGTGGGCCCGAGGCCTGCATGGCGCTCCCTTCTTGCTTGCTGTCACCCACAAAAATCTAAAATAGCACATTAATAAGTCCCAGTCACTTTGGACTCAAGTCTAGTAAGAAAGTTAAGATGTAACCCTACAGTACAATGGCAGGGCACATATATATTCTGAAGGCAAATTGAGCCCTGGCAACAGTAGGGAATGGCCAGAAGAGGCATTTGATCATGACTGGGCAGCAAACACAGGCTCTCCATGAAGGTGACTTTTGAGAAAAGACCTGCATACATTGATAAAAGGAGGCATCCAAAGATCTGTCTAGCAAAAATTGTCTCAACCCAAAGTCATTGAAGTAAGACTGAGTTTGATGTGTTTGATGAACACAAAGAAGCCCAAGGATCTAAGAGGACAAGAGATATAATTGGACACAACACAGGATTCAGGGGTGCAATGCTTTATGACACAGTAGATTTATTTAATTACATATTAAATAAGTATATTTAATACAGTATA
>NW_004524594.1:6174391-6186363 GCF_000260255.1 Octodon degus | reverse complement strand
TGCAGCTTGGACTTATAGTGATCCTCTTGTGTTAGCCTCCCCAGTGCTGGGATTACAGGTGCGTGCCACCATGCCTGGAGTTCCAGGGCCAGCAGGGCATATGGTACTATGGATTGAACCCAGGTCCTTACATTTGCCAAGCAAGTGCTAATACTGCTGTGCTAGCTCCCAAGTCACATTTTCTTTGGGTGGGGGGGAGGGTACCAGGGATCAAACTCAGGACCTTGTGTTTACCAGGCAGGCAAGTATGCTGCTGAGCTATATTCCCAGCCCTGATTAAAGTTGTCTATTTTGAAGATGAAGAGGACAAGACTTTAAAGTAGCTGGAACAGGGTATAGGGAGAAAGTAAGAAAAGTTTTAAAAGATAATAATGTTCTTGGCCCAAGTTGCTGAGTGTGCATTAGTTTCTATAGGTAACGTGAGGAGTAGCACACATACACAAGATCAAGACCATTGTTCTGGACGTGATAGACGTGAGAGATCCACTATACTTGCTAACAGCCAGTGGTATTTTTATGCATGGAGCTTCAAAGAATGCATACACTCCAAGAATAAGTCCGACATACAGATTGTATTGAAGGATATGTAATTAAATCAGATTCTCTCAAGGATTACTGAAAGCCAAAGAGAGATGAATTACCAGACTGTATTCTGGAGTGGCAAACAGCTAATAAACAGGAAAAGAAAATTTATCTTAGGGTATGGAGACGGAGAGGTACCCCGAGTAGAAAGGGAACTGGAAGAATTATGTACTTCAGAAGCCAAGTGAATTAAAACACCACTGTGTAAAATGATGTCAGCTTGAGGAGAACTGAGAGTTGACATCAGTGTGTAGCAAGATGTTCATTTCTTGCCAAGAGTTTCTTCTCATAGAGATGAAGAAAGTTTGAGAAGGGTGGGTTTAAGGGAACCAGGGAAGGCAAGAGGAGAAAGTCATGCAGGCTACACTTTTGCAAAGTTGTGATAAGACATAGAGTAAAAATGTGGTTGGCTACTTGTAGATGCTTCATACAAAAACAGCTCTAGAATTTTCAGTGTTTAATTTTGATGCAAGGTATTAAAGCAGATGTATACTACAATAAGCAAATCTAGTAGAATACGGTAAATCAGTGACACCAGAAAAGAAATAATTTTGGCACTACATTCTTGCATATGTCATAATGTAAGAAGCAGTGTGCAAATACAAGTACTATCTGTAAATAGGATTGAAAAGTTCATTACTTGTATAGAAAAAGAACAGGAATTCTTCGGCACACACGCAGAGCCCTTGATGGACTTGGTGCTGGGTACATTAGAGTTTGGTCATTACTGTTCCTATTTTCTCAGTGAAACAAGGGGTGAGACTAGAAGTCAATAAGGAGAAGACAATGAGAGAGTGCATTAACTTGTAGGATTTCCAGAAAATACCGAGCTCCCAATTGTTGTTCATGGTCATAAATTCTAAGTGAAGCTATCATGGTTATGTATTTTTTCTCTGATTATTTTTGGTAACAGAAAAAAAATACAAGGAGTGCTAAATTGTGACAGCAACAAAGCAAGCTGAGGGAAGACACAAAGAAGCTGTCATGTAAGAGCTGTGTAAGGAAATGGTTTTCATGATGGACTATAAAATGCTAACTAGATAATGACACAACTTACTCAATGGTAAGTAAACTACATGCTGAAGTCAATAAATGACAGTAAAGATGCGATTTAAAACTTGCCAGAGTATAGAGGACAGAGTGAGTTACTGTGTTTGAGTGTTGTGTCTGAAATCAAAATTTTAAAGTTATAGCGCCTATAAGTACTAACAAGATCTGGTCTGTACTCATGAAAATAAGTAGATTATATTGTGGAGAAGAAAATTGAGTTTGAACACAAGCAATTAAAGAACTGTGACACAAAATTTCTGGGTGGATCATCCTTGTAGATGTTCAAGTCATTCAGAACAATACTGTCTTACTTTGTGGCAGGAGGAGAGCAAGTTTTAGGCAAAACTAGCCTATGTACCAAGACTCTGTCTCCAAAACAAAACAATACAAAACAAAAACAAAAAGAAAACATAGTGAAAAAAGCTACAAAAACCAAAAGACAATTCTGAAGTCTAAGCTAGGTGTGGTGGTACTTGTCTGCAATCGTAATATTCTGGGATACTGAGGCAGGAGATTCACAGGTTAGGACTTAGATTTAGTAACTTAATGAGAAATAAAAAGTCAGAAAATAATTAAGATGTGTTACATACATGTACCAATGGCCCGTGATGAACATAATCATGCTATACTGCAAACTTGTTTAATACAATTAAAAAATGAAATAGGGATAAGGGAAGTAGCACATGGAGAATGTCCAGGGTGCACCTGTCAGTACTAAAGATAATGAAATAAAAATCTGTGGATGACCACAGATCAGAAGTCTGCAGGAAGGTATAATGTGATGATGTGTACTCAAGAAACGTATTTTTCCATTAAAGAAGAGAAGCTTTTTTGATATAGAAATACAAAACACAGACGCCTATTCCCAACCTAGGCCTCACAGTAAATAGGGTTCAGTAGCATCAGCATAATCCCCCGACCATATCAATACCCTCTCAGTGATAGTGCTAAGATCAATACTGTTATCAATATGACTACATAAGCACTTGGTTTCCTCTATGTAAACTAAGATTTTCTGAAATCTCTATTAAGTCCAAATGTACTCAGGTCTCCTTGAATCCATGTTTTCATTTAGAGACAAAACACATGTACTTAAAGAAGAGCTGCTCACCCATGGGTGCATGGTACCCAGGAAGAACACAGCTTGTTTTTAATTTATTCCTCATTCATTCTCCAGCTAGGCAAGTGCCACATAAGCTGGAGAACCTCTGAAGTACTTTTGATTAAAAAAAGAAGAAGAAGTGCACCTAAAACGAGGAAGCAAACAGGAAAGGCTGCGTTTTGGGGCACTGCTTTGTCTTTTCTTTTCTTTTTCTTTTTTGCTCACAGTTATAGAAACCATGTCCTCATTATGAGAGAGAACGGGATTGAAATTAGGGAAGAAAACTATAAAACACCTGGCAAACGTTCAAACAGAAACAGATATGAAAGTACCTGGGCTGGTGAGCCCACGGCCTACAGTCGCTGTGCTCATTTTGAACTAGTTCCCTGGGGAAACAAGCAGAGAAGGGAATTGTGTTCCTGACCCACACTGACAATCAAGTTTTTATTTAGCCACTGTCTCTCTCAAAGTTATACCTGTTGGGGGGAAAAAGTTATTTTGGGCTTTTGGAGAAATCTTGCCTTCCTGGTGTAAGCTGCTGCTCTCTGGAAGGAACCCTTTCCATTCAGCACAGCCCTCTTGTAAAACACTTGGGCAGTTTCCTCTCTAGAGCGTCTGTCAGCCATGGCTTCCTACATAACGACAATGGGCATTGCCACAGAATCCATCCTGCTGGAGGCGTCCTGCGAATACCAGCTTATCTGTCCCACTAAGTCTCCGTGATAAAAACATTCTTGCCCACGTTTTAAGAATAAATTAATGCAATGAAGCCATCTCAAGGATCCACTTGCAAAGGCGCACAGGGCAAGCAGCAACCTCTGTGGCGTGGAAGTCAGTGTGCCCTTGGTAATGTCAAGCATCATTAGAAAGCAGCAGTGTTATCCAGAGAAGTCCTCTGCTCAGCATTCCTTTGATAATTTGGTGAAAAGGTCAGTATTCAAGGGCTGGCAAGATAGCTCCGTGGACCAAGTGCCTGCGGGGCCCGGGATTCCAACCCGGGCACCACACGCCTTGTTGCCACATCTCCCGGAATACTGAGCAGGCCATTGAGACCTGTCATGTGGCGCACACCTGTGACCCCAGTGCCAGGGAAGCTGAAAACAGGAACATCACTATGAATCTGAGCTGCGTAGTGAGACTGTGTACCAAATAAATTTAAAAAATTAAAAAACTAAAAGGTCAGTATTTAAAGAAGCAACATATACATTAATGTGGATGAGGAAAGAGGACTGATTGACTGCTAATGGATGAATGGCTCTAGAAGCATAGATATTTAATGGTAAGCTTCGTTAATCTGTGCATAATGGCTTTTCAAGTTTACCATTTTATTTAAAATTTTTATTCACTCACAGTATATAACAATGACACCATGGGGAGCTGGTGTACATATAGAACACATCTTAATTCTCTCTTTATCCCCATTTCTCTTCATGCCCCCTTTTCTTCATGATTTGATTACCTTTCCTTTTGGAAAAAAAAAAAAAAACCTATCTCCCTGTTTTTTACTATCTTTTATTTTCCCCTTTAATTTATTTATAGTTTGGGTTTCTCATATAAGAAATCATGAAGTTTTGAACCTTATGTGTCTGATTTCATTTCATGCAGCATGATCTTCTCAAGATACATTTGTTTTCCTGTAAAGAACTCCTGTTTAGCCTTTCTGTGGCACTGTTACGCTACTGTATGTAAGTATCCCATTTTCTCTACCTATTCATCTGTTGTTGGACACTTAGGTCACTTCTGGGATTTCGCTGTTGTAAGTCATACTGCTATAAACATGGAGGTGCATGGGTCACTGCAATATGGGGTGTTTCATTCCTTCAGGGAGATTCCTAGAGGGAGAAGAGCTGGGTCACATGGGATTTCTAGACTTAGATTCTGAGGAGTCTCCATGCTGATTTACATAGTAGTTGAACACGAAAAATAAAGCAAGTTCTATGGCTACGCTTTTTGTTCTCTTCTATTTAGACAAAATCTTTTGCACACTCATACTTCTTTTGTTATGTTTTCTTAATCTATGTCTTTGTCTTTCAGGGAAGCATTAGATGTCTAGCTATCCTCAGTATCCTGCAAGACCGTGAGGATGGATTGGTGCTTGAGGTAAGAAAATTCTTTGTGCTCAAAAGGTGTAGTCTGTTGAATGGGAAAGTCAGGGAACCAAGGGAGCATTTCCTACGAGGCATCTGATCCTATGACAGAAGAGTAGGACATCATGTACATAATTTAGGGTAGACAAAAACCTGAAAGAAATCCCAGGAAAAACCATTTAAATCATAATGCACGCATAGTAATTACAATGACTTTGTAATGGCATAAAACCTATCTACTGGCGTAGGTACTATTATCTAATCACTATGATATCTTCATATTTATCATTAAATTAGAAAAATCAAATGCTTTACAGAGAAAACAAGAACCTTAGATGATTATTACCATGTAAGATTTGATAGAAAAAAAAATTCCCAAGAGAGTCTAAGAAGGAAAAACTTGATAGTTAAAAAATGGCAGAAGTTAAATTTATGGTCAGAACTTAAATCTCTCTCCTCTTGATAATTTAACACAGGCAGATAAAAAATAGCTTTTCATTTGTAGGCCTGATTTAATTCTAAAATCCCCTGTCTACATTTGTCTACTTTGTATTTGATGGCCTGTTTTCCTCAGATAGCCAACTTTGCCATTCACCAAAAATTAACCAGGGCTTTTTATTTTTATTCTGAAGAGAACGTGTCACTGATAGAAGTATAGAACTTTGCTTTCTAACCAAGTAGTACTCCAATCCACTGCAAGCAAAAGCCTACCTAGAGCTAGCATGCCTTCATCAGTATATCCAGGCTGCGTTCTCAGCTTCGATTTGGCTGAGCAGCAGCAGAAGATGCGAGGAGGGGATAACTTCTTATTTAAAGTACAAATGTCTGTGACAGAAGCAGCAGCATGCAAAAACTCTCCAGGGAAATGGGTTTTTGAATAGTTGTTTTATTTCATTTTCCATCAGTGTTAAATTTTTCTCTGATAGAAACACATATGTGATGTTTCAGCAGAGTGGCTCAGTTTCCCTGCACTTTTCATTGGAATGAAGCAGATGGAAGTTGGGCAGCAGGTAGCTAACTGGAGATCCTGCCTGCGCCCCATTCTGCTTTCCTGCTCCACTTTGTCCTGTCGGAATGCAGCTCCCAACTGATGGCTCTGAAATAGAAGCTGAGATTTGCAATAGCTCCCGCAGATCAAAGCTTTATGCTTGCAGAGACGTTGACTGGTGTACTCATGGCTGCATACCTAAACAGAGCGTATTTTGCCAATGCATTCGTGGCGTATATTCAACAGTCTCCTGCTTTCATGAGACTTGTGTTTGACAACAACACAACAAAGTCATATTAGAGAAGACAGGTACTGTCTACTATTTTATTTATTTATTTATTTATTTACTTATTTATTTAGGCAGAACTGGGGGTTGAACTGAGGCCTTTGCACTTGCCAGGCAAGCAGTTATTCCATTATCTCCCCAGTCCTATTTTAAAGGATTAGACGGATCTTCATCCAGGGATCACCTAAACACATGCAGAGTTCTTTAGGGTCCCTAAGAAATGATGCCAAGTGAAAACATAGTAAATAAGCTTGAATTAGACAAGCGGTCATAAAGCAAATCTCTCCTCCTTGGAATGTAACATTTAGTCTGATATGGAGCAGGTGGTCAACATTACCAATCAGGAAGAGGAGAAAGAGAATCCTAGTCAGATGTGATTCCAATTTGAGTATGATGTGTTTTTAAGTGCACAATAGTTCATTGCTGGTGGAGATCTGAAACATGTTTGGGTCTCAAGACTGAAGCATAGGTAAGACCTATCAGGGTTCCTGGATTTCATAGAGGTTTTTGTTAAGAATGGCAAAAATAAACTCTAGCATTTCAAAGAGAGAGAGTAATTGTATTTGGGTGAGAAGCGATCACTATTGTGATGTTTTTTAAAGGCAAGTCATGCAGTTGTTTTTTTTGTTTGTTTGTTTTTTTGTTTTTCGGTAGTTTTGAGGTTAAATGAAACAAAAACTATTTTAGTTTATCAAGGAAAAGCCTATTTAAAAAAATCAATGAAAAATTGAAGAAATATGCCCTCAAGAGACAGTGGGAATATAAAGAGATTTTAAAAATTAAGGGTTTTAAGCACAAATGGAATTGGAGACATACTGCTGTGTTTCAGGAAAGAGTTATGCAGAATTAACTGTGCAGGATGCCTTTCCATTGTCTTAGATTTCCAAATTGCATGAGATGTAAGCTTTCGTTGGAACAGTCGGTTTTATGTACAGTTATGCATATAAAGGTTGGGTTGAAGAGCACTTCGCTACTTCTTTCCTTCTTTTTTTGACCCAGCGTCTCTCTATGTACTTCAGGCTGGCCTTAAACTCACTGTCTAATGAAGGCTGGCTTTGAACTTTCAGTCTTCCTCCTTGTCCAGTCTCCTGAGCAATGGAATTACAGGCATTCATCACCACACCAGGCATCAACTCTTCTTCTGATAGATGGAGGATGAGTTCTTCAAGTTCTAAGCAGCATTACTGAGAAGGCAGTCAAGTCCTCAAATTATGCCCTAGGAACATAGATCAGATTCAAAGATATATATTTGGGAATCATTTGCATATAGTTCTAGAATCATTTGCATAAAGTGCATAAATAGGCATATGGATTGTTTTTGGTACATCTGGAAGAAAAAGAATCTGTTCCATGTCAGCCTCCCAGTTTCCGGTAACTGCTAGAAATTGTAGAGCTTCTTTAAATTTGTACACATCTGTCCATCTTCGAGTTGCTTTTCTTCTCTTTGTCTCTCTTTCTCTTCTTAGAAGGAAGGATGAGTCATTGGTTTAAAGTCAACCCTAAATCCAGGGTGATCTCATCTTGAGATGCTTACCTTAATTACATCAGCAAAAAAGACGTATTTTCAAACAGTTCACTTTCAGAGGTGCTCAGAAGAAGAAACTGGGTAAATGTTTTTATTGGACAGCATATATTTTTTTCTTGTATTATACTGTTAAATAGGAGCTCCACTGCCTTATAATTTCAGAGATCACAGGTTTAAAATGGAGTTTATCTTAGACACTTGTTTTTTTCTGGGACCAAAACCCAAAACCCACAAGAGAAGGGAGGAGAGGTTTATTTTGGATAACTCTTTGTAGAGGTTCCAGTCCATAATCAGATGATTCCAAGAAAGAGCAGCGTGGCACGGGGGTCTGGAGGAGGAGAAGAAACAACGCGTAGCATAGTAAGCAGATGCAATACAGCACAGAATGCAGAGGAGATAAGGCCCACAGTGACCTTTGCTTTCCTTCTAGGCTTCATCTCCTACCATTGCACTGAGCTATAAACCCATCAGTTGAATAATCGAATGTCACACACCCAGTACCCAGTCACCTCCCCAAGGTTCTACCTATAATGCATGATATTTTTGGGGAAAAGTCTAGATATGAACCATCAAAGACAATCTGCAAATTATGGGACAATGAGCCTGAATGAATTAGCACATTCCACAGATAGCTGAGTAGGTGACTGTTTCTCATCCAGTAGACACACAGCATAAGATACATGAGTTCTGAAGCACGAGCTACAGTTTTATGTTGTACTAGGGACCCTAGAGCACAATCAACCCATTTGTCATAAATTCTAGGGCAAGTTATCAAGGTTTTCTTGATTATTTAAATTTAGAAGAGAAAGACTAGCTTTTGGGGACCAGCCAAATAGCTCAGCAGATTAAAGGGCCTGCAAGCCAGCGCAGGGGCTGGGGGTTTGATCCCCAGCCCTGCCCCCAGAGCACACTGAGATGGCAATTGAGACTGGGCGTGGTGGTGCACACCTGTAATCCCAGCTCTTGGAAGACTGTAAACAGGCAGATCACTACGAATCCGATCTAGTAGTGAGACCCTGAACACCTTGTAGACCCTTCCCTAATATACAGGAAAAAAAAAAGACTAGCTTTCTCTCTATTCACTCTCTCCACCAATTTTTTTTCTTCTTATTTCTTCTCTCATTAAGGTATGTTGATCTAATAATTTTAATAGTATTTTAGTAGTTGCATAGTGTTTACATTTCAATTTATTATATTTACTATAACTACTTTCTTATAGGAGTTTAAGAATTTATTTATTTTTGCTTTCATAAAGCATAGAAATAAATGTCTTTAAACACAAATCATTCTATACCAACATTCTTATATTCATAGATTCGGTTTTCCAAGCAGAGGCTATTGGACGTATTTGAACAAGCCAACATTTTCTCACAAATTTTGTGTCTATTTTGAGTGCCTTTGTCCAATAGTGTCACAGGTATCTTCCTCTTAAGATGACACTGCCATTTCTTAAACTCCTAAGAATTTTATTTTCATGGTTGATTCCACTTCTAAAAAGCTACTCAAAGACAATTGAATGATTTAAGTATTTCTGTGAAAGTCTCAAATTTCTTTACTCATTGTCAGGCAAGTGCCCTTAGCTGTCTTCCTTGTGATGCTATATTTTAGATTCTTGTCAATTTCTCATTTGGGATAGAAAATGAGTAGTTTTTGTACTTTATTAAATTAGCATTTTTCTTGGGATAATGCATTTGAAAACAGAAGATTATTTTACCACTTACTTATTTTATATATGATTTCCTTGTCCCCCTACCTCAGAAATTCTCAGGAATACTAATTCTCAGTCTTATCTAGATCCTCATTCCCACCTACTCTTGTTTTTGCTCTGTCTTGAGTAGTTTATTTCTGTCCCACAGTATCCGTGATAGTGAACAACTGAACAGTGTACTTTATCCTTTCAAAATAGTTATCTGAGGAACACAGTCTAACAATTCTGATTTGATTTCATCCTTCCTTCCTTCCTTCCTTTCTTTCTTTCTTTCTTTCTTTCTTTCTTTCTTTCTTTCTTTCTTTCTTTCTTCTTTCTTTCTTTCTTTCTTTCTTTTTTCTTTCTTTCTTTCTTCCTTTCTTTCCTTTCTTTCTTTCTTTCTTTCTTTCTTCTTTCTTTCTTTCTTTCTTTTTTCTTTCCTTCTTCCTTTCTTTCTTTTCTTTCTTTCTTTCTTTCTTCTTTCTTTCTTTCTTTTTTCTTTCTTTCTTTCTTCCTTTCTTTCTTTTCTTTCTTTCTTTCTTTCTTTCTTTCTTTCTTTCTTTCTTTCTTCCTTTCTTTTTCTTTCTTTCTTCTTTCTTTCTTTCCTTTCTTTCTTTCTTTCTTTCTTTCTTTCTTTTCTTTCTTTCTTTCTTTCTTTCTTTCTTTCTTTCTTTTCTTTCTTTCTTTCTTTCTTTTCTTTCTTTTCTTTCTCTTTCTTTCTTTCTTTCTTTTCTTTCTTTCTTTCTTTTCTTTCTTTCTTTCTTTCTTTCTTTCTTTCTTTCTTTCTTTCCTTCTTTCTTTCTTTCCTTCTTTCTTTCTTTTTCTTTTCATACCAGGGAACAAACTCAGGACTTTGTGCTTACCAGGCAGGTGCTATGCTGCCACACTATCTCCCTGGCCCACAACTCTGATTTTAAATGTATAGAAATTAATATGATTGATTTATTTGCACAATGTCAAAGTTAGTACATGTGATTTCTAAAATTTATTAATTGCAGTAGGTAACTCAACTTGGCATCATTAAATGAAATTTGAAAAAAATCTTATGTTATTTGCTATAAAAAATTGAACGAGGCCTTTGAATTTGTACACGCAATCCATGGTCTTGCAGTGGACTGCTGTTGAGATGGATTTGGGGAGAGATGGTTGATTATGTGCCAGTATTTTACAATTTGTTCAATACATGTTCACTGACTCAATTCAAGAGGGATCCTAAAGGGATCAGCAGTAGCCATACACACTCTGTCCTAGAACAAAGTTTAATAAACCTTTTCTGTTTCTGTTGATTGCTGTTGAACTATTTGTGCCTTATTACAATTATAAGTGACAAAATATATCCTATATTCAGAGTAAAGACTATTTTTGATTACTGGAAACCTCGACTTCTCTGAGATCTATTCAAGTCCTTGATTTAAAGACTCAAAACTTTTCTCCACACTTTAGCTTTAGCTAGAATGTCCACAGTCTAAACTTTCAGGGATCTATGGTTGACTATTTTTAGTTGCTGCCAACAACTTAGTGTTAGGAGTGCATTGTGAGAAAAATGTCAGTCTGATCTACTGAACCCCCAAAATATTTCATCTGATTCTCACACCTAGGCATACTACTTCTTCCTCCCCATCAAAAAAGCCACATTTGAGACATATGTGGCCATTGTTTGGGAATCATGACTACACCCAGGTTTGGCAGAGGCTTGGAACACAGAAGGTCAACATGTACACTCATTTTCATATGGTCTGCATGCCAGCTATTGCTGTTTTCTACATTTCAAATGCACTGACAATTTAGTAGATAGGTAACATCATTAGCAGCCAAAACTGGATTGACACTTTTAATCTCTGCATTTTAGATATGAAAGAATGAGCATCAAAATCTTGTCTCCAAATCCCCAGCCCTGCTAGGAATGAATTAATGAACATTAGCTCCTACATCCAGGACACAAATGGGTCTCAGAGGAGTAGATGATATTCAGGGATGAGGGCATGAATGGGTACAAAAGAGTGCTACACATTTCCATGACTGCAAAGGAAAGGGTTCAGGGAAGACGGGTTTGGCTTAATCTTTTGTGACTAATCTGCTTTGTTAAGCAGCTTTCCATCCCTACAAGAAAATCTATGGGTTACTCAGCTAACAATGGGAAATCAATTATTTTGGTTTACAGTTTTCAAGTGTCCATTTCAATCAGCAATCAGCAACCTCCATCACTTTGTGTCTGAGGTGAAGCAGTCTGTTAGGTAGGGAGAGTAAGGCAGAACAAACACACTCACTTAATGCTCAGGAAGAGAATGAGGAGTGGATCGGGTCACAAAATTACCTGGAAAACCATGCTCTGAGTCATGGGAAGACCCCCTCTTACATTGGTGGATCTGCTGTATCCACAGAGCACACAGGCATCTGGGAACAGACACGATCTGGTTCCAGCTTAGTTACTTTCTTGTTGCTGAGGCAACAAAACCAACACCCACAAATGAAAGGAGGCACAGACTGTAGAGGTTTCAGTCCATAGAGACAGAGGAGCATAGCAGAAGAGAAACAGCCCATGGCATGGCAGGGCATGCAGGAAGAAGACTGTAGCACCTTTCTTTCTTTCTTTCTTTCTTTCTTTCTTTCTTTCTTTCTTTCTTTCTCTCTCTCTCTCTCTCTCTCTCTCTCTCTCTCTCTCTCT
>NW_004524594.1:6169344-6174291 GCF_000260255.1 Octodon degus | reverse complement strand
TCTCTCTCTCTCTCTCTCTCTCTCTCTCTCTCTCTCTCTCTCTCTCCCTCTCTCTTTCTTTTGTTCTTTCTTTCTCTCTCTGTCTCTCTCTGTCTGTTTCTCTCTCTGTCTGTCTCTGTCTCTGTCTCTCTCTCTCTCTCTCTCTCTCTCTCTCTCTCTCTCTCTCTCTTTCTCTCTCTCTCTCCCCCCTCTCTGTATTATTCCATTTAGGCTATAAACTTACTGCATGGATGCCACCAACACCCTAATAGACCTTCACATTATCCACACCCAAAACCATGCTAAGCCAATCAGTGGAGTAATCCAATTATCACACCCACCATCCAGTATCAACTGCTACAATCCAGCTACTCCCCAAACCCTCATCAATGAGTCTATGAAACTTTGGGGGGAGATCTAGATACAAGCTATAAATGAAGTCAAAATAAATTTACCTTTCTAGGACTATTTATCTACAGAAAGACCAAAAGTTTTCTACTTCACTTATCAATATTCTATAAATTTTCTTTAAGAACAATATATAAATATTTACCATTATTTGAACTCTGCATTATATTTATTTCTGTGGTAAAATTTTAAGAAGTAATATTTTTGATGATAAGAAAAAATCTGAGTGGCAAATTTACTCATTGTAACCTTATGAAAGAAAGAGCAGTCATGTGAATTTTCTAACTTCTCAAGGTTTGTAAACAGTAGAGACAGAACAACTGGTTCTAATAATTTCAACCTCAGAATTCATTCAGAACAATTACATTTAATTCATAAGGAAAATAATATTTAATTTCTAAGGATCAATAAAATATAGGCCATTTTAATACTAGATTTTATTCTCAGATTTTCATCTCATAAATGACCACCCTCTATCACTCCCCAAAAACCAAATAGATACAACTAAGGAAGATTTTTAGAGAAAATGGATTGTTGCAAATTCATATTACTTTTCTTTGTGGTGGAGTATCTTTCAGTTACTGGAATTGAACAATGTCAAGGAGAAATTGAACATCATAGCCTCTGCCTAATGAAAATTAATCCTATGAGAAAACTGAAGTAAACAGCTATTTTTTAAAATTAAAAAAAAGAACAAACAGATTTTTCTGGTAGTTCTTTGTAGGGAAATTCTTCCCAAAATACACATAAGATCCAAAGAAACCATATCTTGTCTGAAACAGGGTATTTCTATAAGGCAGCATATCCCTGAACTCATTATACATCACAGGCTGGCCTTGATCTCGTGGCAATCCTCCTGCCTCAGCTCACTGAATCCTGGGATTATAGCCATATACCACCATGTCCAGCTAAAATTTTAACTTGGAAAAGAGACCAAAATATCCTCTAGTCAGTTAATATACTGTAATGATATCATAAATCTTTATTTCTCTGAGATTCTGTGAGGAATTCCTTTGGCCTATGCATACAAAATGTTATTTTTTAACTATTATTCAATTCTTTAAATTGTGACAAATTTACATTTATCAAAGTTTGGCCGAAATTGAATGGCAAAGATTGTGGAAAAAATAAATTTCAGCAGGTTCCAATGATCCCTTTGATAACAGATAAAGAGATTTCCTATGCCTACATTGATTAATAATGAGGTATATCAGCTTAAAAAAGGGTCAGTGTGGTACACATACACAAGGAAATGACATTCAGTCATACAAAATGAAATTCCGTCATTTGCAAAAAAATAAAAATAAAAAGTGAATGGATCTGGAGATGAACACATTGAACAAACTAAGCCACAGAAGATATACAAACATTTCCTGTTCTCCACAATATGTAGAATCTTAGAAAGACAAAAAGTAGAAAACCCTTATTAGACAAGTAGAAGGGGAGGAAGAGGCAGAGTAAGAGTGGGTAACAGGAATCACGAATATGATCAAAATACAGCGTGCACTTTGTTTCGGAGGTGCTGGGAGGGAAAAGATGAAAGCCTGCTGCAAGCTTGGGCAGACCTGACACCATCAAGCCCATTCATGTGGATGACCAATAGCCAGCAATAAAAAAATATGAAGCAAGAGAAAGATCAGTACTTTAGCCCGCATTTCAGCTGAGGGGAATGTGTCTGCCAAATTTGGATTTTGTTCTGATCCATGTTCTGGTGACGAGTCCAGCTCCAAAGACACACAGTCCAGTTGACCATGACAACCTCTTCACCAGCATCTCCAGAGCAATGATTGTCTTCCTGTATCTTTCTGATTCTGATCCTGAGTTCAAAGCACAACACCTACTGTGCTTGTTCCATTTGCACTTAATAGCAGCCATGTGTTATAAAACATTCACATTAGATCTTATAAGTGATGATTCAAAATATGAAGACAAGGGAGATGGCTAGAAAGCCAGCCTTACACCACATTTATGCCTTGGCGTTCAATATCTTAACATCTGTGAGTCAAAATAGGTCTGCTATCGAGCGGTGTAGGCAGCACGTGGCATTGGCTGGAAATGCAGACTCTCGGAGGTTCTGAATCAGCACCAGCGTGTAAAGCAGAAGCACAAGGGATCTGTACACAGAACAAAGTTTGAGATGCATGAGTTGGATGACTGTGAGACTGCCGAAATGCAAGGAACTTCCTAGAGCTCTCTGAGTGACACTCACAGAACAACGTTACTGCTATGTGCAGAGGACTTCATTAGATCTTCAGCTCACAAGGAAAAGTGCCAGCATCCACCTAAAGCCCTAACTTCAATTCGTCTTGATTTTAAACTATTCTCAGGATCATTTTTCTACTTATGTAGCAGGACTCCTTGACAAGAACAAGAGGAAACCTTCCAGCCTGCCTGGAATTCAGACCGGAAAAGATTCAAATGTAAATTACCATGTTCTCTTTCAACTCAGCACAGGCAAATTCAGTTAGCCCGTATTAACCCCTATCAAAGGTCCACAGGCATCTTGGCCAGAGGATCTCTGTGGTCAGTCTGCTTATTAGATAGTGAAGAGGGACAAGCCAAGGATTAAAACCAGTGGCAAGAGTCCATAGTTCCAGATACAAGCTGCAGAATATCCTAAAATAAAAGGAAAGCTCATTCTGTAGTTTACACATGCAGAACCTGTCTCTTCACTCCCAAAAGACTGTGAGCTCATGACAGATACTGCTAAACATTTTTCTAACGGTCACTGTATTCTCCCGATAGCTTCTTTAAATATGTTTCCATCCCGGCAATTATCACATCTGCAGAAAGGACGCATATTACATATGGTTGTTTTGAAAGTAGTTGCTCAGATGACCAGACCTAGGTATGCAAGATTGATCCATCAATTAAATATTAACTGTTCCTTTTAAT
The DNA here is from genome assembly GCF_000260255.1 of Octodon degus. NCBI lineage: Eukaryota > Metazoa > Chordata > Mammalia > Rodentia > Octodontidae > Octodon > Octodon degus. The sequence goes on along the minus strand of NW_004524594.1, from coordinate 6,171,009 downwards.
AAACCAATAGAAATTAGTGGTACAATTATCTTAGCTGGTGTGTGTGTGTGTGTGTGTGTGTGTGTGTGTGTCCTGTCCCAGCTGTTCTTTCCTTTAAAAAACAAAATAGATGAATATAACAATGAAATGAAACTGAGGGGACCCCTCCAGACCCAGCCCAAGCCCAGGTCCAGTGAGTGTGTGGGAGAGCTTCCATGCTCCCCTGCGCCCCCTGGACCCCTCTGGACCCAGCCCAGGGTGGGGTTGTGAGTGAGAAACTGAGTTTCCAAAGAGGTTATTAGGATAATTACCGTAGTTGATAACTTGTCAGTGTCTTCCTGGTATTCTGTATCACTTCTATTGTTTTTGTTGTATGGCTTTTATTGTTTTTGCTTTAGTTGTTTTTTCTCTGAAATAAAAAAGGGGAGGCCACTTAACAGGAGAAATATATATATGGTAAGCTTAAGGGTGAGACAACCCTGAGTTAAATTTCCAGATCTGTCACTTACACACTGTGAAATTTAGCCATTTGGCCAACCTATGCAAACCATCAGAATTCTGTGAATATCAGACTTGGTCACTTAGGCAGTTATACATGATTTTAAAATATCAGTGCCTGGAGATATTTGATGAATGACAGCTGTGACCATTATGCATTTATTTTATATGTATATGGATATATTGCATATTTATATAACTAGAATTATATCTCCCTCGCTCTCTTTCTCTCTATATATAGAGAGATGGATATATATATATATATATATATATATATATAGATGGATATAGATAGATGGATATAGATATGTAGAGCTATATATCTATATATATTGAGCTAGAGTCCCTGAGCTTTAGACTCAGTGCTTGTCCCTAAATTGCTATGGACTTTCTCAGTACCTGGAATGATTGCTGAATGTTAATGGGATGAATAAAATAATAGATGAATGAATGAAGGATTAAATATAATTGAATTACATTGTCAGAATACACTGCACTGAATGCTACTGATTAGTTCTGGAGGTCACTGGCCTTCATATGTGTTATTTTTCCTATAGCTGTCTTCGGCTAAAATGCATTTTTCAGTTCCAATGTAAAAGTCAATATTTTTCATCTGTTGAATTTTTCCTGATTAGCTCAGCCCATATTTTTTTCTCCTTTTCAAAATCTGCATAGTCAGTTCCTGAGTGAGAATGCAACAGCTACACTATATACTGTGCTCTGGATGCCCTTGGAGTTGTGGTCTGCAGTCATCTTGAAAATAAACTGAATGACAAGCAGATATGTTTGGAGAGTCAGAGCTGCTACTTGTGGTTTGCATCTTTCTTCCATCTTTGGAAACAGCAATGCTGTCCAGAGACTGAAATATCCTAAGATCATTATAATCCAGTTCTTGTAGCTTGTTTTAAACATCGACTCAGAAACTTAGAAAATCATCCCAATGAGAGTCAGAATCTTTGTAGGTCAGGCCTATTTGAAAATTAAGATGGACAGATAACATATAATCAAATAGAAGACCCAACACTATCAAGGGCTACTGAACTCTTTTAGAATATTTCGCTGAGTTTATACACCTATAATATTCAAATAACGGAACTTAACAAAAAAGGGGATACAGATGGATGTCCATTTGTATCTGTGTATTCAAAGCGGTTAGGATAGATATATAGTTACATTCTCTTAATGAAT
>NW_004524594.1:6158347-6159284 GCF_000260255.1 Octodon degus | reverse complement strand
TTTTTGGGTCTTCCAAGTAAAGTATCATGTCATCTGCAATTAATGATAATTTAACTTCTTCTTTGCCTATTCTTATTCCTTTTATTTATTTCTCTTGTACAATGGCTGTAGTTAATGATTCCAGAACAATATTGAATAAGAGTGGTGATAGAGGACATCCTTGTCTTGTTCCAGATCTAGATATGTAGGCTGTTTTTCTTAATTCAATAAGAAAAAAGCTTTGTACTAATTGTTGTTTGGACAGGATATCATGTCTGCATCTTGTGCTATGAATGACTGTTACAAAGCCAACAATATGCAATGTATCAATTGTTGTAACTCTCCTGCCAGCCTGTTTTGAAACTGTCTCATTGCAATTTTTTCTCAATAAAATTAATATAAAATAAATAAATAAAATTATGGGAAAAAATAAAAAATAAAGAAAATCCTCCTATGAAATCTAATTAATCTGTCCTGATTAAAATTCTTATCTATACTTTTCTGTTCTGGAAGAGCCATGATGATGAAATGAAAAGATTGAGGAGGCCGGGGAGATGGCTCCATGGGAGAAGTGCTTCCCTGGCAAGTGCAAGGGCCTGAGTTCAATCCCCGGTTCTGAAAAAAAAAAGATAGACGCATTTAACACTAAAATATTCCATATATTTTGGCAAAAATACGGTTACAGACATATCGTGCACCAACGTGCAATATGACTCTCATTGCTAATTTCCTGTCATCTTGTTTTGAAATTCATTATCATTTTTATCTCTTATTTTTTATTCTGATTAATGTACAAGTCACGAACAATATATTTTGTGTGTGCTTTTTAATTTAAGTGATAGCTGAATAAAGCAGATAAATAAAATTCTGGTTTATATAGCAATGCACAGTTTTCTGTCCTATGTAGACATGTGCTCATATATCATTGTGCTTCATATAGATGAGTGTGTATATATAT
>NW_004524594.1:6156021-6158247 GCF_000260255.1 Octodon degus | reverse complement strand
TAGAGGAGAATGACAATGTGTGTCTATCTGAGAAGTGTATGAATAGTATTAATTTACCTGATGCTCTTGGATGATTTCGCATGTGTTGCAATCTTAGAAATGAAATTTTCCACTTCATTATGGTAAGATCTTCATTAGTTCCTAATAAATTCTTGTCTCCATTGTTTTTCTTTTCATCTATACCTGTATCCATCAGTGTCATGGCTTAGCTGGTTAAAGCACCTGTCTAATATCCCTGTGTCCTTGCTTTGTTGCACAGAGAGTGAATCCAAGCTCAATGGACCCAGTCTTTCCTTTGCTTGACTCAGTTTGGGTTTGGTCCACTTAGTTATACAGAATGTTATCAGCTCCAGAGTTATAGAAACTTCAGAGCATTCTGGGAGGCTAAAGTTTTAGGGAAAGAAGGCTTGAACTGTTGTCTCCTCATCTCAGTTTCATTCCAAAAACAGGGTGGTAGGGAATGATGGGCATTTAGATTCCAATTCTCCCAGCCCTCATGCTTGCCTATCCCATCCGTGGCCAATCCCAGCCTCTTCTTGTTGCTTCATTTCCCTTCCGCCATTTCCTTCCTTGAGTCATATGTCTGCTGCCAAGCGGGAACAACATCTGAGCATCGTGGAGGAAAAAGATACAGCAAGCTGGAGCAGCTGCTGATGATCTGCTTTGTCAAAGCCCACGGCCACAGCAATGAATGACACCCATGGAATAAAACCCCACAACACTGCTCTTGAGTTTTCTTGTAAATCTTCAGTATCTTCTAAAATGATGAAGTCCTATCACATAGTAAAATAAGACAACTGTTTCCTCCAGCAATGACTTTTACAAGGACAATATGGTAGTGATTCAGACCTGGAAAGGTTCCTTACCATATTCATCTCCATAAAGTCCTCATTTCAGATGTTAATAGATTGTGACTATTTTGTAAAGTGCATAAAAGTGTATGTGTTCCTCCAGCATGCTCAGGGAGGATGAGAAAAAATATTCATTCCTTTGTCAGCAAATAATTAGAATCTGCTCCCTGCCAGGTACATTGGCAAGGCTCCATTGTAGTCATGGTAGGTGACCCCTAGAGTAGGCTAGCTAAATGCTGTTGTGTGCTTCTGTATTATGGGAAATATCTACTAGATCTGACACTTCTAGAGAAGAAAATGGCATACAGTTCTAAGCAAGTTTTACATATTAGTGCTGGAGTGAGTTGAACATCAGCAAGAAGATTCACCCTTGAGGAGGTCTTTGGGAACTGGGAGTAGGGACTTGCTGGTTCTCTTGCAAAATGATTGCTTAGCAACATAGTGGTGGTATAGACAGAGGCAAAATAAAAAATACTGCATTTGTTTTTTAAGACAAAGTTTATAGTGAAGAAACAGTTAAATATAAATGAGGATAATACAGCTACACAGTTTTAACTGTTGACATTTTGACAAAAACTTATTTAAATTGGTCTCATGAAAGCCTTTTGAGTACACCTTATGCACATTGAAAATGTCCCAAACAGGAAGAGCAACGTGAAATCTGAGGCCTAATGTGTCTTGTGGACCAGCCCAATTATGACACCCAAAACACTCACAATTCTCTCTGAAGATAGCAGCTGATCAAATCCATTATGACAGCAACCTGACCTACTAGAAACAGTTCATTCATTTAAACATGATTGAGGGACTATGGACCAGCTAATTTGATACATGTTTTTTTTTAAATTGCCTATTTGTTTTTAATGAGACAGTTGAAGTATAAGGGCACCTATTTGTGGACTTTAGTCTTGGTCAAAATGAAAAATATTCTATGCCTTTTTTTTTTTTTTTCTAAAAAGGTGGCAGTATTAGCAATCACCGATTAAGATTAGCAATCAATGACCATAGATAAAATGTGAATTCTTGCCTGGTGTTTTCCTAACCATTCCTTCCTTTCCCTTTTCTCCCTCTTCCCAGTGCTATCTTCTCTTCTCCACACCCTCCTCTTCTTTCCCCTCCCCTCTCCCTCTTCCACTTCCTTTCCCCTTCCTTCTCCTCCCCTCTCCTCCTGTCCTTTTTCTCTCCTTTGATATTTCTATGTTACTTTGTACCTTATTCCAAAACTAAGTCATTGACTGATATTTCAGTACTGTATATAAATCAAGTGGTGATAGACACGGGTCAAGTTTGAGTTTTCGGCATGTAGAGAGCCAGTTTTTCCAGCACCATTTGTTAAAGAGGCTGTCTTTCTTCCAGTGAGTATGTTTAGCCCCTT
>NW_004524594.1:6151141-6155921 GCF_000260255.1 Octodon degus | reverse complement strand
CCACTAGGAAGAATGTATGCAATGTGTTAATTATTGAAACTGTCCTAGCAATTTGGTTTGAAACTGTCTCATTGCTATTTGTTTCTCAATAAAATCATGGAAAAATAAAATCAAATAGTAGAAATAAAACAAAAACAAAAAAGCAGAAATGCTGAACACAGGTGGGAGAATAAGCATGAATATTAAGGAATATAGTGGAGAAGATAAAAAAGTCTTTCATAGGAGGAATCTTAAGAGTGATTCAGGGGTATTCTCTAAGGAGGCAATCAATAGGATATGCGGACCTAACAGGAAATGAATGACAAATACTAACTTACAAAGGAAAAACATAGACCTTTGTCACCGGTGTCTGTGTATGTATACTTATTTTTAGAAAATCATAATTTACTGGATCCAATTAGTTTCCAAGCTTCTTTGCCATTATTCTCCAATGTTTTAATCAATAAAATATTTTTAAATTATCTGCAATTGGCCTGTTTCATCTTTATTCTCATTCTTTATCGTACACTTTCCCCATCCTTGCGCTGATATTAAACTTGAACTTATTATGCAAATTATTTTTACCAACTGACCTCACCCTTTTACTTTCACTTGACGTTCAATGCTGTTATAATTATTCAAGGGAGTTCGTTTGTCATTCTTAATATATTGCACGACCTGATTAGTAATTATTTTTGTTTCCAATAGGAGACTTCATGTCTTGGTCACAACAACTATGGTATTATAAAAGCAGTTAAAACATAAACAAATTATCATATAGCTTTGTTTTAATAAATCATGATTCCTAATGCAGTTTTATTCCTATTTTCAATGCTTCAGTTTAAATGGCTTAAAAACATCACAAAGCTCTATGGAGTTCTTGTTAACAGGTTCATTTTCACTGATGAGAAAACAATACATAAAAAGATTAAATAATGCACTCAAAACTTCACAAGTTGTAAACATCCATTCTGTATACTGTCTGCCAAATGCAGTTGTCCCTTATATGCAGATTCAAAAAAATACATAATTGTTTTAAAAATTACATTTTCACTGAACATGTGTAGACTCTTTGTTATTCTTCCCTAGAGCATAACAAGTATTTTATAACGTTTGCATTGTGTTAGGAGTAACTCAGAGTAAATTTAAAGTATCTGGAAAGCTGTACACAATTCATATGCAAGTATCATGGTACTTTTAAAATAAAGGACTTGAATATCCATAGATTTCTACTTAGAAGGGAATTCTTGAAGCTGCTGTCCAGTGGGCTGAGAGAAGACCAAGTAATGTGTGTGTCTAGGGATTATACTGCGTTTTCATTAAGATCGCTTTGTCCTGTCTCTATGGCATTGTTCTGAGATCCAGATGGCAGATTTCTTGACATTTGTTTCAAAATTTTTCTGGCCTCCAATTGCTTCCCATTCAAGGTCACGCATTTCTGAAGTTCACTCTGAAATATTTCAACTTTAAATGGGATGCCCAAGAATAGAGGTCAAAAATATTGAAGAAATCACCTGAGACAAGAAAGAAAAATGTTATGCACACAATGAAGTGAATGAGTGTGAGAGAGAAGATATTCTGAAAAGAAAGAGAGAACACATATTCTCCATTTGGATTGCTAAATCATATAGTGGTTCTATTTTCTTTTAATTCTTCCCATAATGGCTGAAGTAATTTACTGTATCACTAACAATATGCATGCATTGCCTTTCCTAAACATTCTCTCCAGTGATTTATCTTTTATAATTTTTCATAGCAGCATTCTAACAGGTATTAGTAGAAACATGATTTTGTTTTTAACTGTAGTCCCTTAAGAATTAGTGATGAGTATTCTTTCAAATGCTTGATGGCTTTCTTTTTCTGTGAAATGCCTATAGAGCTCCTTTGTTCATTTTTAGTTAATTTGGTTATTGTCCTACTATTGAGTTGAGTTCTTAACTTGTTTGTAATATTAACTCATTATCACATCCATGATTTATATGTATTTTTCAAATTCTGTAAGTTTTCTCTGCTGATTTTCTCCTTGACTGGGCAGAAGCATTTTAGTTTGATGTAGTCCTGCCTATTTATTTTTGATTTTGTTGTCTGTGGTTTGGTGTTCATTTCTAAGTGAGGTTATTATCCAGTCAGTGTCATGGATCTTCTCCTTTAGTAGTTTAGTAGTTTGTATTCTGATCTTTAATTCATTTCTTAGGGGCATTAAAAGCTTAGAAAACACTGAGTTGTATTTTCAGTTCTTTGTAAAACTGCTTTTATGGACAAGATCTTGCTGAATCTCCAAGGCTTGGATAAATTTTGTGATCATCCTGCATCAGCTTCCCAAGAAACAGGGATTCAAGTTGTGTCACAATAAATACAATTTTTTTTTTGCTTTTTAAGGTAATTTAGGTGGTGTGAAATAAGGGTGTACACCCAGCTATTCCCCTTGAATCATCCAAGAAGAATTAAAAACATCATAACACACACACATATGCATTCACACTTATAACATGACAATTTGTAGTAGCTTAATATTGGAAACAACCCAAATTCCCATAAACCAAAGTATGAATAAAAAAGATGTGGATTTTTAATATAATGGAGCACTACACGTCATAATGAAGAATAGACTTGAGTCTTTTATAGATAAATGGAAGCTACTGGAGATAATACTCATAAATGAAATAAATCAGACCCACATATGTAAGCATTGTCTCATTACTGTGAGAAATTGAGTGAGTAAATAAGATTCAAATTGCACAACAGACATTCTAAAATTAGAAGAAACTGTTCAAAAGAAAAGAAAAAACTGTGATGGAGAAAGAGGAAAGGAAAGGAAAAGAAAAAAAACTGCTTATCTATCTATCTATCTATCTATCTATCTATCTATCTATCGCTCGATCTATCAATCAATCGATCAGATAGTTAAGATAGTTATACAGCTCATTTCTCTTAGTTTATTGAAAAGTTTGTGCTAATATTGTTTATACAAAATTTCCTGTCTACATCTTGTACTCTGAATAACTACTATGAAGATAATATGTAATATATTAATTATTGTTAGCCTCCTACTAGCCTGCCTTGGAAGTGTATTTTATTATTTTCACTTTTTTCTCTTTAAAACAAAAAATAAAGGTTTAAATTCATCCTTCTGCATGTCGATATCGAGTAGCCACAATACCATTCATTTAAAAGACTTGCTTTTTTCATTTATGTATTGCACTCAGCACCTTATTGCAACCAATTGATGGTAAATAATGGATTTATTTCCGTACTCTTCCTTTTCAGCAGATTCGTTTATCTGCTATAATGCTAAGACAATACTGTTTTGATTGCTATAACTTTCTTGTAAATTTTGAACTCAAGTAATGTGTATCTCCAGTTTTGTTCTCTTTGTTCAAGATTGTTTAATTACCATTTGTGCTCTTGTAGCTAGCTACTTACAAGTTTTAGGATTTTTTTCTATGTCTATAAAAGGTATGATAGATATTTACTCAGTTTATAGATTGCTTTGGGCAATGTTAAACATTTTCATGATATCAATTCTCTAAATTCATGATCACAGGGCATCTTTCTGTTGAATTGTGTCTTCTTGAATTTACTTCATCCATATTTTCCACTGTTTAATGAGCAGGTTGGTCATCACATTGCTTAAATATATTCTTAAGAGTCAGGTGTTTTAGCTTCTGTAAATGGTATTTTTATAACTTTCTTGCAAAGAAAATCTGTTTGAAGAAGATATGCTAACAATTCCATGTTCATTATAGAATTATTTACAATAGCTCAGATATGTCACCAACCTAATAATCCAATAATCAATAGATAACATATGGGAAAATGTAGTATATATAAACAGCAGAATAAGATTTGTTCCTTAAAAAGAAGGAAATCACGTTTGCAACAACATGAATGAGAATAGAGAGCATTGTATTAACTGAACTTAACAAAACACAGACAGACAATACTACATGATTTCTCTTACACATAAAACCTTAAATCATAGGACTCATACAAGTAGAGATGGAATAATGGTCACAAGGAGCTGATTCAGAGGAGAAATGTTAGTGAATGGATACAAAGTTTCAATTCATGCAAGGAATAATTTCAAGAGATCTGCTGCATAACATGGTGAATATATTTAGCAAGAATGTCTACCAGAATTGAATTGAATTAATTTATTTATTTTTATTTTTTTTAATACAAGGTCTTACTATGCAGTTCCGATTTGTAGTGATCCTCCTGTCTCAGCCTTCCCAGTACTGAGATTATGTGCATGCATGTGTCACCACTCCAAATTTGAGCAGGCAGGACATGTGGTACTAAGGATTGAACCCGGGACCTTGTGCTTTCCAGGTAGGTGCTTATGCCACTGAGCTATCTCCCCAGCCCTCTCTCAGAATTTTAAATTGGCAAGTGAGTAAACTGTAAGTGTTCTGACATGTATGCCCACATCTGACACATTTAGGAAACAATATATGTTAATGAGATTAATTATATTGCATATAAATTTAAAACATGCTACACATGAAAATTATGTGCAATTTTTATTCATCAAATTAAATTGAAAATAAATGTTAATAAAAGAAAGGGTAATTAGAAGAAAAGTTTAGAGAAATTATGTAATTAATAAAAGTTCTATATATCATAATCCAGAAAGTATAACAAAAGTCAAGAAAAAAATAATGCACAAGTGGTTTATTTTAGGAAAACATCAAAATATCAATACAAAGAGAAGCTTTTACACTCAGTGTGAAAACATTTTAAATGAAACATTGCCCCCAAAATTGAACTATTAAATAAAATCTACTGATGATTTATGTAC
>NW_004524594.1:6137275-6140851 GCF_000260255.1 Octodon degus | reverse complement strand
ATGAATAGAATGATTTTTTCTAATGGTGTTTGTAAGTAGGATCACAAGTCTGCATCTTGTACAGCAATTAACCACTAGGAAGAATGTATGCAGTGTATTATTTGTTGAAATTGTACTTTTGATTTGATTTGAAACTGTCTCATTGCTATATGTTTATCAATAAAACTTTGAAAAGAAAAAAAATAAAAAAATTAAAAAAAAATAAATCAAGTGGCACCTGGAGAGCAAAGCAGGTCAAGGCAAATTATCTTAGTTTGCGTCATATAGATGCATGAAATTGTTACAGCAGTGGGAGTTGCAGCTACTATCGAATATTGCATCTTGGTGTTTCTTAGAGCATTATCTAGTGACCAATTATTGTTTCAGTACTATCACTTTTATTGTATGCCACAAAAAATAAGGGAGGCCTACTTGGGTTCTTGGGCTGTTTCTTTAAAAATGTAGAAAAGAAATAACTTCATAAGAACTTACTTAAATTGTAATTGGACTAGTTGCTGAGGGTTACTAATGATACATAAATAGACTGAGTGTTTCAGAACAATTTTATACAACATAAAATAGCACACAATGTAGGGCATGAATTCTAAGTGTTTTGATAAAAAAAGAAAAGTATCAGACTGGAGTGATGGCACATGCGTGCAATCACGGTGTTTGGGAGGCTGAAAATAGTAGGATTACTGAGTCCGATCTGTGTACTGAGACCCTGTATGCCCTGTACTAAATACATTTTTCAAAAATATCAGTTATCTGCTCCTATGCTGGTGTAAACCATTAACACCTTCATTTTCCCCTTTCCTTCCCTTCCTCCCTCCTTCCCTCCTTCCTTTGCTCTCTTTCTTTCTCGCTCTCAACCTCTCTTAATTTTTTGTCATAAAATTTTTGGAAGCTTTTCTGGAACCATCTGTACTTCCTCCAGAAGCTGGCATTATATAAGACTGTGCAGTGCAGTTGTGTCTTATCAACTTTTAACAGCAAGATCCCCAGAGATAAAAGGATGGAATTAGTCCACCCCAAATATAGCAAAACCAGCCTCTCAGGAAGGGAACTGTGTCTTCACTTTGCAAATGACCAACGCTGCTGCTTGTAATTAGCTGCGTCTGCCTGGGAGAAGATAAGCAGCCCAGAGCCTGAGAGGATGTTCAGTATGTGGCTGCCTGGATTTGGGGTTCGTCCATACTACAATAAATACTAAGCACTGTTTAGAGTGTTGGGAAGAAAAGACTCTAGCGTTTTGTGGTATAGCACTTAATTTTCTTTTCAGGTCCAGATGTCACATGAAGTCATTTTGGAATAAGGAAAACCAACTGCATGAAAGTGATCTTTCATTCTTCCAAGTAACCCTCACGGGCCATAGGAAAAGTTAAGGAAGATGAAAAGAAATATTAACAAAGTCAGCATAGGAACACAGTACAAATTAAAATTAAATTCCAACTACTGACTCTGCTGGTACTGTGCTAGATTGCATGTAAAACAGGTAAATTAGGCTGTGTAAAATTGTACCTAGACTATACCACTTTTAAACACAGTTATTTCATATAATCTCTTTTGATGTTTTGTTCTACATTCCTTAGTTTGGTAGTCTTTTGGCTTTTTTCCTCTCCATTATAATTTTGGAAGCATATTTTTGTTTAGGAAAAAGAAAAGGGATCTTTGAATTTCACCTTGAGCTTTTTCATAGAAATAACAGCAGAGAAACTCAAAGAATATGGTAAATAAATACTGAAGAGTAAATACCTCAAAGTTATGCCCTCAAACGTGGACAGAGTGAGACTTTTTCAGATAAATCTTGATTTAATGCAGTATTTTCCAAATAGACAATAACAGTTTGTGCCTATCTGAATTTTATAGATATTCCCCTTATTTTTCTTGTTTCCTAAAACATTATAAATTTTTGGATTCGTTAATTTCATACAGTTTTTTTCTTAATTTCAGAGACTGGCCTTAAAATCACCTAGCATTCAAAGCAAATATGCATTATCTAAACTCTTTCACTGGAAGATTCAGTAGTATCTTAGACAGTGGTAAATTTTAGGACAGAAAAAGTTTTGTAGTTGTAAACTATGCCTTTTATTTGGTGTAAAATTGCAAATGCTATTAAACTTTCTTTCTTTCTTTTTTTTTTTTTTTTTTTTGGTTGGTACCAGGGATCAAACTCAGGACATTGCACTTGTCAGGCAAGCACTTATACCACTGGGCTGTCTCCCAGGCTCCCTGAACTTTCTTAAAGAAAGTTTTTCATCTATAATATAGGGTATTAAGTTAGTTCAACTAAAAGCATTGCTATGGAGACTTAAAATAGAACCAGAAAGAGTAAATATAAAAAGGAAAACTTAAACTATAAGGCTTCTACCTAGAAGTTATTTCATTCCTCACTTTGCCACTTACCCTCTATATATCACAATTTTGATTTTGCTGCAATAATCTGAGAGTTCCTCAGATATAGTCTATTGGGAGCTGACATCAGTAATCAAAGTACCAAAGAAGTTCTTCTATTAGAGTCTGAAAATAAATCAATTCCATGCATCCCAAGAGTCACTTACTTCATTGATCACTTTCCTCTTTGGCCCCAGAATCTCCTTGATCAGAAAATTTGGGACACTACTGAGTTACATGATGCTACAGTACAAGTTCTCATGTGTCCTGAGTCTTAATTGACCTTTGAAGGCTAGGGCCAAAATGTTGGCTTTCCTTGCAGCCCTCCTTTTTCTCTAATTTTGATCTGCAAACTTAGGTTGTTAACCATCCAGAAGACAAACTTAGAAGATAACAATGTGCAATGTATTAATTATTGAAAATGTCCTATTGATCAGCTTGGAAAGTGTCTCATTGATATTTGTTTTTCAATAAAAAAAACTTTAACCATAAAAAAGAGTCACTTACTTATTACAAGCAAAAATCAGTGATGAACACAACATACTTTGTTTTAAGAGGAAAGAAAATTAAGGTTTCTTGACTTTAAATTTTCTGCTCTATGTTTGCATCTTCCCTTCTGATCTCTCAGAGCCTTCAAATCAGTGTTCTTTATTTGATTCCCTGCATGAAGACTAATAAGAAAAATCCTTATGTTTAGTTAGCATTCTATGATTTTGGCTTCAGTCTTTCTTTTACTCACTAAACAGTAACTCCTTTGCTGTAGAGCTGTGTAATCTGAATGCATTGTTTTCATGTTTTATGATATTATAACATGTTTAGGAAATATCTATCACCTGATACTCAAAAGAACCCTTTCAGAGTTCTTCAGTTGATGGCATGCCAGTGTCAGGAAAGGTCTTTTCAACATTGGTACCCTTGACAGACAGTACTGTAGCACCCTTTACCTTGTACACCATTAATATTTTAACATTCATTGAAAGTGAATGATGATTGCTACATGGATATAAGTTGGAAAACTGTGGAGAAACCACAATAGTTAAAGTTTTTAAGCTCTCTCTCTCTCTCTCTCTCTCTCTCTCTCTCTCTCTCTCTCTCTCACACACACACACTCTCTCTCTCTCCCTTATTTTTCAGTACTGGTGATCAAACTTCGGACCTTGTGCTTGCCAGGCAATCACTTATGCCACTGAGCTATCTCTTCAG
>NW_004524594.1:6133557-6137175 GCF_000260255.1 Octodon degus | reverse complement strand
TGTGTATATATACATATATACATATATATATATATAGTGTGTATATATACATATATACATATATACATATATAGGTATATACATACATACACACATTACACACACATTTGGTCTTGAGTTACAAAATCATTAATATCTTTCATTACATTGTCAGTTTAAAAGAGACAAACTAACAGGGAGTAGGGGCTCACACCTGTAATCCTAGCCCTTGGGAGGCTGAGGCATGGTGATTGCTGTGAGCTCAAGGCCACCCTAGGTTACATAGCGAGTACAGGACCAGCATCAACTATAGTGAGGCACTGTCTTATAAAACAAAACAAATAAACAATAAAAAACCTAAAAATGAAAGAGGTAAAATGTCTGACTACTGTCTATAAATTCAGAAAACCAATCTATACTCATTTATAATTTAAAAGAAAATAATTCCTACTAAACAACTATTTCAAAAGAACCCTCTTAGCTTCATCAGCACAAACTACTTAACATTCTCACAAATTGTATATACAGATAAGTATGGAAAAATATTCCTTTAACTCTGGAATCAGTCAAGAATACTATTGCCAGTGTACTGCTATTGTGCTGAAAGTTTTATTTGGGGGAGTAAGAACTGACAATAGAGGAAATAAACCTCCCTTGCATTCAGAATTTACAATAATGTACTTACACAGAAAGGCATATTTAAAAACATAAAAATATATGTACTCAGACTTTTTACTGAGCTTGTTTGATAAGAAAACAGCATTCAAAAGCAATCTCAGCTAAAGAGAGTTCCAGTTCTGCTGAGGCACTGTCACCCACCAATATACCCAACATTCTAGTTAAAGCAAATTAAAATCCTGGGTGGAGTTTAAAATGATTGCTACCTAGAACCATGAAAATAAACACAAGCAAGTATATTGTAAGATCATAAAAGGAAAAAGATGTTTACAAAAATCAAGCATATATATAGGTATGTGTATTTGATGATTTTATATAAAAATACAATTAATTGTACACACAACACAAACATGTAACTCTTCATGAAATTTTGTAGAATTTTAATATCCGTGAAGAAAATCATGTGATATCCTTATGAGGAATATTATTCAAAACTAAATGTAGTAATGCATTCAGAAATACTACACCTGGAACAAAATGTGCCTCCTGCAGAATCAACAAAATTTGTTGCAAAAGTTTTTATTTCTATTGAGATCAAAACAAGAAAATATACAGATACAAAATTGTCCTTCATTTATATCTCATTTTTTTGTTTAGTTTTGTCAGAGAAGGGTATTCCATTGCCATCCAAATATTGTACATGCATGAATTCAGCAAAATATTACAATATAGTCCAGTAGTTGACAACAATATGCGTTATCCACAGGACTGGCAATGTCCGAATCTGTTGACTTGAGCCTTCCACAGCTCTTCATATTAACATGGCTTCACTTTTCATACCCATTTTCTACACTTTTCTTTTTTTCCCCATAATTTTATTGAGAAACAAAGAGCAAGGAGACAGTTCAAACCAAATTGGTAACAGTTTCAGTAGTTAACACCTTGCATACATTCTTCCTAGCAGTTAATTGCTGTACAAGATGCAGACATGATATCCTATTTACAAACACTATTAGAACAAATCCCTCTATTCATTGAGAATGTAATTACATATCTATCCTAACCATTCTGAATACACTGATACAAAATGGACATTCATCTTTATCCCCTTTTTTTGTTAAGTGCCATTATTTGAATATTATAGGTGTGTAAACTCAGCGAAATATTCTAAAAGAGTCCAGTAGTCCATAGTAGTATTGGGTCTTCTGCTTCACTGGCAATGTCAAAAATTGTTGACCTGAGTTCCCTACAGCTCAATATAACAGCATGGATTTACTTCTTATACTTCATTTTTATACTTTTCTGCTGGATGGTTAAGACCAAGATAAAGCAAGACCTACAAAAGAAGAGTTGTAACTTTTGAGTCTGATAAGGTCAGTGAAATCCCCTTAGAATTTATCCTCAGATCCTGTACCTCAGATTATAGATCCTTTGTCAGTGACAGCCATGTGGTTGAATCACGGCCATTGCTTGGCCAATGTGCTCTCTGTGAAAGCCTCATAGAATGTTTTCTCTCCATGTGACTCTCCTTAGGCACATTCTACATCATCAATCACTTTCCTCTTTGGCTCCACAATCTCCTTGATCAGAAAATTTTGGACACTACTGAGTTACATGACGTTACAGTACAAGTTCTCATATGTCCTGAGTCTTAATGGACCTTGGAACGCTAGGGTCAAAATGTTAGCTTTCCTTGTGGCCCTCCTTTTTTCTCTAATTTTGGTCTGCAAACTTAGGTTGTTAACCATCCAGATGACAAGCTTATTGTTATTACCATACAAACTAGGCTATTAAGCTTAACCTCACTATCTGTCTGAATATGAAACATCATAGGCATAACATGGAGCACATGGAGCAGGTATTTTTCATCAAGTATTGATATGTTGAATTTTAACTCCTTACAGAATATGATGAAAAAACATTTTAAAAATAGAATATATCTTAAAAATAGGAGTACAGAATTATATAATTTTATGTTTACACATAAGTCCAAAAATTTAACCATATACAATCTTGAAACAGGACAGACCCACACCATTCATTTTCCTATCTCCTGCCTTTATTCACCACCACCCTGTTCTTTTTGAAGAATCATCTACCCAAAAGACAGCACAGCAGCAACTGGCATGTCATAGCAAGCAGCCCATATTCAGAAGACCAGAATGACAGGTACTCCAAGTATGAACCTACTTTTACAAATTGCCGTCTTCACTGCAGTTGCTTAGTTTACAGGTTTCAGTATATATAGTTAGTCAGGGTGAAAATCTTTCCAATTAACTGCTAGATTCAAAAATCTTCTGGAGTTTCTCAGGATCATTGCCTTGTCCATCTTCTACATATAGCTGTATGGCTTGTCACTGTCATGTTTCTTATCTCTTCTCCTTTCTCTCTCTTAATTAGTTAGTCCTCAAGTTCTTGCTTTCCTTTTCCTTGTATTATATCTTTCTATTTGTATTTCATCTTTTAAGTTCTTTTTTCGCAGTAATTTTATCGATAAACAATTAGCAATGAGACAGTTTCAAATCAAATCGGTAAGACAGTTTCAATAATTAACACACCGCATACATTCTTCTTAGTGGTTAATTGCTGTACAAGATGCGGACTTCAGATCCTATTTACAAACACCATTAGAACAAATCATTCTATTTATTAAGAGAATGCAACTATGTATCTGTACTAACCACTTTGAATACACAGATACAAAATGGACATTTATCTGTATACTCTTTTTTTGTTAAGTGCCGTTATTTGAATATTATAGGTGTGTAAACTCAGCAAAATATTCTAAAAGAGTCCAGTAGCCCATAATAGTATCACGTCTTCCACTTGACGGCAATGTCAGAAATTGTTGACGTGAGTCCCCCACAGCTCAACATAACAACATGGCTTTATTTCTTATATTTCGTTTTTATACTTTTCTTCTGGATCGTTAAGACCAAGGTAAAGCAGGACCTATGCAACAAGAGTTGTAGCTTTTGGGTCTGAGAAGGTCAGTGAAATCCCCTCAGGATTTATCCTGAG
>NW_004524594.1:6128782-6133457 GCF_000260255.1 Octodon degus | reverse complement strand
GCTAGGGCCAAAATGTTGGCTTTCCTTGCAGCCCTCCTTTTTCTCTAATTTTGATCTGCAAACTTAGGTTGTTAACCATCCAGAAGACAAACTTAGAAGATAACAATGTGCAATGTATTAATTATTGAAAATGTCCTATTGATCAGCTTGGAAAGTGTCTCATTGATATTTGTTTTTCAATAAAAAAAACTTTAACCATAAAAAAGAGTCACTTACTTATTACAAGCAAAAATCAGTGATGAACACAACATACTTTGTTTTAAGAGGAAAGAAAATTAAGGTTTCTTGACTTTAAATTTTCTGCTCTATGTTTGCATCTTCCCTTCTGATCTCTCAGAGCCTTCAAATCAGTGTTCTTTATTTGATTCCCTGCATGAAGACTAATAAGAAAAATCCTTATGTTTAGTTAGCATTCTATGATTTTGGCTTCAGTCTTTCTTTTACTCACTAAACAGTAACTCCTTTGCTGTAGAGCTGTGTAATCTGAATGCATTGTTTTCATGTTTTATGATATTATAACATGTTTAGGAAATATCTATCACCTGATACTCAAAAGAACCCTTTCAGAGTTCTTCAGTTGATGGCATGCCAGTGTCAGGAAAGGTCTTTTCAACATTGGTACCCTTGACAGACAGTACTGTAGCACCCTTTACCTTGTACACCATTAATATTTTAACATTCATTGAAAGTGAATGATGATTGCTACATGGATATAAGTTGGAAAACTGTGGAGAAACCACAATAGTTAAAGTTTTTAAGCTCTCTCTCTCTCTCTCTCTCTCTCTCTCTCTCTCTCTCTCTCTCTCACACACACACACTCTCTCTCTCTCCCTTATTTTTCAGTACTGGTGATCAAACTTCGGACCTTGTGCTTGCCAGGCAATCACTTATGCCACTGAGCTATCTCTTCAGCCCCAAGCTCTCTTGTTGCACAGAGAAATGTAACACAGCCTCAAAGAGGGCCAACTTATTTAACAATCAGATCCTTCTCATATCTATCCTCTTGAATAGTGTAGTAGTCCTTATGCTAAGTAGGCAATTTAGGGTGTCATTTAGTCTCTTAGATACATAGCTTATCATAATATTATTTGAATATCTAAATATCATATCATAATAATCTTTAATTATTTAAATGTAACCCTGAGAACCCAGTCTTGCTAAAATTCTAGTAGTCGATATACTTGTGTATGTAGAGGAACATATGAAGTTTAAGGTAAAATATATTGTCATCCAAAGTTTTTGATTAATTAACACACTTTAGCAGGTATGTTATAATATTATTGGTACCATCTATTGCCCTTTTTAAGAAGACAAGATTAACAGTTGTTAGCATTTTCTCTATAAGTAAGTCTGCAGCTAATTAGAAATGAATTAGAGTTTCTGTCATTTCTGCTTTTCTCTTCAATTTAGTTCAGTGAATCAGAGCTTAATAGTTGCCCTATTGTCTCAATGTAGAACACAAAGCTGTTTGAAAAAAACCCTCGTCCTTTTCTCCTCTCTCCACAAGAACTTAGCATTTTGCGCCTCTCAATATTCCAACCCCTTAAAAATGCCACACAATCATGGAATCACCGAAAGACAGATATGCAAGTCCACATTCCATCCTGCGGATTAGTCTAAACGATGTAAAGGGGGCAGTGAAGAGTCTTTATTTGTAGCATAAGGTAAGGGTTTTCTTCTTTTTTCTTGGTTCTTTTTGTGTACAATCACCAGAAGAGGAAAAGATTATTTCGTGTCTTTCACAAATTCACAAGTTCTTTCAAGCAAGATACACGATGTTCACTGAGTTCAAAGAGGGGTCACCACAAGGGCAATACGTTGTCAAAGGATTCCTTTAAATCTTTTCTTTTTCAAGATTGGAGGGCATGTTGTCTTTAGGAAGTACCCAGGGCTAATGAGCTAGATAAAAAGTATACATGCTATACTGGATTTCAAGGACTACTTCTGTGCTCGTCCGCTTAAAGAACAGAAAACTGAAAAAGGCCAAAATGCTATGAAAACATCCCAAGACAAAAAAGAAAGACGTAGAGCAGAGATGTCTGAAAAGGATTTGCTGTTGCAGATAAGAGTGTATTTGTTCAGCATGTCAGTGTGTGCTATTAGTTTTGAAAAAAAAAACAGGCTCATTTACATTTTAGAACAATTTGTTAATTATGCTTCTCTTTTCATGGTATAGGAACGAAATTAAATTGGGGAAATGGCTTCGTACAGGGTCATGCACTTTATACTTTCCCGCTCAGACTCTGAGGCCAGTCTTCTAAGAACAGCTGTATCTCTGAAGCACAAATAATGCACTTAAGCAGAAGCACGGTTTCTGTGCTGCATGATGAAAATGAAAGAAGGTAAGAGAAAAAACTGTATTGCTCATACCCTTTTAATAGATTTTATTAGCACAACAGAGTTAAGGATCTGCAGCTACCCTCCATCAATGAGGTAGCTCAATCCTACTCAACAAGAAGAGGGAAATAGAAAAAAAAAGATGGGGAAGAAGTGAAATGGCAACAGGGAAGCCTGGGAAATAATAAGCATTCCCTGAAAACTGCATTTTTTAATCATTTTGGAAAGAAGGTCGATAGAATGTCAGAGTGTTCTATCGCCACTTTTTCAGTTCTACTCTTGAAATTCTACAACTGTCCCTTTGGGAGTCCTCTTAAAATTCATAGCTGACACAGTGTATTTTTGTCTCCAGAAAACTATAAAATCAATCAATATATATTAACCACATCTCCCACAATTCCTCCATAAACTTTTAATAAAAAAATTTATACCCTATTTAGTACCTATCCTAATTATGTCCAGCTACAAATATATTGAAGGCTATCAGATTATGCAAGTTTATCTGAGAAAATAAGGTACTTTCATTATACAATAGGCATGAAGTTGAAATTAAATCCCTTCCCAAATCAAATTGCTAGGGATAAAGATTAAATCTCTTTGCCATTATAAATTACCTTCTTGTTAGGTTGAAATACAAAAATAATTCAACATTCTTAAATTGGACAAAACAATAAAGTCTTTGCCAATTTCCCCCCTTAAATTCTGCTCTTTTTTTAGCCAGATGGCTTCCTCATGCCTGGATGGAGGTGAAGTTTGGCCATCGATGGTTCCACTGCTGTCCTCTACTAAAAGAGACACAGACATTATTTTGCAGGAGGAATTGTGACAAAATATCACAGACTAGCTGGGTTGAAAGAAATTTATTTTCTTTCACTTCTGGAGACTAGAATTTCTAGATCAAGGTGTTAGTATGTTTGCTATTTTTAAAGGCTTTTCTGTTTTTCATTGTTTCCTCACATGTCTGTCCTGTGTGCCTGATGCAGGCAACTGAATTAGGTAGAAACATTATAGGTAGTCAGACAGGGCTAGGTGCTCAAGGAGACAGCCCAGAAGGCAAGATACCTTGTAAGTATAAGAGAGACAGGAGGGCCAGCCAGATAGCTTAGTGAACTAAAATGCCTGCTTAGGCAGAGCGCAGAGGCTGTTGTTCCATCCCCAGCATGCTGTACAAGCCCCGGCCCTGGGGCATGCTGAGACAGCGATTGAGACTGGGTGTGGTGGCTCAGGCCTATAACCCCAGTGCTTGAGAGGCTAAAAAACAGGAGAATCACAATGAGTCTGGTCTATGTAGTGAGACCCTATAGACCCTGTGGACCCTGTACAAACTAAATACGTTGACAGAGAGAGAGAGAGAGAGAGATGGATGCTCTCGCTGCGAGCTAGACCTAAAGACCAAAGATAGAACAAATGCTTACCTCCCTAGAGATAAACATCCAGGATTGAGCCTCACCTTGAGGAAGCCAGGAAGAGTCACTAATCCTATTGCTACTGGCTACCGGATAAACTCTTGTTCTATATTCCACTTACTACATGACTCACTTCCCCATTTTGTCCTGGATTTAATCAATTTTACCTGAGCAATGGTCTTGTAACCTTATTGGTTGACCACAAGTTTGTCCCACCTCATGCCAACCTAAGTGAGTTCCCATGTTCTCTACCTTAGACTCAACTCATCTCATGGTTGTACTCTATAAAAATCCCTGGAACAGACAGCTTCCTGGGTTAACCCACTTGGGTTAACTGTCCCTCTCTCAGACATAAGTTTTCTTTCCCCCAATAAGCATTCTGCTCTTAACCTGCATTTGTTCCTAAAATTGATTCTTTGGTTTTAAAGAACATAAACTCATCTCAGGTACCTTTTAGGTTGGGAGTGTCATTCCCATACATCACTTCTGCTTGTCCATTGAAATCTTTTCCTCTTTGGAAGGATCAATCATACTAAAGTCTCCCCTATAGACACCACCCTAATTTAACAGTCCTTTAGGCTTTTCCTCCCCTGTGTGAATTCGGAGTTTCTAGGGCTTAGTACTTTCATGCATCAATTTTGGGGAAATACAGTTCATGCCTATAGCAGCTGTGAGCCTTCAGGACCACAAAAATGTAATTAATTCTATGGCAACTTTATAAGGAACCCGAAACTAATCGGAGACTAAAACAGTCATTAACGTCCTGTCACAAAAGCCAGGAGGGAAAGAAAGAAAAGGAGGAGGGAAGGAGGGAGAGAAGGGGGAAGGAAGGAAGGAAAGAAGGAAGGAAGGAAGGAAGGAAGGAAGGAAGGAAGGAAGGAAGGAAGGGAGGGAGGAAGGAGGAAAGGAGGCAAGAAGGCAAGGAAGGAAGG
>NW_004524594.1:6078887-6128682 GCF_000260255.1 Octodon degus | reverse complement strand
AAGGAAGGAAGGAAGGAAGGAAGGAAGGAAGGAAGGAAGGAAGGAAGGAAGGACGCAATTCATCTCTACACCTACAATAATTCATTCCAAAAGTTCATATTCCCAAAATTAAACATTTAATGTCACCAATGACCATGGCAGTGACTCAATAGTACCTGAATGAAGGAGGCACTGAGGGAAAACCTTCCTTTTAATAAATGTCGCCTGGACCCCAGTCCATGTAACTCTCCTAGACACTAGCATCTATGGCTTTATTTTCATTTTAGAGAAATCTCCCATACATACCATAATTAGCTAATTTCCATTTGATTTACCATTTATCAGCATTCCAACTATGCACAGAGCCTCTTAATGCAAGATGACCTCCAAGGTCATCTGCAGAAGTGACAGTCCCTTAAAAGTCGTCATTTATTTTTATCTGGAAAACTAAAAATGTCTTAGGTTGAATTTCTCTTTAGTCCTTCTGTTTCGGTGGAATCGAGAAATTCTTTACCTAGTAAAATAGCCACACATTCTCCCACGAGTGGGTATTTTTTTACCTTTGCTAATAGGGTGTTTATTTCTCCTCTTTGTATTGTTTAAGGCGAACGAGTCTGATTCCCAGAGAGTTGCCAAGCTGCTGTTGTTGATTCAGAGCTGCAGTCTTCCATGGAATGCATCTTTCTGACTATGCCTCAAGATATAATCTCGGTTCACTTTTTGAATATTCCAAGCTCCAAGCAGTGTTTGATTTTGCTGAAATTGTTATTTTTCTTTTAAGCTGTGGCACCTAGCTCTGGCATTCTAATTTCCTTTTCAATATCTTTGAATCTTCAGTAAGTTCGCCCACCCCATAGTTTTCTAAAAGTACAACCTGAATCTTACCTAATGTCATTCCATCCTCATTTTCTGTTTTGTTGGGTGTCTTTTTATTACTCTTCCTTTGCTTCTTGGTACTCAAAACTTCTTCCTAAGTCACTGTCTTAGATTTACATTTCACCAAGACTGGGTGAAATTTCTGAAAAACTCAGAGGAAATCAAAGGGATCTAAGTCTACTAAAAGCATGAATAGTGGGTCATACTGAATTGGATCATTCCACCTAGTGAAAAGTAACAAATAATGCAGAATCAGTAGTGAATAAAACATTCTATAATGACTTTCTTTTTCTTCAACCAGATGACAGGGAGCACTAGTGCACAAAGGGAACAGAAGACATGCAAATGGAGTAAAAAGACATAGGACTAACCGGGGTCTGCACCAAGTGACATTACAATTGTCACTTATACAAGAAATCCCCTGAACTTTACTGACCTGCTCTATACCAGAAAAACAATGATTGAGAGTTACTTGACTCAATGAAGAGAAAATAAAGGGACTGTTATTTTGTGAGGCACCAAAAAAATTATAATTGTTATAGTAGGAAAAGAATTGAACAGATCCTATATATCCTCCATAGGAATGCATT
This sequence comes from Octodon degus, assembly GCF_000260255.1. Taxonomy (NCBI): domain Eukaryota; kingdom Metazoa; phylum Chordata; class Mammalia; order Rodentia; family Octodontidae; genus Octodon; species Octodon degus. The sequence goes on along the minus strand of NW_004524594.1, from coordinate 6,127,237 downwards.
GGAAATAAAAGGGACACGAAATACTATGTCCTGACGCTTTAATTTCAAGATATATAATTAAAATTTAAGACATGATAGGAAGAGAGATAATAACGTACCAAAAATCAAAATCCCCATATGTAATGAAAGGGAGCACCACAATTATTTTGCTCTACAAAGAATAAAATATGGTTAGATATGGTTTTAAAAAGTAAAATATAATTATGAGTAAAATATTCAAATAAAATATTCAAATAATATATGAAGGAATACATAATGATGAAGGATTCAAAATATGAAATTAAATTTGAAAAGAAGTTATATAAATCTAAAATACATACTTGTAACTCTACAAGCTCTAACAATCTTAAATTATTTCAACAATTTGCAGTATAAATACTTGAATAAAATTATTTTACATATATTGTTTCAAATAATAAATATCAAATAATACTATTAAGAGAATCAGAAATAAAGTGAATGCGAAGGTTTGTAAAGTAAAACTTTTGGCATTTAAAAAAAAGAAAAAAAAACTTAAAGCAACTAGTATTAATTTCAGGGAAAATGAAAAAAGGGATAAAATTAGTTCTGTGGATATGATTTGATAGCCACACTGTTAAAATGGGAAGAAAAATTCCTAGGAAAATTTTCCAGAATTGAGCTGCCTTGTAACATTTTAAATTATTGCAAGTATTATAAAAATTGTATAACAAGCTCAAATGGCAGATGACAAGGTGAGAAATATGTGATATGTACTTAGAAAAGGATGCAAATCATTTGTGAAGGAAACCCCTGAGACCTACAGCAGGCTTCAGCTAACTGGGAGATTTTCACTCTTCACATCTCTTACTGGCCTTTAGGAGAAAAGAGAGAAGCTTGGAAGATCTTTGCTTTTCTTATGTTTTTTAACTCTTACAAACTTTGCAATAAATATTGAATAGAAATACTGGCCAAGGTGCTGTTAAAGGACGGGGCCTAAGGTAAAGAAGAGAATCACATAGTTCAGTGGAAACAAAACTCAATGAAGATTTAGTCACTCAGGTTGGTGTCAGATCAGAACTCCACTTCATGCATGTCCCTGTGAATGCAAATGACAGAGACTGGCTAAGCTGTCTCCAGCACTAGGTAGTAATCACAGCTATCTTTAATAAGTTCCATAGATCCTGGATAATATATTTCCATCAGATTCATATATCTTTGACATTTCATTAATTTGTAAGGCAGTGAAAAAATTGCACTATAAAATTGTGAGTGACTTTAATAGATAAAATTCATAAAATTGTAAAGAAAATCAAAGCTACACTCATGTATACACAACATACCTATATAATTTTAGTTTGTGCTCTCTTAAATCTTTAAATCTTGGCACTGAAAATGTCCGAATGATGCCAGCAGTAACAAACCCCTTCAGTTGCTCTAATCAGGCTCCCTTTGGAGCCCACAAGGCCAGCACAAGGGAGAAGTGGAGGGCTCGTTCAGAAACACAAGCCCTGACTGTATATTAAGCAGCAAAATGTGTTGCAGGACTTGTGTGGGCGAGAAGCTCTCTGCTGAAGCCCAAATATTCAATTAGACGAAGAGTTCAATTCTCAATCTCCAGCTATCATTAAAAGACATGTGGTTTTGTTTTTGTTGCTGCTTAATGTATTGGGTACAGAATCTCAATACACAGCTCAGATTCATAATGATCCTCCTGTCTCAGCCTCCCTAACGCTGGGATTATAGGCATGGGTCACTAAACCAGGTCTCTGTTGCAGACTCAGTGCTCCTGGGGGTTGAGGCTGGCGAGGCATTTGCTGCTGGGCATGAGGGCGAGGCAGTGGTTTAGATTTTAACAGTATAGATTCTGAAATCAAGCAGTGACACACAGCAACCCTGTGAACTTGATCGCTTATTTCACCTGTTCAGTCCTTCTGTAAGAACTTAGAACACTAGAGAAGCATGCTATGTACATTCTTTTCCTGAGTAAATAATTACGTGGCACACAGAAACTTTAGGGTCACGTTTATTTTCAGCTTCTGTTCCCCCTTTTGCCTTCGGGTAACATTTTAGTTTTCTTTTGGTAAATTACTTCTCTACAATTTTATTATGACCTAACAATTTGGTCATTCTGTCTTTATCAGCTTTAGAATAGGGACTAATTGGTCTAAAATAGTGCATGCATTTCAGAACTTCTGGAGAGAGCATTTGGGTCAGGAATGGCTGCAGGACCCAGGTGATGATTCTTGTAATCTACGAATAATCATTAGTGTTTGGATTTTTAAATCTCAATATTTAACATTAGGAGAAGTGTGAAACTTATATTTGAATGGAAAGAATATGTGAAAGATCACCTAGAATCATTCCATATATATTCAACCTGTCTATATAGATATATGTGTATAGATGCACATATATGTATATATATATATATATATATATAAACATATATATCACACATACTTAAGTCTTTTAATGTCTCCTAAATAGCGACATAACTATTGCTTTCTGAAATAGGAAGGCCCATAAAAATAGTAATGATGACTGAGATTGCGATTCTGAGCAGTATGAACTACATCAAAAATTCCCCAGCCATTCTTTACAACAAATTGGGGATAATATATTCAACTTCACAAATTTTTAGTCTCTGGAGTTGGCAGGTCTCCCAAGATATCCATGAAATAAATATGCTCTTATTTTACACCACGCTCCCAGAAAGCACAGCGGCACTCATGACCAGCTGGGAAGAAAGTGGCACAGAGCCGAGCTCTGCCCTGCAGTAGAGCAGTGTCAGCTGTGTCCAGATATCATTGATCAGATGGCTTGCCCTCTCAAATCATGTTTCTATTTTATTTTTGAGGTCCAAGGACAGCAAACACCCTCCCCAGCAATGCTGTTGTCAAGCATGTTCTGCGGGCCTGGGATATTCCTCTTTGCAAATGGGAAATTAGAAGACCTTCGAATCCAATTGACAGTGATCAACCAAATTACACCTCACGGGTCATATTTGAAAGAGATCTTGTTTGGGAAGCAGAAACATTGAAATTTAATTTTGGACAGGTGTCTTATCAGCTACTTAGTATTAAGTTATGTAACATCTGAGTGCATAATTTCTCCCATCTGCTGAGTATATATAATAAAATGAGCTATAAGTATTAGGCATAGTGTGAACAAAATCCCTCCGTATATTTACCGAGTTACATAAGGAGTATCAATGGTTTAGTAGTGTGATGCTCAAGCCCTCCTGGGCCCGGTGCTGCCCATCATAACTCAGAGACTAATATGTAAGTGAAAAATAGTAGTATAATATGTTTTAAGCTAATAGATGTGCCTACTGGAGTGTTGGCCAGCAAGACCTGAACATATTAAACCGTTTTTCACAAAAACATGACTTGTTTTCTACTTTTAACCAAACTGTACTGCCTTGTGTCATACATATAATTGCCTTTACTTTATTTACTAGGCTTAATCTGTTTTCTCTTTAGCTAAGAGAATGCTAGCTAACCAAGAAATCACTGGCCTTCCTCAAATCTCCACAAGTACTGTGAAAGAACGCTAAGAGCAAGAAATCAAAAAAATATTAGTCTGTAGTCACCAATAGGGATTTCAACTTTTTAATCTCCCTGTCTGGGCCATAGAAAGGTCACCATATCCCAGCCATTGGTAAGATGCTACCTACTGCCTCAAGCAACCCAGTGAAACATCAGCTTCCTTCATTTCTACTCAACAGGGATTGTTCTTCAGAAAAAAAAAATATTAACTTCATTATTCGAAAGCATTCAACCATCTGAATGTCATCAATTATTTTGTGTCTTTGGCATAATTTATACTATGTTTTACAGAGCTAATCCTTGTTAATTTTCACACCAATGGAAAATAATAATAGCTAATCTGTACTAAGTATTTTGCTTGACTGCTATCAATTTAACTATATCAGCTAAGTTAAAAATAAAGCAAACCTAGGCCGGCCAAATAGCTCAGTGGATTAAAGTACCTGCAAGCAGGCGCAGGGGCCGGGAATTTGAACCTTTGGCCTGCCGTGCTGGCCCCAAACCCCGGGATGCACTGAGATGGCAACTGAAACTGGGTGTGGTGGCATGTGCCTGTAATCCCAGCTCTTGGGAGGCTGTAAAGAGGCAGATCACTAAAAGTCCGATTTAGTTAGTAGTGAGACCCTGAGCACCCTGTAGACCCTTCCCCCCAAAAAAATATCAACAACAACAACAAAAATTAAGCAAATCTAATTGGAAAGGTAGTAGTAGTCGTAGTCGTAGTCGTAGTCGTAGTAGTAGTAGTAGTAGTAGTAGTAGTATGTCCCTTATTGTTCGAGGTAAGACAAAGGGCTACAAAGAAGTGATGTTAACTGTGTATATTCCTTTGTATAGTAAATAAAGGAAATAGGATTGCAAACCTGACCAGCTATTTTCTGAGCCTACTTCTCTATACACATGCAACAAAAGATTATTCTTTTTTTATTTTCTGTACAGGGCCTTACTACATAGATCAGACTCATAGTGATCCTCCTATTTTCAGCCTCCCCAGTATTGGGATTACAGGTATGCAACACCGTGCCCTCACTTAGTACCCTGCTCAGCATGCCTGGGGGCAGGGCCAAAAGGTCACTCTTATCCCTATGCCTTCCCTATGTGATATCTAGTAGAAATTTTTAAAAAAAAAAAAAAAAATTGAACTATAGTCATGTGACTCTAGTATTTAGATAATGCATTTTCTTTATATAGCAAGTACTGGTCTGTGCATCATAAGTGAATATTATTGTTTCTATCAAGATATTCCCTCAAGCCTTGCACAATGTTTTGGAAGGTAGTTGTAGGGCTATAGGGTTATAGTTGACTTATTATTAGGAGATGGAGTCTGACTGGGAGAGGCGGGGGACTGGAAACATGACCAGGAAGGATGTATCCCCCTTTCCTGCCTCCTTTCGTCTCTGTCTCTACTTCATGATTACCATGACATCAACAGCTTTCCTTCTGTTATGCCCTATCCCTCTGTCATATTACTTTTTTTCTTTGCAGTCAGCCAATCACAGACAGGAACCAAACCTCTCCCCTCCTAAGTTGTGAATTTTGGCATTGTTTTCCAACAAGAAGGAAGTGATGAAGACATACACTTTTGCTCGATGTATCTGCCATAGTGACCTTTCGGTTAATGGGGTAAATTCATACAGGAAGATAATTCCATGAGATAATAATAGACTTAAAAATTCCTATTTCTTAGTGATGCTAGAGCTGTCCTCATAATGTTGTAGCTGAACATTATTTGCATGTTTATGTTGGAGATGAATCTAGATATATTTAGAGACAGAAGTACTGTTGTTTTACAATGATCTACTGTATTCAGCGCAGTAGCATGCGGCACAGGTTTGTAGTATAAGAACAATAGGTTGTATAAGTGTACGTTGTCTATAGACTTCAGCTATGTGAAAGAATAAACAAAACACATTTTTTCAAAGGTAACGAGCCATTATAAACAATAAAAACATAAGGTCTCACATCTTAATTTAAAAGATAATTTAAGAACAAACAACTGATGAGGAATACAACTGGAATTCAGCAGCCAAGAAAGGAAAAGCAAAGTTATGCTACAAATATAGTCTAGCTAGGAAAAAGTTCTTTGGGGTGATACCACGTTAGAGATATGAGGAAAGGAGAAGTTTCCATAACGCCAGGGGTAGATTGTATTTGGGCAGTGAAAAAGTGACTTGGCAATCTCTGTTAAGATTATTGTTTTCCTGGTTTTTTTAAATTATTTTTATGGAGAATAAAAAATAGTGAGAAAAATAGAAATGATACAGCATTTCATCAAACAAAATTATAGAAATTCAACAATGGTTAATATAATGTGTATTTTTCTCTTCAAATTAATTGTCCAGATTACCAGATATAAGTGTGCAATATTGGTCAGAAAATTAAAAAGAAAAAACAAAGTATTAAATGTTCTTTCTTTCTTTCTTTCTTTCTTTCTTTCTTTCTTTCTTTCTTTCTTTTTTTTTTTTTTTTTTTTTTTTTTTTTTTTTAACCAGGGATTGAACTCAGGCCCTTGCACTTGCCAGGAAAGCACTTATTCTACTGAGCAATCTCCCTGGCACCAAAAGTTCTTTCAATAAGCCAGTAGAAATCCACTATTATCCAAGGCATCTTGTGTCTATACATATATATTTTTTCCTTCCCTCTTTTTTTTCTTTGTCCTTTCCTTCATTATAGTTGTTCCTTCCCTTTGATCAGTTTCATTTCAAGGTTTCCTAATGGTTGAATCTTTAAAATACATAATTATATACTTATTTTAGTGCTAACCTGTGAAATATTTATATATATTTAGGAAAAAGTGAGCAGTTCTGGTGAGGGCAGGACCGGGTACCCTCATCTTTTCTTTATGCTCAAATGTTCTTGGTTTTAGTTCACATTTTTTTCTTTAAATGAGTCTGCTATTTTATCTATCTTGTCAAATTTCCATTCTCTTATAAAATTCTGAAAAAACTCAGTTGATAAATTAACTCTCTGTAATGCCTAGGGATTCTAGGAAAGCCATTTAGAGTCGAACAAGTCTAAGAAAGGAAATGCCAACAGGAAAATCTATAGAGTAACAAAAGATAGCTTAAATAAATAAACCAACACAAAAAAAGCCAAACAAAAGTGAGTATAAAAATAAATAAACATATGCTTCGCAGGCCAGTCTTTGATTTGTCTTTGACTCCTCTCCTTCCAAATATAAGCTACAGCAGTGAAAGAAGAACAACAAAAAATGCTTTCTGCATTTCAGGGGAAGGGGTTGACATGAAATATTTTGCCTAAAATGTGTCTACTTTCTCAGATAAATTCTCCAGGTTTGCCTTGTCTCCCCAGCCACCTGGTCTTCAATGGACAAGCTACTCAATGACTTCATGAATCCAATGTCACAGGTTCCTTATGCGATTAGAGTCATGCCATCATGCCAGCATTCCTTCCTCGTACACGATAACTGTTCTTGAACATCTTCAACTACCCAAAATCTACTGCTGTGTAATAGGGAGGGAATGTGTTTTGTGTTAAATTCTGTGAGATGAACTATGGATACATATTTACTACTCTCCAAATCTGACGTTATAACATTATAACATAATAACATAATGAGTCATTAATAAATACTTCTGAGTATTTTGCGTGGGTCCAAAAGGTGACATCGACTGGCTACCCAAGGCATAGTGGTTATAATCCTTTTTCTTTTCTTTTTATATAAATTATTTATTCATTTATTTATTTCAATTTTTTTGTCTGCATTTAGAAAAGGCTCTACAGGGTCTCACTATGTAGATCAGACTCCTAGTGATTCTCCTATTTTCAGCCTTCCAAGTGCTGGGATTACAAGCAAGCACCACCACACCCAGTCTCAATCGCTGATTCAAAGGGCCCCACAGGGGCCCGATACACAGGGGATTGAACCCCAGCCATTTGTTTATTTAGGTGTAGTACACCAGAAGGGCACAGAGAGGAGAATCAGTCAATGGCACAACAAGCAGAAGGCATTAACAGCTAGCAGCAGCAGCCTGCCTTTCATCTGTCCCTTCTATCTCACCCAGGCTACCAGCCATTGGGGTGGTGCCACCTCACCCAGGGTGAGCCTTCCTGTTGTCCACACCCAAAGCTAGGCTAATTCCAACAATTGTACTGATTTAATCCCAGTGTTCCTCACCCACATCCAGCTTGCACTGCAAAGTTCCTTCTGTCATCATAGGAGGACGTGCATCACTATGAAAATGAACAGCGACTGGTTTCTTATAAAATTGGTCCAATCAAAATTTTTCTATGAGCAATCTTTCAAAAAAATTTAAAATGTAACTGAGAAGTGGCCAGTTCTACAAAATCAAAAGACACAGGTCTCTACAGATAACTTCCAATTCCACACAGAACTCCAGGAAATACACACGATGAATGTGAGCGTTTAAGTCTTTTGCAACCAGTGAAATGTATCAGCTACTTGGACTGAATCAGTAGTTCTCATATCTCCAACTCCAATGTGTTTGACTGCTCTGGAGGGTTGCATCCCATCAGCATTCCTGGTGGGTCACACATTTGAGCTTGAAATCAAGCCTTTGTGCTATATATCACACTCAGGTCCCTGGGATGTGGTCACAAGCACAGTCATGAACAAAATAATTGATGAGATGACTTGGTGGGTTATTACCAAATTGTGTGAACAATAAAGATACTTCCTTTGCAAAATTCACTATAGATTCAATTATATATACTTTTCTATATTTAAGACATGCAGTACATGTTAGCCTTTTGTTACTGTGACAAAATATCTCAGAAGATCTTAAGAAGGAAAGATTTCTTTGGTTTATGGTATCAGAGAGATCAGTCAAAAGAGGGCAGGTTCCAAGACACAATATCATAATTAAGGATTGATGAAGGATAGCTACTCACCTAATGCAGTTAGGAGAGAGAGAGAGAGGAGAGAGAGAGAGAGAGAGAGAGAGAGAGAGAGAGAGAGAGAGAAACAGAGAGAGAGAGACAGAGAGACAGAGACAGAGACAGAGAAACAGAGAGAGAGAGATAGAGAGACAGAGACAGAGAGAGACACACACACACAGAGAGACAGAAAGCCAGGGATAGAGATAAAGAGACAGACAGAAATACAGATGGAGAGAGAGAGAGAAAGACAGAGAGAGAGAGAGAATATAGCCTTCAAAAAGATACTTTCAATAGCCTGTTTCTTCTAATATTAGGTCCCCCCACCAAATAAACCTATTATGCTATGAAATCATCAGGAAATTACTGCCCCTGATGAAGTTAAAGCTCTTGTGACACAATCACTTCCCAAAAACCTGTCACCTGGCCACTAATCCCTCAAGATAATGAGTCCTTCAGAGAACAATCTAGATTCCAGTCCTTCCACACTGACTACAATACTGGAAAGATAAGGAGCTGGAAGGTAACTTGCATGGAACACCTTTTTCTGGAAGTCCTTCCCTGTGCTTCAGATGTTCAGCCTCATGTGATGCACTTTTAAATTAACTTAGCTTGCTGGGAGCTTATAAAATTAAAACAATGAATTACGATGCAGGATGCCTGTGGTGCAGGTGTCTATAGCCTATCTCACACTTAGAAATACTATAATAGAATTATTTGATGCCTTGTGGGAAAATGAGTTTGCAATTTTATTTTTTTTTCAGTTTTTCTAGTTCTGAAGGAAACTCCAATACTTTTATGATAAGATGGTATTTATATATTGTGACTTCTGCTATGCTTTCTGAAATTAGAAACACTAGTGACTTCAGGAACATCTTTATTCAGGGTAACTGTATTCTGTGACTTTAGATGTAAAAGTTCTCTGTGTCATTTGTTTGTATATATGGCATTGTTTTGCATGAGTATGAACTTCCTCCGCTTCCTTTTATAAATTGTGAGTTTCTAGAAACGCAACTTAAGTTGGCTGTGTTTCTCTCATTGTTCCAGTTTCTAGCATAGTCCCTTAATTTCAAGAGACTAACATATTCAAAAGTAAATTAGTGAGTGCCAATGTGTTCTAAAATCTATTTTGCAAGGTCTTAGTTAGATGATGTAATTTCTTAGTTGTACTTCATAAGAGTCAGGAAAGGAACTCTACCAAAACAGTCTAGATTTTAAATATTCCGTATTGCTGCTATGTCAGCTATCAGAAATATGTCTCCCTCTGTGGTTTGAGAAACACAAATACAGTGAATTAGCCTCAAATATCTCTGAAAGCTCTGTTAGCTCAGTACTCCTCATACAGTTGGGCTTTCTCCAATGGGACAGGAAGGGAAGAATTCACCATTTGTTTCCACAGCACCTTGGACCAAATCCATTGACTGCTCTTTATTGGAAATTTTAGAAGTTTTTTCATGATTATTCTTGTCTTTGCAGAGCACTGTTTGATAAAAATACTTATATGAAAAACAAAAATATATAATACAAAAAGACATAACTTTTTCCTTAAAGTAGAGCGAAGAGTTCAAACCTCCTTCCACTTGGTTTTCACTTTTAATTCATTCCTAATCCACCAATCCATTTTCCACTTGTCCCAAGAAGGGAAGGTTTTGTAAAATGTAGTTTGAAAGCCACTATTTATCTTCCTGAATCAGATAATACCCTCCTGGAGCAAATGTGTTTACCCTGAAATAATTTTACAAACACTGATTTGGTCTTGTAAATGTATTTACCCTGAAATAATTTTACGAACCCTGTTTGGTCTTTCATCTTCAGATGATTTCTTAATCTCATTTTTTCCCTGACTGAGAAGAACAGAATGGTTTAATTTTATAACTCAGCAAGTCCTAGTTCCAAATGTTTTCTTTGAACTCTGCTTGCAAAGTGACTAAAATCTTTCTTAGCTCACTTCTCTCTTATAGTTTACAGAGATGAAAAATTTAAAGGAAAGAATGAAGTTAGTTCCTCCACCCTTTGATGGCATGAGGATAATCTATGTAGCACATGACTCAAATCAATGGAGACATCTTTTCAAGCAATTTTCTGCAGCCAGATCAAAGACTGGAGTGGACAATAGTTTACCAATGACTCCCACTCATGCAATGTAAGCTGCCGTATTCACAGCCTCCAATGTTCACTTAAAAATATTCCAATCTTCCTTAACATGTCCTTCCCAACCTCTTAGATTCAAAGCCACATATTTTCAACCTATTTCTGTAGCACTCAAGTGTTGAAACTAATTTCTGAGTGCAATCATTAATTGCTACAGAAAAAAATCTATCCTGAAATAGAAAGGTGAAACATCAACTATTGCATGTGCTTATGATTTTCTCAGTTACCAGTTCAGTTTAGATTCAACCAAGTGGTTTTTTCTGCTATTTTCTCATGGCTAGGTTCAGTCAAAGGTTAAAGAAAGAAGCTAGTTACTGCTGGACAACGTGCCTTGATCAAATTACCAGAATCATAGAGATAGAAAGATTTCAACTCTTTTTACAACTTCTTTGCAAACAACCTACACAGATTTATTGGAATTGATTGCAAGGTATAACATTTTATTTTTCCCCTAATAAACAAGTAATAAAGTCTAGGGAAATCTTTAAAAATGACCAGCAGTGGATTCAAAATTATTCCTAAAGTTATTTTTTATGTGAATTTAAACATTTTTGGGGGGAGAGCTGAGCAAAGAATGTGGAATCTTGTCTCATATTCTGAGAATTATTCATTATCCTCAGTATTTTTGACTGAAGCCCAAATATCTTTGGAAGGAGATTGACAACTCACAATTTCCTGTGAGACTGGAGAAGCAGGCATTAAAACTTTTTCAGCAGCAGACACAGGTAGATAGAATGTGATGTGCAGAGTAGGTACAATCTAATCTCCAGTGCAATATATGGAAATTGCACACACCTGAAATGTTTCGATGTTTTATATCAGTTTTAGTTACAGAACAATCATGGCAGTAACAATGGCTTTGATTACATATGGGGCCTTACCTAGGTGAAAGCCAAACCACTGAATATGGTCAGCATAGCTGAAATCCAACAGTAGGAAGACATTACCGTCAAAAGAGGTTTCAAATCTCATGAAGAACATAAAGTGGGTGTTACTAGTGACTGGTACAATTCCAGTTACTGTGCCCAATGGAGTTTGTCATGCCTGCTGTCTTAGCATGTGACAAGTCAGTTGCAAAAGGGTAAATACAGGTTTCAGAATTATTTTTTCAAAATACTGAAAACCTAGGAATCAATTAATCTCAGCTACAGAGTATCAACCTTACATTCATTCTGAATCAGTTTTAAAGACCTAAAATATTGACCACGGAGATGCTACTGGACTGAGTTGAATATCTAATACCTGAAAGTCTTCCCATTAATGATAATCCTTTGAGTGTTCTCCATCCTAGAGAATGCTTATCGCTTAGAAAAGAGGGTCTGGGAAAGTAGCTCAGTACCTGATCGCCTCATGCACTGTCTCTGGGAGCCTGGGCTCCCACATGCCATCGCTAACTGCCGGCTCAGCACACCCTGCAGGGGCCAGGGCATAACTTCGCCCCCAGCTGTGGCCTTGGAAGCTGATGACTCCCAGCCACATCCCAGGTAGCAGCTGGCTGTCTCTGGATTTCTCTTTTCTCCTAATGTTCCATTAACCTCTCACAGCTGGCCTCCCTATGCAAGATCAGCGGTTCAGCTAATCTTTCCCTGATCTCTCCCCTTCTTGCAGGAGGCTCATCATTAATACATTCTCCCCCTGCTCTCTGCTCAGCCTCAGCCCACCAAGGCACTCTATTAGGCCTGCTGTGCCAAAGGCAATCCATCCTGCTGTCTGTTCAGCACAAGCTTTGTTAGGCTTCAGCACTGTCGGACCCTACGGCAACGGATGTCCAAACCCATTAGAGACTGGGTCGGAAGCCATGTGAGGATAAGTACTCGAGTGGGAACATGTCGAACCTGCATTTCCTCATGCGTGCTGTTCACAGGATCCTACTCAGCGGATGCCCCTTCCCACAGCTATGATTCAAATGACAATAATAAAAACCTCAGTAACCATGCTTAATTAAATAAAATAATCACAATAGCCTTATCCTACCAGAGATCTGTTTCCTATAGAGAATGTTAACTGTTGGATCTGCTCCAAAAGCTATATACTCGGATTAAATTCTTAATCTATCAGGTCATCCAAAGTTTAATGAAGCTGCTCAAGGCCATCCATTGAGGAGGGGGAAAGCTTACATTTGGCCCTTGCTTTCTTTTTTCCTTTAAAACTTTAGACTTTTAACCATTACATACAACAATTTTATGCCTACCAGGTATGTTGCTAGGGAGTGTACCTGTATGGATGCTTTAAAAGTAAGCAGAGTTGAACACTGAATTCACTCGCAAGGTTGATATATATTAGTATCATACAATTAAATGTCCACTGCATTTGTATGGATTTAAAAATGAAATATAAAAAGAAAATGAAAAAATCCCAGTATGGCCCTTTTAATGGCCAAAAGCCTGTTCCTAGCTTCTACTTTTTAAGGGAAATTTAAGTGGGAAGGTTTAAGATGCAGAAGTCTCAGAAATGAGGCTGACTAGAGTGTTTTAGACGTGGCCTGACTCTACTCACACCCCAGGAAGGTCTCTGCGTGGCATAGCCCTCCTTGTACTTGTATAGTCTTGGATTCTCTGTCCTAGCCAAACTGTCCTTTCCAATCCCCTTCAACACTCAGGCCTTTGCGCTCTTTCTCTTCAATGTTCTCTAGGCATGGTCAGTTCTTTGCTTCACTTTTCTTCCAAGTCATTCCTATGCATCTTCCAATTCCATTGATACCACCTCAGGCATCCTTATCTATCAGACCAAAACCTGTAGGATCAACTCTAATGTCTCTGTATCTCTTCCTCCTCAATTACATCAATTATAACTTCATGCTTGTTTTAGGATTACTTGATTAATCATTGGTATCAAGCCTACTTACCTGTCTTTTTCCTGTTAGCACAATATCTGGTGTATTACAGATACACAATTATCATATATCATTTATTGAGAGAAAAGGAAAAACATTAAATTAATGAAAGGAAGTGATGTATCAGACATCGATAGAACCTGTTCCTACCAACTTGGCATGTGAAACAGGTCAGTGCAGGAAGTTGCCACTCATGCTGATGGCTTCTCCATCTTTCCGCCTAAGGTCTTTGTCACATGGATGTAAAGGGTATTTGTTCTTTACATTGGATGTTGGGGAGGACTCATAAATAAAGCCATGAGAGGAACAACGCGGAATAAGAAATTGAAGTTTGAAAAGAAATAATACAATTTCTTTACACCTCAGCAAATGAGCGGGCTGCTGGTCAGTTTCATGCCCCCACAGTGCACCACGAGGCCACCTCTAAGTGGACTCCTTCACTCCAATCCTCTTTCTTAAGATGTTCCTTGGAACTCATATTAAGACAGAAAGGAAAGCGAGAAATACTCAAAGGTAGAATGAAGAAAGAAGGAAACAAGAAAAATGAAAATGGAGAAGAAGGAAGCAAAGAGGAGAAAAACAGGAAGAGGAACTTTAAGAGCAAAATGCAAAAGGAAGAGGGTTGGGGAGAGAGTTCAGTAGAATAAGTGCTTGCCTAGCAAGTGCAAGGTTGTGAGCTCGATCTCAGGTATCACAAAAAAAAGGAAGAAATAGAAAAGCAGACCAAGGAAGGTAGAAAGTGAAACTGGAAGGCAATGGAAGGCAGGAGAGAAAAAAAAAAAACCAAAACTGAGACAGGAAGGAGAAAATAAAATTGCCAACACAGAAAGCAAAGCCTGAAGAGAAACAAAATGTAACAGAGAGGAAAGACAAGGGTAAATAAAGCAGAGGAAATCACAGAAGACAAGGACAGGAGGAGAGAAGGTGAGAATGAAAGAGGGAAAATGAACAGGGCAAGATTGGGACAGAAGAAGCAAATAGGTCTTCAGAATCCAGACTGATGGCACGGAGGCCGAGTGCATGGTGGGAAAGACCTTTTTCTGACCAAATTTAAATCATCACCCTATGTCTTAGTTACAGTTTACTCCTTGCTGGGATAAATACCTGACAATCAAAATGAAGGAAGGAAAGGTTTAGTTAGCTCACAGTTATTGGTGGGTTCAGTCCATATTCTGCTGGCTCCAGGGCAAATGACGGCAGTTCATGCGGCAGAAAACAATGAAGAGCAGGGGAGGAACAGCATCTGTAACATCCATTAAGCCTCTCTCTTCTTTCTACACTGAGTGGGAAGACGGGTACTCCATGGCAAAGATTGTAGCTTCTCTGAAGTGGTGTGGCTGGAAGATCAAGCTCTTTCAAAGTGGTGCAGCTGCAAAGATTAAGCTCCTCTGAAGACTGGGACTTCTCCATGGAAGTGGGGCGGAACTGGGCCCTCACAGCTGGAACTGCTGGAGCTGATTCAGCCAAGTTGACACAATGTATTACCTAACACAATCCACCCCTTGTCAACTTGGCAACTAGACATATACTTCTATAAGCCAATTTCCAGTTACATAGACATGCTTAAACATTTTACAACTTGAAAATTTCATAACCTTAGAGATGTAACATGTTGCCCCTGGCCCTCCAAAGACTCATGCACATCCATTTATGCAAAAGACATTTTAGCCCATCTCTAAGAGTTACCAAAGTCCAAACAGTTTAAGCAATGCTGAAAATTCCAAGTCCCAAGTCTCCAAAATGTAAGGCAAACTCTTAGCTGTAGGACCCTCTACAAATGAAAAGTTAAACACTTCCAACATCCAAAGGCACAAGATAAACACTGCCATTCCAAAGGGTATGCACAGTAAGATACAAACAGTTGGGACCAAAAACAAAACCAAAGTCAGGAAAGGCAAATATTAAGTCCTGTACTTCCCTGTGGATCATCCAAAGCAAACTGTAATGAGTTGTGAGCTCCCAAAGCCTTATATGGCTCCACCCCTATGGCACTCCTGCTTGTAGCTCTTATGGCTTTTCTCTCAGGTCTTCTTTGCTCCCTTTTTGCAGCTTTTCTTAGACCATCCACATTCCTGGCTTTTTCAAACTTCTGAAGTTTCCACTGAATAGGTTTCTTATTCACAGCTTTACACATTGCCCTCCCACGGTCACACTGCCTGGCCTCCTAGGCCTTCTTCTGAAATCTGGGTGGAAGCCTTCTTAACCTCAGAACTCCTGCATTTTGCATTCGCCTACAACCAAATCCACCTGGATGACACCAAGGGCTGCTGCCAGTTGGAGCAGTAATCTGGTTTTCTACTCTCTTGACTGTAGAGGTTGAATGCCTGGATCTGGGCAATCTGACCATGATTCTGAGGAATATATTCTCCATGTCAACACCATTCTTAAACCTGGTGTGGCTGCTTCTGCCTTTCTGAAACATGGGGCTCTACAGCTTTCCCCTCAAGGAAAAGTTCCTTATCTTTGCAATTCTGAGGCTGCAGAGGGTGAAGAATTGTCACCTCCTGTGATACCCTCAGGCCATCCTCTCCATTTTCTTGTTTCTTCCCTGCAATGGAGATCCTTTCAAGTGTATCTTTGCAGTTCACAGCCTTCCTGGTGCTTCCTTGCTGGCCAAACTCACATCATTTTAAATCATCCTTTTGGGCTCTTTGCTCTTCGTTCTCAACATAAATCTGGCTAAAAGCTCCCAACAACACCCACACCACTGCCCCAATATTTGGCTGATTTGAAATATTTTTGTCAAGATTAACTAGTTCATTGTGCTTAATTTCAGTCTCAAGCAAAGTATCTGGACAGGAGCAAAATGCAGACAAACCTTCTGTCAAGCCATAGCGCAAATCTTCCGCAGTCCAACAACCAATGCTGTCCTTTTTCCCAGCAGAAACCTCCCCAGGCTGATCTTTATAGTCAGGCTTCCTATCAGCATTCTGGTCTGAGCTCTAACCAGAAACTCCCAAACACAACAGCTGAAGCTGTTTCAGCGCTTTGCTTGTAGGTGACATCTCTGAAACTTTCCTATCTCTTCCCATGAGCCATTCCCAAAAGTTTGTAATCCACATTGTCAGGTATAACCACAGCAAAGGCCCCACTCCTGGTACCAAATTCTGTCTTAGTTACTGTTTACTCATTGCTGGGACAAATACTTAACATTCAAAATGAAGGAAGGAAAGGTTTAGTTAGCTCACAGTTACTGGCAGGTTCAGTCCATATTCCGCTGGCTCCAGGGCAAACTACAGCAGTTCATGCAGCAGAAAACAATGAAGAGCAGAGGAGGAGCAGAAGCTGCAGAGGCGTCCATCAAGCCTCTCTTTTCCATCTACACTAATTGCGAAGACTGGAGCTCCACCATGAAAATGGTAGCTCCTCCAAAGTGAGGAGGCTGTGAAGAGCAAGCTCCTCTGAAGACTGGGACTACTCCACGGAAGTGGGGCAGGACTGGAACCCCATACCTGGAACTGCCAGCGCTGATTCATCCAAGTTGACACAATGCATCAACTACCACACCCTATTTTCTGTAAAGCACAAGACCACGCTCTACTTCTGGGTTAGGAAGTCCAGGCAAAGAGCGTAATGCAATGCAAGCTCTACCAAGAAGGTCCTGCTCACCCTGTCTAGGTCTGAAGGACTGATGTATGTGCCCCTGTGCATGTCAGATTCCTGTCTCACACACACACACACGCACACACACACACGCACACACACTTGGTGTTGTTTCATGAGTAAATCTTGGCTGGAGCCGCTGCAACAGTAGATCACGTAGCTGGCACTTCAGGCATCTCAGTGCACTCGACAGTTCCCCTAACACAGGTGGGAAGTGTGTTCCCCAGGCCAGAAGGACACTCCATCAGAATTAAGTTTACTAAAGCAAGACAAGTGCCCACCGCAGGCCTGACACGTCCACTGAGGACCCATGCTCTCCTACTTGCAAGTGTGTAACACTGAAGTCCCTTTCTGCCAGAGGCTCAATTTTCCCCTCACTTGGAAATTACTAATTTTGTTTTCAGAATCTCCAATCCCCATGCATTTTTTTTTTTTTTTGTAAAAAAGATGAATAATATAACTCAGAGGAAGGATGAGAACTGAGGACATGCTTATCAGACTTTATGGGGCCATTGATTACAACCCACTTCATCCCTCTGTGCCTTACTCTGGAGCTCAGTATAAATGAGTTCAGAAGTCCTCAGAGGGGGCTGTGCTTGGAGGCTTCGGGCCTGGGAGCAGGGAGGGCATCAGCCCTTTTCTTTGTCCGTGCTTCCGCAAAGTAACTAAATGCTGAAAAAGTATTCTATTAAAATGTCAATATATTTTCATGTATGTCTATAGTCATATTATATCTTAGAAATACCTATATGAATATGTAAATGCACATTTACATATTATAACCAAATGCATAATTATACCCCCATAAAACAATTTGCAATCACCTTTAAAGCTCCTTTCGAGTGCAGATTTACTCAACTTCTCTAAAGAAGTAAGGAGAAAGTCTCCTAATAAGAATGTGAAGCCCAAATACCATTTTCTTCAAAAGGGAGAGGATAGAATTTCAAGGGAAAATATATTAAATTATAAAGACATGAGAGCCACACCTGACAAATGTGTCTCCGCAGCTCGGATTATCCGTACAATCCTTTCAACCGCTCCAGCTGATTGAGCGGAGCCCACTGAGCTCTCTGAGGAGCGAGGCAAAGCTCTGTCTTTAGAAAGGCGGCTTAGGGTCCCTTCCCTGGGCTCTTATCAAAATGTCAGAGGAGCGCACGCAGAGATGATTTCTCTCTCTCTCCACTAGCATTAGCCTCAGTCTGTGGACTAGATGCCTATCACAGAGGCAGAAAGAAAAGGGAAAAATACAGTGCAATACTTCTTGCCTTCAGTTCCTTTTGTGATTTGTCCAGGCTGGAAGGGAAGTCAAAAGCACTTCTCTGGCTTGGCGATTTCCGAGGGACCCCGCTGAGTGCGGAGGTGCAGCCAGTCAAGGAAGAAGCAGCTCCCAGGCTCCCTCCAGCTGCAGCAGGCTTTTTGATCCGTCTATTCGAGGAGCAGGAAGAGGGACTGGGTGCAGCATGAGAAAGGCCAGGGTCCACGGGAGACCCTTGCTAACTGTACTGCTCCGCTGTGATTTAAGAAGCCTTCCTTCCATCCCGTGACTTAGATGGACTCCTTCATCCTCAGGCAAAAACCTCTCCATTTATAAGTGTCCTGCTCTTAGCCAGAGAATTCTGTGAAATTCTAATCCTGTAACACTAGGATATTAATTCTTTTCTCCATAAGGAAAATTAGAAACTCAACAACAAAAGGATGAGGAACATAAAGTATTTCGTATCCTGGCTTTATTTTTTAGGAGCTAGATGACCACAGACAGGAGACCTTGTCTAACCCAATTTTCTTATCTGCACATTATGTACAGAGTTATATCTAAAGGTCACGTGCTTGTAAAAACTGCAGCCTATGATCTGAAGTATTGTTTACTTAGTTGTATTATTAGCAAAACTCAGAATAGTCATTATAATAGTGTAGAATTAAACCATGGGTCTTTATAACAACACTAAAACACTTTTGAAATGTCTGTCAAATATAGCGTTTTCAAAACAAATAATAATTTAGGGGCCAGATATATAGTAGCTCAGTGGCACAAACAACTGCCTGGCAAGTACAGGATCCTAAGTTCAACTCTCAGTTTAAAAAAGAAAAGAAAAGGAAAAAGAAAGGCTGGTAAGATACCTTAGCAGACTAAGCACCTGCTTTGGCAAGTGCAGCGACCAGGGTTTGATCTCTGGTACACCACACCTTGCTGGCCCTGCTCCTGGGGCACGCTACACCAGTGACTGATTCTGAGCATGGTGTCACATGCCTATAATCCCAGCGTTGGGGAGGCTGACAACAGGAGGATCACTATGAGTCTGAGACTCTGTACCAAATATATAAAATGGAAAAAAGAAAAGACAATAATTTATTAAAATTATTGCATACACAATATTCATTTTCATGATAATCATTGTTTCTACCCATTATAATTGTAAACACTGTATTTGTCTTGATTACCAAGCAGAACTTGTTGAAGAATAGGGAGCCAGTGCAGAGCATTTGAGTATTAGGTTCATTAAGATATTGAAGAAATACTTAATATCTGTTTACTGTGTGCAGATGGAAATTATAAATGAAAGGGTGCACTAGAAAGAGCTCGTAGTTTCCTTTTCTATGATTGTAAAATAAGGAGATATGTTTACTTATCTAGAGAGAATAGTAATTTGACAGCAAAGTTCCGGGCCTTCATGCTGTTGGCAGGTATTGGGATGGGGAGGGGCCAGTTAGGAAACCATTACACAGATCCAAGAAAGGAGGAAGAGTTTGTTGTATCACAGTGAAACGGTCAGCACAAAAGTCCGTGCATGGTGGGGACTTAAACTATTTCAGTCACTGTGGAAATCAGTATGAAATTCCTCAAAAAAAAGGAAGCTAGAAACTGCATTTGCCTCTTTGAGGTACTGTCCAGAAAGAGTTAAAGAAATCCCGTTACACCGATTCACACACCCAGGTTTACAGCAATGCATTCCATAATAGCTAAGCCTTGGAAGCAGCCTGTGTATGCCTATCAGCTGAAAGGGGGTGGAGGAAATGTGGCATTTAGACACAGTGAGCCCCGCTGCGCCAGAAATGTCAGCTGGACTCATTCGTAGGGAAACAGATGTAGCTTGGGGCTATAATTTTAAGTGAAATATATCAAGCATTATCGCACGGCTTCTCTTATATGCAAAACCCAAAATACACATAAAGAGTAAAATTAAAGACTGATAATAAAAGAGCAAAGAGATGATAAGCGGTAAGGAGGTGAAGAAAGAGAGAGAGAGGGAGTGAAAAGGTATGACAAAAGGTATTGAGATGTGTTATGTGCCTGCCCCACATGTGGAATGCAACATTATGCATAATACATAATGCAAATATTTAGTACATATTGCAAACGTGTACTAAAGAAAAAAGAAACACACAATAAAAGGGAGAGGTGAAAGAAATGAAGGGGAGGGTCACTGAATAGCAGGAAAAATAAATAAACAGTTTTGTTTCCAAATCTTGCCTACGATTCTTCATCCATTTCCTGAGCATTTGTTAGTGAAAATCTGTGGTTTCAGAGAAGGTCACACACTTAAATTTAGTGCACAAGACAATGATTCTCAAAGTCTATAGAATTATGAATAGGAAAAGCAAGTGAGGAGAAATGAAATAAAAATTATCCTACATCATTCATCACTCTCCAGCGATGAGATAGTTGTGGGGCAGTTTAGTGGGAATCAAGAAAATCAGAGTGTTGGAAACATCTACATGGAAATCTGATTAGATTCTGACTGTGCCTTGGACAGAACAGAGCTATTTATTCAGCCAAAATAGTTCAATAACATCAACTCTTAGAAAAAGATTCTCCCCATGAAATGGAAATTATTTTTCATTTTGGGAAGAAATCCAAGTAACTAACTCAGTTTCCTCTAAAAAATATAAAATGCAACCTTAGTTTACCCCACACGAGTCAGTGACTCCTTGAGAAGTCCTGGGTGTTGGACTGAAGAGCCAGCCTGCCACTAGCCGTAAGCCACACACTCCAGCTGAGATCAAGTCACAGGAATGCTGCTGAATTTGCAATGGAGCAATTGAAAAGGAATCATGATGCCTATCCATTATTCAAATATTAAGAATAGGATAATAACATTGTATTTTGAAATGCCAGATGTTTATTGTAATGAAAAAATCAAATAGAGAGGCATAATTCATAAAGAAAACTGACATAATTATAAAATATATGGAGTTTTTAATCTAGTTGGATGTTAGTCACATATGTGTATATCTACTTAAGCAACAAATTAAAACAAAAATTAAAATCTCTAGGAAAATTATCCAGTTTTTTTGAAGAGTTAGAAGCTATATCTTACTTTAATGATAAGAGAAGACTTAGCTCTGGTGAAATAGCTCGGTGGAATAAGCACCTGCCTGGAAAGCACAGGGTATTGAGTTTAATCCCCGGCAAGCAAAAAAAGAGAAAAAAATTGTATTTGGGTGGGCCATATAGCTCAGCAGATTAAAACACCTGCTTAGGGTGCTTTAACATCGTTGTCCGATCCCCAGCATGCCGCGCCACCACCTCTCACTGCCCCTGGGGCACGCTGAGATTGTAAATGAGACTGAATGTGGTGGTGTGCACCTGTATTCCCAGGACTTGGAAAGCTGAACACAAGAGGATCACTAGGAGTCTGATCTGTGTAGTGAGACCCTGAAGACCCTATACTAAATATTAAAAAAGACTTTAAGAATAAATACTATTTCAACATGTTTCTTGAAAATTGGATGTAGAATTAACATAAATATATAAACTAAAGAACATTACTTGTTTACTGGGTTTGCTTAAGTTAAATGATAGAAGCAATTATATCTCAGTGGTAGGGAGTATGTTTTACATACACGAAGCTAGAGATCTGATCCTCAGGACTGCCAAATAATTTTGTCACAGAAAAACATGTTAGATTTCCATCACTGTAAAAATAAAAAATCTAAGAAGATGAATTTACACGAGGAAGGTTTATTTTGGCTGACAGTGTCAGAATTTCAGTCCATAGTCAGCAAGCTCCACTGGTTCTGTTCCTGTGTTAAGTATGTGAAGGCTGCTTACCTTATGGGAGACAGAAAACCCCGACAGAGAAAGAAAGGCGTCAGAGAGATGAAATACCTCTCAAAGGTCTGTCCTGGGCAGCTGCTGTTCTCTAAGTAGCCCTGCCTCTTTCAGTTTCCGCCCTTTCCCAAAACCTCTTTTTAAAAAATTCATTTTTGGTACAGAGGATTGACCTTGGAACCTTATGCTTGCCAGGCAGGCACATAGGCCTCTGAGCTATGTCTCCAGCCGCTACAAGCTAATTATAGCAGGAATCCATTATTGGTTCAATCCATTGCTGAGATTAGAGCTCTCAATGTCCTAGAACCTAACCAAACCCCCCTCCTGAACACTGCTGCACTATGAACAAAACTTTACCACATGAACTTTTGAGGGACATTTTATGATAAAGCTATCACAATTGGGTGTAGTACTCTAAGTCAAAATATTTACTAAATAAACTTAATAATTCAACATGAAAGCCATCTCACATGTCCAGCTACAGTATAAAAGCTTTATCATGCGTGCATCCAAAGGAAATTAAGGTTTCTGAGTACAAGAAATTGAATAGAAAAATAAATAAACAAATGAAAAGAAAGGGAGTAGGAGGAAAGTAAGGTTGAGAATTATTATTATTATTATTATTTTTCCCAGTTGAAAATAATTTAGATAAGGAAACACACGCAGTGAGAGAAGAACCAGATGTCAGCATTTCTCTCAGAATATTTGCCTCAGAACAAAAATTAATAAACAATATTCTGATATAAATTTATATTAGATATGGGTTCTTAAATATGTCAATAGTACCCTGGTTCTATTAGGGGTGCTGTTTGCTCTCCCACCCAATCCCTGAAGAGTGCGATGATCTTGCTCTGCAATTAGGATCAGTGCAAGAAGTCGGACTTCTAACAAATGACCTGATACCTATTTTTTAAGGTAAATTTATTCTTGCTTACTCTCTTTGTTTCTTAGTCTTTCACATTGTATTTTAATTTAGTAATAGTCTAACTTGGATATGAAGCTTCATTTGAAATTTATAAAACACGCAGAATGGTGCCAGGTATATAATAAATTCTCTATTCTAGTAACTTTTATTTTATTTTATTTTTTGGTACCAGGGATTGAACTCAGGATCACGTGCTTGCCAGGCAGGCACTTACAACACTGAGCTATCTTCCTGGCCTATTATGATTATTTATTAATATTTGTTATTATTTATTAGATTAGTGTTATTTGATTCATAACTATTTTTAATGTCCAACTATAGGTGACATGAATGCCCTAATTAAGGAAGCATCTTGATAGTTGTTAACTACTTTTGAAATGTCAACAAAGCTTTTGTTAAATACATATACTGTTTCATCTAGATTTCTACTTTCCAGATAAAAGAGTAGAGATATGAAGTTTTTATTTAATCTTTTCCATTATAAAGATACTTTAATATTTTTCTTCAATGGATTCTCAAAAGGCAAATGTAATTTTAAAATGTATCTATTCCCTTATCTGAAATTCACTCATAAGCAAATCTTGTACACACCAATAAACAATTTTGGCTTATGTCCCTCCTCTTACCAGACAGTTGCAGTTTATCTGACACTGTGTTCTCTCTTTTTGAATAAGTTATGGCCGTCGATGCTGACAACTGATCTCTAGCTCATAGCTATAGTAAGCCTTGGCTAGCATTGCTGGTTCTGCAGGTGTGACAGGTTAATCCATGCCCAGCATGTGTCCATCCCTGGAAAAATAAATCACTGTGGTTTAGATGGTAGAAGGAGGAATTTAAGGCATGATTCCGGGTGAAGGGCTCCGCGTGGTTTTCTGTCTATGGAGTAGCAGGTGGACATTCTGAGGGAGAGATGGTTATGCTTGTTGCAATCTATGGAATGCCACTCTGTTGGGCGCATAGGGGAAGGGAAAGCTCAGCACTGGGGTGGACGGTGACAGCAATCGACCACAGTCAGCTTGCTACAACATTCTGACTTGTTATGCATATAAAGCTTCTTCTGTGGTGGACGAGTCCAAGATGGTGCTAATACGCAGTGCAGAGATGTTCAGCTGTGAGGCTCACTTCCACAATTTATTCCCTGATCTTTCTCTCACTTTCTCTGTCCTTGATCTTACCACCTTGCTCTCTTCTGATGACTGGCCACTTAACAAGGCTTTTACAGTGTGGATGAGTCTCTATCTGCCCTTAATTTTGGCCACTTCTTTTTTCCATATGAAATATAAAAGGATGTACCCAGCAGGGCATTCTGCTCATAAGGAAAATTTTCTGTAAAGACAAAATCTAAGGGTGGCTGTGGGTTCTAAATATAGCTCCCAAAAGTAAGATGCTGTAACTTTAGAAAACAATTTAATGTTTTATTTATTTAATTGGTGCGGGGTCTCACTATGCAGCTCGGACTCACAGTGATCCTCCTATCTCAGTCTCCTCAGGGCTGGGATTGCAGACATTCTCCACCACGCCCAGCTTTGGGGGCTGCATGGCGTGACCATGGTTCTGGGGCTGGTAGGGCATGCGGTACTGGGGGTTGAGCCCGGATGCTTGCACTTGCGAAGCAGGCAGTTAGACCGCCAAACTATCTCCCCAGCCCAAGATGCTGTAACTGAATCCCCCGTGCAGTGGCAGCCAGAGGTGGCATCTTCAGGATGAGACCGAGCTACAAAAGCTCTTTCACTCTGAATGAGATTAAAGACCATACAAAGCATTTCACAGCCTGTGGTCCCTTTTGCCCCCATCATCTCAGTGCGCAGTGTACATTTTCTGCTGTCTGACGGCACAACAGGAGGCTTCCCTCAGACACCGAATGCCAACAACTTTGTCTTGGAACTCCAACCTCCAGAAAAGTAATAAATGTTTGGCTCTTTCTTATTATTCAGATTTATGCATTTTTATAGGAAAACCCTTTGATAGAATTTCTTGATATGTCCTCTGTGTGAATCTTAAAATATTCCTGATTTTCATGGAATGTAAGAGGATTAAGACACATTATAATATGACCATCACATACTTCTAGCTAATTCAGTACAAGAAGCCTCATCATACGTAACTCATGTTCAGAATTTTTTTCTTCATTCTCCTTATAGCTACATGAAAAAGGAGTCCCTTGTTTGGGCTGAGAGAGCAGCCAAAATACAACATACTTGAGGTCCAACTGTTATTGGACTAACCCTTTGCATTTCTGCCCTGTACCTCTGATCCACTTCCTATTTCATTCTACTCTATCTCTTCCATTGTTGCTCCAGAACTCACTCAAACGCACTCACTGAGGGGCCTGAGAAATCTCTAGGGCTGATAGGCTGTTCTGGGTCTCTGGTCACTTTTTTCCTTGTCCATCTTTCTGTGAAGACCAATATGCATGTTTGAAGCCATTTTAAAGGTGCATTATCCTGTTGGAAACGGCATAGAAGTCTTTGACTTATAATGATTCTCATGGGGAGAGCAGCCATAAATTTATGGTGTTTCTTCTACCACAGATGGATTTTGTAAGTAGGGCTTTATTCACTACATACCAGACAACATTAGCCCTTGCACCAAAGCTTTGTCAGTCTGTATATGGATCACAGTACTACTTCTTGGTGTGGCACATATGGTTTGTGGAAGTCAAGGATGCTATCAAACACTGTACTCACTTCTCTGCAGTGGGAAGGTGAGAGAAACAAAAATTTGTATATTAGGTTGATGGAATTTCTTTGTATATCTTATTTGTGAATCTTACCACATCCTCAAGTTGCAAAGAAGGTTTCATTCACTTTGCAGGTCAATGTGTATGATAAAGGATAACAGGACACCTAGCACAATACATTCAAATACCTGCTAGCTGTCCATAGAGTGGGCCAATACGAAGTTCCATGAAAATAGGAAGGGGTCATAATATTGCACTATGGAAGACAGCAAAATAAAGCATGAAGCTTAGGCAAAAAAAAAAAAAAAAATAGATGTACACTTTTGTCTATTTTGTGTAGCACTGTACTGGGGCATCATTTGTCTTAGTCACTGTTCTCCTCCCCAAGACAAAATGGCCAACACTTACAAGTTAAAAGAGGAGAGGTTTGTACCAGCTCACAGTTTGTACTGATTTCCTCCCCGTAGTTTCCTGGTTCCAAGAGAAGGTGACATGGCCTTGCAGGGGAGAAACAATTCATGGCAGAGCCGGCAGGGGGCAGCAATGAGTAAACCTCCCTTTCCCTTTTATCTCACTCTGAATACAAGCCTTTTTGGTGGCGCTGTGCATATCCAGATTGGAGTTTCCACTATCAGCAACCAGAACTACACTAACCTAATTTACCCGATCAGTGGCTGAATACACTTGAGGCCATCTCGATCTGCTCTTGGATGCATACCATATTCACCATAGGAAGGGGTGTTACTGAGTAGAATTTTGAGTAGTCAGCTTTCATTCTCTATTATCCATCTGCTCCTTTTTGGCAGGACAGGGAGCTCAACATCTGTCCAGAATGATCTTAAGCTCTTGATCAAAATAATCCTTCTGTCTCAGCCTCATGAGTAACTGGGATTAAACAAGTGTACTCAGTTTTATCTTCATTTTAGAGTATGTAAATGGAAAACTAAATATAGAATATTACACTCATCTTCTTCATATGTGAATTAAGCACAAAAATAAAATACAGGTAACAGGAGGAGAGGAGATAGATCTTCTGCAAGTGGAAAGAAGGCGAAGAAACGAGGGGGAAGAAAGAGGAGGGAAAATTATTTAAGAGGAACTAAGATGCGTTATAAGCATGCAGAAATTTCTCACAATAAATGTAGTCACTGTGTACTGTAAATTTGTGCTAAGAAAAATAAAAGTTTTAACAATGTAAAAGTTAAGTTATCTATGTTATTTGCTTTTGGATGTGAAATCGTTTTACTTTTAGTATCTTGTCTGCGAATAAGGTGAGACACACTCAGAGGCTTTTGCTTGCGTTATTAAGTCTGCCATTCCAATTATCCTTTTGTAAGTTGGGAATCAGTCACATAGCGGTTCTGTGCACCCAGCGTGCTGCTATAAGCTGGACTTCGATAAGCAATTCATTTATTATCTGGCCCTCATGTGATTCCATCCCTGTCACACTAGCTAAGTGACACCCTGAGTGCCTGCAGCTATCAGAGGATACTCAGCCTTAGTGTCTAGTAGTCCATACAGAGTGTGAGAATTTTTTCTCTTTAATTATAGGGCATTGATTACTAGTCTGGGGGATAAGGTCACTATGGAATATAGTCTGTTTTACAGAGTCTTTCTTCCTGATAATTCAGGCTCACTTTTAATAACTTGAGTTCTAAGTATAAAAATTGGTACATATTTTAAAACTCATCAAATTATATTTGATTGGCGATACATTAGAGTCCTATCACTGGGGTTGGGGAGACAGTTTGGTGTTCTAAGTGCCTGCCTGGCAAGCACAAGAACTTGAGTTCCATCCCTGGTACTACATGCTGTGCTGGCCCCAGAGCCCAAGGTGCGCCACGCCAGCCGAGGAGACTGGGCATGGTGACGCATGCCTGTAGTCCCAGAGCTGGGGAGGCTGAGACAGGAGGGTCATTATGAGTCAGAGCTGCATAGTGAGACCCTGTACCAAATAAATTAATTAATTAAAAGCAAATAAATAAAATCCTACATCTGCATGGCATCCGAGAGCTCGACTCTGTAACATCACTTGGTGTTCTGTGTAGCTTGCAGACACTGCTGTCCACAGATTCGCCTGTGCTACTAGTGCCTTTGCGAGCACATTATTGCTTCAACAGAGGACTGCTCTAGATCCTGCTCTCAGTACTTTAACCGTTGAGCTACAGTCATTTACCTGGCATGTTCTTCCCTAGCATTCTCAAGTTGAGAGCCTCTTAATCCCCTTTGTACCTATTTTACACCCTGTTGATTTGGCATGGAGAGCTGTACACAAGCCCCAAAGGCCACTTTAGGAAAGTGATGGTATTGTTTCTAAAAATCTGCATCAGAGTTTTAAAATCTAGGAGTGGGATTCCACCTTGGCAAATTCTTGCTTTTGAACATCAAGCAGCAGGAGATAAGACCCCATTTATAAGTTGTTCAGCCAAGATGCTCACTTTCCTATTTAACTCTAAATTGTTCACATTTTGGTGTGAGTCTTTGTCATTTTCCAGTGCATCTATGTTACTGAACAACAGCGGGCAGGTTCCACCGCCATCTCCTTCTGACTCCCTTGAGCTAATGCCCAGCTAGAGCCTTCCCTTCCAATGGAATCCATGCTATGTCATCACTGTGGAGTTGCTGCCCTGTCATCACGGACCACGACAAGTTCAGTCAGCTCTGGACCTACCAGGGGTGCGGTCCTGCACATGGGCATCCAGACAGCAGGTGACAGACCTCCACCATCCCTCTTTGTGGTCTGCCTCCATGATCATCCCTGGCACTGACTCTGCTATGCCAGACTCATCTGGGAACACTGAAGTGGAAACCTTCTCAGAAAGTGTGTCAGAAAGTGAGCTGCATATAACTGGGAAGAGAGGAACAATGCAGTGGTGGTCAGAAGGGGAAGCTGAACTTCAATGTGGCAGCAACGTGGTCCAATGAAGAACTCAGAAGCTGGAAGGCCCATTCTTTAAGTCCCAAATTGAGACAACAGAGCCAGGTCTTTGGGTCCCCCAGTGACGTGCAAGTGACAGATGTACTCTGTCCTAAGAGAAGGCATCAACTGGTGAGAAGAATACATTTCAGGGGAGAAGACAATCCATGAGTACTTAGCCACCAATTCTTTGGAGAACTGAGCTAAAAAAGAGTCCATCCCATAGTGGAATACATGTATTTGCTAAATTATTATTTCCTCCTTTTGCAGATCAGGATTTATGGATGCTTAGTAAATTAAATCTCTTGCTCAAAATGCCATAGCTAGAACATTATAGCAATGAGATTTAGAGGCATGCTTTCTGTCCTGGATGGATCCAAGGCACTGCTTGATTTTCTCTCATTGGTGAACTTCCTTACTCTTAGATAGTAAAGCTGATATGGCAAGGTACTCAGTTTTTCCAAACTTCTAAAATCCTTGGGGGGGGGGGCGGGGAGAAGGCTGAGTAGACTAAGCGCTTCCCTGGCAAGCACAAGGGCCTGAGTTCAATCCCTGGTTCTGCAAAAAAATAAAAATAAAAATAAAAATAAATAAATAAAATTCTTGATAGCCTAAACCATTCTTTGTATCTGGGATACACGTGGGTCTATGTTGAGGGAGCTCTGCTGTAGCAATCCACCCCTTTGAAGAGTTTCACCAACTGCTACTTGAACATCCATCTTCCCTTTGTAAGTTTGCATGACGTTCTTTTAAGTTCTTGCATTTCTTTTTTTTTTTTAAGCTGTCCAGTTTTATTGAACATGTTACAAAATGAGGTTCAGTAAAAAAGAACAAAGCCCATGTCATCCTCAGATTCCTCCGATTCTTCTGTCTTTGTTTCCACCTTCTTCTCCTCAGCTGCGGCAGCAGCGATGGAGAGGGCAGGGCCACCTGCTGGTGCAAGGCTGGATGCAGGGGCGGGGCCTACAGCCCCTACATTGCAGATGAGGCTCCCAATGTTGACATTGGCCAGGGCCTTTGCAAGCAAGCCAGGTCAAAATGGTTCGACACTGACACCAGCCGCTTTAATGAGAACTTGATCTTATTCTCCATCACAGTTATCTCGTCGTCATGCAGGATAAGGGCGGAGTAGATGTAGGCGAGCTCAGAGATGGAGGCCATGATGCAACCCACTGGGCACGGTGCTATTCGCTTGAAGAAGTGAGGGCCTCACCCCAACGCAGCCTTAGCTTCCTTGGAAGAACCGAGCACCTTGGCGGCAGCTGAGGACTGCATTTTATTTTGTTTGACCATCTTATATCCCTTGTGCATTATGACACTCACAGTTCTCAGGTCAAAATTCTAATACCCTGTCATCTCAAACCACTGAGAAAAATTACTTGAAATGTCTGACAATCAGTTGACCCAGGTATGGAATGGGACCTACTCACTGCATGATATTAATCTATGAATAATAAGAGATGATACTTCTGTGAATCCCATGCTGTTTAAAGGTTATATACATAAAAATCTCTGGGGTCATCCAGATAGCTCAGAGTATTAAAGCACCTGCTTAGGCAAATGCAGGGACAGGGTTTCCATACCCTGCGTGCAGTGCCGGCCCCTCCCCTGAGGTGCACTGAAGGCAATTGAGACTGGGCGTGGTGGCACGAGCCTGTAATCCCAGAGCTTGAGAGACTGGAAACAGGAGGATCACTATGAGTCTGATCTGTGTAGTGAGGTCTGTAGACCCTGTACCAAACACATTAAATAAATAAATAAATAAATAAATAAATAAATAAATATCTCTGACTTCAAATACTAAAAATATTGCCACATTCAAAGCAGGAATATTTCCAGAGTTGCCTTTCCTGGTGTTTGCACCACTCATTCATGATCTTGTTTGTTCCTATGTTTTATTCACTCCATTAGAAATAGTGAGTGATAAGGGCTGAGGTCTAAGCACCTGCTTGGCAAGCGCAAGGACCCAGGTTTGATTCCCCAGTACCACGAGCATGGTAGCACACCCTTGTAATCCCAGCACTGGGGAGGCTAACATAGGAGGATCACTAAGAGTCTGAGCTGCATAGCAAGACCCTGTACCAAATAAATAAATAAATAATTAAATAAATAAACAAATAAATAATAAACTAGTGAGTGATGTAATGGTTGATTTTTTTTTTCTTTTTATTTTGTGTACCAGGGATTGAACTCAGGACCTTGTGCCTGCCAGGCAGACACTTATCCCACTGAGCTAACTCCCTGGCCTGTCAATAATATTGCCTTTCATTTCCATGTAGATATTTCATAGTAGATATTCATAGAAGATAGTCAATAAAACTCTTAGTGCTTTAGAACCCTCCAAAACTTATTTATGATAGAATGTATTTGAGGTGTTTTTCTTTTTTACATTTTTCCTAATATGAAAAATGGCATGAACTATTTACCTTTGGAAATTGTGCTTCATGGCCTGCAAGCAGGCGCAGGGACCTGGGGTTTGATCCCCAGGCCTGCTGTGCTAGCCCTGTCCCTGGGGCATGCTGAGATGGCAATTGAGATTGGGTGTGGTGGCACCCAACTGCAATCCCAGCTCTTGGGACGCTGTAAACAGAAGAATCACTATGAATCTGATCAAGTAGTGAGACCCTAAACACCCTGTAGACCCTTTCCTAAAATACAAAAAATAAAATTGTGCTTCATGTGGTATTTTTTCTATTAGTGTTCTTATTTTTATTAAATGTTCTTATTTCAGAACATACAAGACAGCAAAATCAAGAGCAAGCAAGAGATAGAGACAGAGACAGAGACAGACAAAGAGAGAGAGAGAGAGAGAGAGAGAGAGAGAGAGAGAGAGAGAGAGAGAGAGGAGAGAGAGAGAGAAATTTTGACATACTTTTCCCTAATGGCTTTTGATTGATTAGACAAAAGGAGAGAAGAAAGAAAATAAGAAAAGCTTAAGAAGCAGTAAGTTGGAAGAGCAATATTGACTGAGAAGGAGCAGAATGGTTTTGTCCTTTTTGCCTTTTGAAATTGGTTCAAGTTTACTTTTGAAGTCATTTTCAGCGGGAAATAGATTATAAACGCAGAGTTTTCTTAAGGGGCCATCTACTTCTTTTATCCTTTGTGCTTTTCAAAGAAACACAAAAGGTAGGTGGGACCCATGAAACTGAAACTGCTTTCTTAAGTGAGATGGTGAAGGGGAGATTCCAGACCCTGAACACTATCCAGAGCCTTAGAGATTGAAGCTCCCTGAAGTGGAGTGAATTTGATCTCCTGACACTTAAAAGTGCTGAAGGGAAACATTTCCTGCATTCACTGATTGATATGGCACATGAACCTGGCCAATGTGCAGAAGATTTAAGATTCATGCAGTAAAAGATTTATAGGGGTGTGTGTGTGTGTGTGTGTGTGTGTGTGTGTCCCCCCATCCGTGATGTCTATGCATGAGTGTTCACATGCAAGTGTTTTTGTGTTGCTCTGTGTGATGACAGCAAAAAATCTAGATCCAGGGAAATCCAGATTTAATGGCATCTCAGTTGGTATCGAATGGTTTATAAAATGGACAGCAGTCTTCATTTACTCCTTGTCACTCTCATTTTCCTTAAAGAGATTTTTATTTGGAGGAAAGGAGGAGGATGTGTCACAGCACATGACTTGGAGGAATGAGACAGACAAAAGCACGTCACCTCCAACCCTCATTCTCTAGCATCCTTCTTCCTAAGAATGTAGTTCCTTCCGTAGGATGCTTGCCACCATCTTCTTTGAAAATTTGTTCTATGACTCCAGGATAATCACTCCAGAACAGTATCTGGTAAGACAGGTACTTTTGTTGAATATATGAAAAGTGATTTGAATTCATCTTATTTGAAGTGGCCTTGTAATAGTCCATCATTCTTTTATCAAGCCTTTTCCTCTAAAGCATAGAGGGCCAAGAGTGAAGCAAACAGGGAAGAAGAACCAAAGCACACACAGGTTTAAGTGGTGCTCTTGCTTGCTGGTCAAGTGGACTCATCCTGGTCCCAGTCTGACAGTAATTAATATAGTTTATAGTTCTAAGCTAGTATAAACTTAGCCAAGCCATCTCCTTTCCCTCCACATATACAGTAATAAATGTGATGAGCTATTGAATGTGGATGAAAACTTGTGTAATTTTTTTGATTGCTGATTGCCTAAAAATATATAAGTACATAAATTTTTGATTTAAATTCAACAACTGCTCTATCTTTGTTCTGAAGAAAGTAAAAGAATGCCTGCCCTGAGTTCACTGTATAATTAATAATGCAACATGGACTCAGAGGAAATGAACAACACTTAGGTATAGATAAGCAGTATAACTATATATAGGATCAAGTGTAAGAGCCAGGGACCTCCACTCTTCCAAAGCACTAATATGCGTACACATACATATTTGTAGACGTGTTATATAACATAGGGTGCAGAAAATGTAAGTTGGCTAACATAGCCCTTAAGCTACCATTCTACAATATTAGAAAAAGAATATAGATACTGGGGAAAAGAATTCCCAGTGAGGCAGAGCCTAGGTAATGCTCACTGCAGGTACGAAGAGGATTGAAATGTAGCCTTCTGGTGCAGACATTGCAAAACCACACGTTCTTCCCCTGTGGTAGGAAAAAGCATGGCAAGATTCGTCCCCATTCTGCATTAGGCAGTGCTGTAGAAGACAGAGTTCATTGGTATTCAGCAACAGCATCTGAAAAATGCTGTAATTCTTGGAGGAGTGAGAAGGTTCCTTAAAATCTCTATCCTGTGGGTAACACGCCTGCTTCCCGGGGTGCACGCATCTGAGGTCTGAGTGGTTTTGGAAATCTTGCCTCGCAGCCTTTTTGCCACCATAATTCAATAATGCTTTAGCTATGCAATGAGATTTTGGAATTAGTGTTCTTGGTGTATTTTTGGGGGGGTTAAGAGAGAGAAATTTACAACAACAAAAATAAATCTGCACAAGAAACTTCCATCATTCCAAGTGGCAGCAGAAAGTCATTAAAAATGACAAGAAATATACATCTATATTATATTTATGAAACTTGTGAATGCTGATGAAATATTCCTTTTATTTTCTTCGGCAATGTCTCTGTATTTCCAGGAGTACTGCATTATATAAATTTTCTCTCCCATCTGATGAGTAGGTTTATAGACTATTTATCCTAACAGGAATAACTTAGAAAATAAACCTCTGGCTTGTAAAGAGGGTTAGTGTTAGGGTTAGGGTTGGCATCATTTTGGTCCAGAATTTTCTTATTTATAGTCCAATAGGGACAAGTTGGATCTAGTGTAAGGTGAAGTGTTTGCTGATAATTCCAACAGTCTCTATCTGGGATTCTCATTGTGGGCCTTGCCATTCTTCATTTGTAAGTTTTAAGTCTGAGTTTTGTCATTTACAAAATAAAGATAACAATACTGGCTCCTTCGCTGGCTTGTTGGAGGAAATCAAGTAAAATACTGTAATTGTAGAGCATAGCTTTTTAATTAGCTTCTGAGCAGAGCAGCTAGACAGTCAATAGAGATAGTGTGGAATGACTAGCTATATTGATAAGAATTAAGAATAAGCAGTGAACTAGGGCTGTGACCTGGAATGAATATTCTTCAGGAAACAGGGAATGCAGCCCTTCCTGCTTAAAGGCAGGCACTACCACCTAAATTTTGAGGAATTTAAAATACAATAAACCTCTTTTAACATAAAATGTAGCCCATCCTCTCCTCAGCAAATCTGAGGTTATTGTAATATAAAATAACTAAGTCTTTCTAAGATCTCAGTGTAGTGTGAACACTATGTGAAAGAGTTGGACTGGAGCACCTGAGCTCCAATTGGTCATTTAAATTCACAGAGCCACCTGGGACAGATGACCAGGAAAGAAGTGAGGAATTCCTGTGCTCCACTTATCCACTTGCCTAACGATGACTCAAGTGTATCCTTTCTTGTGGCAGAGTAATACGCCATTGTACGTAAAGGCCACATTTTTGTTTGTCCATTCATCTGCTGATGGGGCAAAGGGGTTGGATCCAAGATTTAATTATAAGAAATTGTGCAGCTTTGAACTTGGATAGGCATGAATCACTGTAATGTGATTCTTTTGACTCTTTCAGGAAGGTAACTAGAAAGGGAACAGCTGGGCTAAATAGGACCTCTAGTTTTAGTTTTCTGAGCAGTCTCCATATTGATTTCCATATTGCTAACAGGAACTTACACTCCTATCAGTGAGAGGGTTTCTTTTTCCCACAGCCTCACCAGCATTTGTTATTGGTTGATTTCTTGATGATAATCACCTCAATAGCACCATCATGGTTTAGAACTACCCTTCCTGTTCTTCTATCCTGGTAAAGGGCTTGTGACAAAGAACCAGAGCTGCCCCCTTGCTGTCCGTAGTTCCTTGCTATTTTGCAGTTCAACTTTCACAGAGTAGCTGTTTCATAAGTTTTCAAACAATTACATTTTTTGTTATATAGGTCTTTCTTTATCTTGGTCTTAACCATCGGGCCCAAAAGTAAAAAAAAAAAAAGGTTTAAAAAGTAAAGTCATATTAATATGCTGAGCTATAAAAGGCTCAAGTCAACAACTTCTGACATTGCCAGTCCTGCAGATAACCCACTACTGTTATGAACTACTGGACTATATTGGATTGCTTTGCTGAGTTTGCATACCTACAATATGTAAATGGCAATGGAATACCCATCTTTGACAAAGGTAAACTAAAAAGAGGAATATAAATGAAGGACCATTTTGTACTGAAAAAATATATATGTATATACAAAATAGCATAGTTATTCAGCCACTTTCTCTTAATTCAATGAGAAGAAAGTTTTGAACTAATAGTGTTTAGACAATATATCATGTCTGTATCTTGTACTATGAATAACTACTACAAAGACAATAATACGCAATGTATTAATTATTGTAACTGTCCTACTAAGCTGTTTTGAAACTGTCTCATTGCCACTTCTTTCTCAATAAAATCAATACGAAAACAGAAAAAAAATACTAATCTAAATTATTTATGTCTCGGGCTGGAGAGATGGCTCAGTGGTCTAAAGCACCCACTTGGAACAAGCTTGGCAAAGCACAGGGACCGCAGTTCGATCCTCCAGCACCACATGCCAGCCAGCCGCGCCCCCTGGTGGGCTGAGCTGGCCACACACACGCACACACACACACACACACACACACACTAAATAAATGTTAAAAATAAATAAATAAATAAATTATGTCTGATTTTTCTCTCTATCGTGGGCTTTTGCAGTACTGTACAGTATAGGTATGTTATTTTTTTTCTTTTCAAAGTTTTATTGATAAACATAGAGCAATGAGACAGTTTCAAATCAAATCGAAAGTACAGTTTCAACAAATAATACACTGCATATATTCTTCTTAGTGGTTAATTGCTGTACAAGATGCAGACTTGTGATCCTACTTACAAACACCATTAGAAAAAATCATTCTATTCATTAAGAGAATGCAACTATATATCTATCCCAACCACTTTGAATACACAGATACAAAATGGACATTCATAGTTATACCCCAATTTTTTAAGTTCCATTATTGAATATTATAGGTGTGTAAACTCAGCAAAATATTCTAAAAGAGTCCAGTAGCCCATAATAGCATTGGGTCTTCTGTTTAACTGGCAATGTCAGAAATTATTGACCTGAGTCCCCCACAGCTCAACATAACAACATGGCTTTACTTCCTATATTTTGTCTTCATACTTTTCTACTGGATGGTATGTTATTAAAATTATGTAGGTTTATGAGTTTAGAAAACGGTTAAGAATATTAGAAGTGTTTTTAAAACTGTTGAAAAGGTTTATAAGAGTGTGGGAAGGGTTTATAAAGCCTTACAATGTATATAAACACTAACATCAATATAACGTGGCTAATTCGCTGATGTTCACTTATCGCGGGAGTGTCTGGAACATAAGCTCTGGGATGACCTCAGTACTGATAAGAACACCATATGGAACATTCCAGAGTTCCATTATTTACCTCATCCACTTGGGCTGAATCGTCTTTCCTGAGCAGCACAAAATGCTACTTCACCAAATCTTGGTTAATAGTCATTTCTTTCCTACCTCCCTAAACTCTGGACAGTCCCAAGCCCCTCTGTAAAAGCCCCCTGGAGGCAGGCTGGCCGCAGTAGAGAACACTGTCATCTTCTATTTTATCAAGTCCTGTTTCCTCCCCTGCTCTCACTGGATTCTTATACACGTAGTAAGCTCTTGACTGTCAAAGGGAGCCTTATTCTTTGCTCAGCCCTGCTGAGCTCTGAAGAGTTTACCATCAGAAAGAATTGTCCTTTCTATCATGGTAGTCACCTTCTTCATTGTGTTGGTCTTTTTCAGGAAAGTAATGTAAGACATAATGTAATAAAGAAACAAATACATGCACTGAAATATTGGGATTTTTTTTCAGCAAACATAATGCATGCAAGGCAACCGAAGGTGGGCCTTTAGGAGGCACCATCATAATCCACCAGTCTTTCTGTTAGGTTTTGTTTTTTTTTCATAATTTTATTGAGAAACAAATAGCAATGAGAGAGTTTCAAATCAAATTGGTAGGACAGTTTCATTAATTAACACATTGCATACATTCTTCCTAGTGGTTAATTGCTGTACAAGATGCAGGCATGATATCCTATTTACAAACACTATTAGAACAAATCCCTCTATTCATTAAGAGAATGTAACTATATATCTATCCTAACCATTTTAAATACACTGATACAAAATGGACATTCAGTTCCATTATTTGAATATTATAGGTATGTAAACTCAGCAAAATATTCTAAAAGAGTACAGGAGCCCATAATAGTATTGTGTCTTCCGCTTGACTGGCAATGTCAGAAATTGTTGACCTGAGTCCCCTATAGCTCAACATAACAGCATGGCTTTACTTCTTATATTTCTTTTTTACACTTTTCTGCTGGATGGTTAAGACCAAGGTAAAGCAGTACCTATGCAACAAGAATTGTAGCTTCTGGGTCTGAGAAGGTCAGTGAAATCCCCTCAGGATTTATCCTGAGATCCTGTACCTCAGATTGTAGAACCTTTGTCAGTGTCAGTCATGTGGATAGCAGTTATTTGGAAAGATTCTTACCCTGACTAACTGTATATACTGATACCTGTGAACTAAGCAACTGCACTGAAGATGGTAATCTGCAATAGTAGTTTCATGCTTGGAGTGCCTGTCATTCTGGTCTTCTGAATACGGGCTGCTTGTCATGACATGCCAGTTGCTGCTATGCTGTCTCTCAGGTAGATGGTTGTTCAAAAAGAAGGGGGTGGTGAATGAGAGCAAGAGACAGGAAAAGAAATATTGTGGGACTGTCCTGCTTCAAGGTTGTATATGGTTAGTTTTTTGAACTTATGTGTAAATATAAGAAGTATACAATTCTGTATGCCTATTTTTAAAATATATTCTAATTTTTTAAATTTTTTATCATATTCTGTCAGGAATTAAAGTTCAGCATATCAATACTTGATGAAAAATACCTGTTCCCTGTTATGCCTAAAATGTTTGACATTCAGACAGATAGTGAGGTTAAGCTTGATAACCTAAGTTGTATGGTAATAACAATAAGCTTGTCTTCTGGATGGCTAACAACCTAAGTTTGCAGACCAAATTAGAGAAAAAGGAGGGTTGCAAGGAAAGCCAATTTTCTGTTAGGTTTTCTGGTACAGCAGAGAAGCAAACGTAAAACAAAGGGAGGGGAAGGCCTTTATTGCCAGTGAGGAGGACACAGAGCAGATCGATGGTGGAGAGATGGGGAACCTCTTTGACCTGAGACAAAGGAAAGGTGAGACTATGGACATTTGGTAGTGGCAGAACTTGATGGGCATGTTCAGTGACATGTAGAGTTGACTGGGGGCTCCCTTGTATGAGTGACATAGGTATCCAGGACTGGGGTGGGGAAGAAGGAAGAAGTGGTCATTGGGAACCTAAGCTATGGTTTTGGGGAATCACCGATGTTTAATCAGGGTCATGATAATTCCGCAGTTTGCACACAGGCTGCAACCTCTCTCTTTGTTTTAGCAGTAAACATAAACTTCCATTCTGAAAAAATAAAATAGCTGAAACTCCTTGTATGACTCCCAGTGATTCTTGATTCTTGTTGTACTCATTGTGAAGTACTTCCTGTAGCCCTTTCCAGTACAAAGAAAGAAAGCTTCCCTGTACCACCAAAGAAGAATTAGTACTGACGGTGGCATGAGGTTCTGTGTTAGTCGGTGTTTCATGAGTATAACTCTTTGCTAAGATCATCAATCTATACAGACAGTAGCAGCATTTTGGAAGAAAAGGAAAGGAAAGGAAAGGAAAGGAAAGGAAAGGAATGGAAAGGAAAGGAAAGGAAAGGAAAGGAAAGGAAAGGAAAGGAAAGGAAAGGAAAAAGACAGAAGAATAGAGTGATCCTGAGGTAGAATGAAATGAAACTTCTTTATTAGTTTCTTTGAGAAAGTGTTCAACCTAACATTTTTAAAATATTAAAATTATATTTAAAATATATTAATGAACTAGGCATATATACAATTTCCCTTTTATGTTTGTTATTATTTAAACATAAAGATAAGGAAAAGGAAATAAGCATCCTAGAGAGGAGAAGGGAGAAGAGTTAACATTTTGTTCTAATACATTATTACCACTTCCTTATTCTGTTGGAGAAAACAACTTCTAACTCTGCTCTGCTTCTGCCCGGAGCATAGACTGCAGTTCCTTGGTAGAGCTTTTACCTTCAAATCAGTACTTTTTCCCATTAAGTAATCATTCCATTAAATATTTCTTTAGACAGTTGTTTGCCTTGCCCACCTGTCTTATTCAGATTCGATTATACTGGCTATCATTCTTTTATGGGGAGATGCATGTAACTTTGTAAACGGTCTCGAACTTCTCTCCTATAAAATTGACAAATTTTACGGGATTCTCATGGAATACTACTGAGGGTAAGAACTGAAATTCTGTTTCTTTATTCTCTTCTCTATCTTTCAAGTGAAAACATTTCACCTATATCCATAGGAGTGGATGGAACAGATGATGTCAGAGATGTCCAGGGATGGTGTTTTTGTTTCTGTTTGCCAATTTGGTATGCAATAAAGCATTAAATAACTGAATTAAATCATCAGACTCACCATGTATGTATCAATCAACTGAAAACTTAGAAGCTTCTTATTTATTAAGGGAAAATCTTTAAAAAACAAATGAAGACCAAATCACATGCTATTGATTTTTATTTATTACTTGGGTTTTCTATATAGGTTTGTAAAAGTACTGGACATTTAAAAAAGTGGTAGGAAACATCTAAGACATTTTAATACATTATTTAATGTAATGTTTTATTTTTTTTCAAATGATAGAGCTTATCCCAAAATGACATAATTATACAAGGAGCTTAACTTGTTTTTCCCCTCTAAGCGTGCATTGCTTTCCAAAAGACCAAATTTTCATTTAAATGATTCTGCATCTTTTTGTTGATGTTACCTGTCACATATCTTAACGGAGATTACTTTTATGTTTTTATTGGAGTAAATCTGCTTTTATGGCTTGTGTCTAGATGCCCCCAAACCTCCTGCAGTCGTAGGTAGGCCTCTTAGAGATTGGTGAATCCTGAGTGTGTGACACTGATTCGGGGTGCAGTCACAGGCAAGGAGCCTGGATGGAATAATGTAAGGCACAGAAAAGGGCAGTGGCTTGTCACTTGCTTGCTGTTTCTGCCTGCCCCGCTTGCCACCCTGCCTTGGCCAGCTGACTGCAGGCTGAAATCTCTATCCACTGGGAGTCAAGTGAACCTTTCTTCCTTTAACTCTGGTATTGGATATTTTGTCGCAGGAAAGAGAAATTAAGTAAGACATCTACTCTGATTTAATTTCACATATTTTTATCCAAATGATTATTCTCACAATTTATCTCTTACTTTAAAATATAAAAGGGTTATCTTTCCTTTTCTTCATTAAAATATAATGAGTATCTTGAGAGAAGGAAATCTGGATTTTTACCTGATGGACATCATATCCTACAAAAATATCTGGCCAGTAACAGGAAATTGGTAAGTAACTGCTAAGTGAGTACATTCATTTGTTTCTTCCTTTCCATGAAGTTTAGATTACTGTTACAACCACTCATCCCAAATAGCTGTTACTTGGCTTTGTTTTTATTTGTGATTTTGCACAGCATGCTTTCACCAGATTTCTTTTTCTTTTTTCTTTTCTTTTTTTTTTTTTTTTCAGAACTGAAGATTGAACTCAGGACCTTGTGCTTGCTAGGCAAGCACATATTCTACAGAGCTATCTCCTCAGGGCTGTCATCAGATTTAATAGTGACTTAATAACAGATTTTGCTCACCAGAGACTAAAAATACTGAAAAACGCACATCACATCTTGCATTACTGCTTCCTTTTACAGAACACATTGTATTAGACAGGGACACTCAGATGAACTATATTTACTGGTCATTTTTCTAGACTCCTAAAACATGTCTTGAGTAAATTATTTCAAAGTTTATTATATTCCGACTCTTGTCTAAATGAGAGTTTGCTAGTCTCAGCAAGCAAGAACTCGCTGACTTATTTTTGTAAAATTTGTAGATTTCAGAAGCACAGGAAAGAACAATGAACAAAGCTAACATTACTGCAACTCTCAGAGAAGGAGTGTTTTGAAAAGAAGATAAAAAAAATAGAAACTAATCCCTTTAAAGTATGAAATCCATTAAAACTTAAAAT
Source organism: Octodon degus (assembly GCF_000260255.1). NCBI lineage: Eukaryota > Metazoa > Chordata > Mammalia > Rodentia > Octodontidae > Octodon > Octodon degus. The sequence continues at coordinate 6,086,011 of NW_004524594.1, read as the reverse complement.
TAAAGCAACTTAAAAACTTACCTGAGCAAAGACCCACAATTTCATCCACTTTTAATTTCTTTGGAGCAAACTTTTATTTTTATTTATTTATTTATTTATTATTATTTTTATTTTTGGGTGGAATCGGGGATTGAACTCAGGCCCTTGTACTTGCCAGGCAAGCTATCTACTGAGCTATCTCACCAGCCCCTGGAGTAAACATTTAGATTATATCTTATAAGCAAACTTTGAAAATGTGAGTGTATATCTACATATCACCTTCTACTGCACATTTGTCTAAATCCCTGGAAGGGATCTCTTGGAGGTTTATTATAACTGACATGGTGAAATGGTGAGTCTGTTGGCTCGAACTTCAATGTTGTATTGTTTGATGAAATGGGTCTTATTTTGGTTCAATTTTTTCTCAGTGCTAAGTAACTGAGCAGTAACTATGGACAAGGCATTAAACATTGTCAGTTTAGTGGGCGAGCAAATGAAAATGGATTTCAGTCGAACACTGTGGCTTAACACTGGTAGAATCTGAACATTTAGAGCCGGTCAAATAGCTCAGCACATTAAAGGGCCTGCAAGCAGGTGCAGAGGCCAGGGGTTTGATCTCTGGGCCTGCCATCCCGGCCCTGCTCCTGGGGCTCACTGAGATGGCAATTGAGACTGAGTGCAATGGTGTGGGCCTGTAATCCCAGCTCTTGGGAGGCTGTAAACAGGTGGATCACTATGAGTCCAATCTAGTAGTGAGACCCTGAACACTCTGTAGACCCTTCCCTAACATAAAAAAAAAAGAATCTAAACATTTTGTTTTTTGTAGCACAGCCTTGACTATGACCTGGTGTCCATAAAGGAGCAGATTTGTGGTCTGTTATACAAAGCTATGTCCAGGTTAAGTGCTGACTGCCTGAAAAAACATTTTACTTTCTTACCACCTTGTCCACTAAACCATAGGAAGACAGCTGAGAGGAACCAGGAAAGTACTGGGAAGCCATCCTGATGCGGGATCATGGTTTAGGTATTTAATTTGTGCTGGGTTTTATTTCAGCAGTGAGCTCATTTCAGTTGTTATTCTCATTGATCTTGGAATGCAAATTAGGATTTGCTATCTGTCAATACATGAGAATCTTCCAGTTTTCCTTTGCAAAGATAGACTAAGTTTGCCTTAATGACCTTCTTCATATGGATTCTAACATGTGCATTCCACCCAGATTCAGCGATGTTTCACATTTTGCTTTGAATGTTCTTAGTTAAGAGGTTAAGGTGCTAGAATAATTGCTTGGATCAACGAGTCCTACTTCTGGGGAAGTCTGAGCAAACAGTCAACATCTCACATAATAAAAGAAGGAGTGACAAGATCTGCTCATGGCAACCTCCAACAGGAGTAGAGAGGTCTATTTCCTAAGGAAATAAATATGCTTCAGCCCACTAAACTGCAAATCCAGCGAGCACCACAAGGTACCTTGGTGCTTAACCGCAGAGACCTGCCTTCCAGATGTGTGTCAATAGGAAAGGCAAGATAAGTGGACATTTTTATATTTTGGCTACCAAAGAAATCTACGCAGGCTTTGTGAAGACAAAAAAGAGCACCCTAGGTAGCTTTTCTGAAATCAAGATTACTTCTCCTGCTATATGTTTAGCAAGAAGAAAATATATTCTCTGTTAAATAAGTAACTTCCAAAAAAGTAAGTCAAAACAAAAATAACTAGTAGAGGATTCTTTTATTTGAGAAAATGAAACTTGTAAGAAAATGCAAAATGTATGATAAAGCAGCAGAGAGTTGATGTAAGAAATAAGAACTCTGGGTTTCTATTAAGATTTATGTTTTATTACTATTTGCATGTAGGCAGCCTTTCTGGGTTAATAACAGAATAGTAGAACACAATCTCACATAGAGTATAACTTATACCACAGTTCATTTCTTCCTGCCTCAGGGTGTGGGGCTTTTTCTGAGGAAAATTAGCTCTAGGAGAATTCAGATTCATTACACTAGCAGCTATTATTGATCTAGAATTTTGAAGTCTCTAAGCAATACCACATATCTCGATCTTCTGGTTTTCCAATAATAGGAATCTTAATAACTGAGTCTTATCATTGATTGTTTACTGTGAAACTATGAGGGTTATTTGTCTTTCCTATTGAGAGATGAGCATATGTACATTTATCTTGAAGTTTACCATCTCCTGTGATGATTGAGAGAATTTGGATTAAATTTTCAAATTTTCAAAAATCTAAATTCCACTTGATATGTGTTCCTAACAGACATGGGGAAATGCAGAAAAAAGTCAGAGTTATTTTTGGATTGATCATTTTATATATGGAGTTTCTGACTTGACAGCTCCCTGTCAAGGGAAGTATTATGATAAAAATAGTATAAAAAGTTATTTCCCAGTCCCATGTTTTATAGCTCATTTTTAAACTAGCAAAACAGATCCCAAAATTAAAATCCTTGTCACCCATTCCATAGACATTCACTCTATATCACTGTAAACCTTTGCCTGTTCTATGGTAGAATTACCAAATTAATTTCATTGTTTTTTCTTCTTATTCTTTTCTGTAACACACAATGTGGTCATTTCATTTTATTTTTTAAAGAATACAAAACAGTAAGCAAACATTAGAAATGATACAAAATTTCATTAAACAAAGTAATAGGAATTCAACAATGGTTGTTGTACTGCAGAATGTTATCTTCAAATTAGTTGTTTAGGTTACCAGGCATAAACCTGAAAAATTGGTAAAAGAAAATAAATAAAAGTCATAAGAAATTAAAAAGGAGGAGGAAAAATAAAAATAAATTATCTGCTCCTTTCAACAGACCAGCAGAAATTAGTAGCACAATTATTCACACTATCCTGCATATATACATAAATGTATCTTTTTCCCTTTTTTTTTTTTTTTTTTTTTTTTTTGGTCCTTTTCCTCATCCCAGAATATGGTTATTTTAATGAGTAACACAAATCATATGACTCAACTGTCCAAAACTTTCCAGAGACAACATATTAAATTCATAGTAAAATTCAAGTGTTTGCTATGACTTCCAAGCTCCAACTTGGGCTGCCTTATCTCTTGCTTATTTTTCTGATGTTATTGTTCCTTCACTGTCTGTTTGGAAACTGGCTCTCTGCCTACCAGGCAAGTTTCCATCTAGAGCAGTAACATTAGTCCTCTATGTCAACAATATTGTTCCCTTACTCACTCTCCTAAGCTTTGCTTTCTGATTTAGTTCAGTTCAATAGATCTAAAGTAAAGACTTTCCAGTTGACCCTGGTTTAGTAAGCTCAGAGTCGTTAGCACTTTCCAGTTTCCCATACATCCGAAGATGGATTAGTAGTGAATCTCCACCACTTACATTTATTTCTGATGTACAGAAAACTATCTCTGTTACTTTTCTCTCATCGCTGGGACAAAATGCCTGACACCCAGAATTAGAGAAGGAAAGGTTTACTTAGCTCACAGTTAGTGGAGCTTTTGGTCCATACTTGGCAGAGTGACAAGTGACAGTAGGCAGCAGTTCATGGTGGCGGAAAACCACAAAACAGCAGGAGTAAATGGGAGGAGTAGAGGCAACAACAAGGGTTCCAGACAGCAAGTCTGTCCTCTGTTGCCTTACATTCAGGCTATCTGTCCCAGGCTTCGTATGGCGCTCACATCCACAATCCCAGTTGATCACAAAATCTAGAAGTCTGCCCGCTGATTTACATGAAGCTTTGAGGGGACAACTAGACACAAACTATAACAAAAAAATTGAAGAAATACTAGACAAAGGAGGAATGAAGAATGGCGAAAAAGGATAGAGGAAAAGAGAGAAGAAGGAGAGGAGAGAAGAAAGGTAGAAGAAAAGAAGGCAAGGAGGAAGATGGGCTGTAAATTGAAAAAAAAGTCTAAGTAATTCAAGTTGTCTTTTTATATTTTATCATCCACAGAAAATATCAAAGAAGTACACAGGAAACCCTGATACTTAAAAGACAGCACTACCCAAACACCCTGCCACTGCTGTCTTTGAGAAATGAAAACATTAATGTGCAGCGACTGTGTGACAAAGCAGAGAAAGCAGCGCTAATGGTGCCAAATTGTTTCTGTTTCATTTTTGTCGACTTAATGATTTACTTGACACACACACAAGTAAAACCACAGAGAGAACTTGGGTTGTTTGGTGAACACCAGCTGTGACTCAAGCCTTAGAATCTGTGATCAATTCCGTTCAGTGGCATGGATCTTACGTTCTCACTAGCAGGGCTTATGTTGATTGTTAGGTTGGGAAGTTTCTACAGAGACCCTCTTAATTCTAGGGCTTGTTGGCCTATTTTGCTTGTCTGGTGGAAAAATCAACAAACACACAAAAATCCCCACGCTTAGTTTTATGGATAATTGGCCTGTCATTTAATTTCCTTCCAGTTTTTTTTATTTTTTATTTTTTATTTTTAATTTAGTACACGGTCTGCGGAGTCTACAGGGTCTCATTATGTAGATCAGACTCATAGTGATCCTTCTGTTTATAGCCTCCCAAGTGCTGGGATTATAGGCACTCACTACCACGCCCAGTCTCAGTAACTGTCTCAGAGTGCCCCAGGGGTGGTGGGACCAGCACAGCAGGCCTGAGGATCAAACTCCTGGCTGCTGCATCAGCCTAAGCAGGCACTTTAATCTGCTGAGCTATTTGGCTAGCTCTCCCTCCAGTTTTGAACAAAAAAAAAAAAAAATTAAGCCTACATTTCTAGTTACCTCAACCTACCATCCAGCAGGAAAACAGCGAGGTATGGATATTATTCTCAGAAAAATGTTTCTTCTCTCTACAAATATGGGCTTTACTTTTTCCATCAGGTCTTTCCAAAGGAGTGTTCTAAACAGCCGGACAAACCCATTCTTTGGAGAGCATTCCCTGTTTCATAGCCTGTTCTCTGGCACAGTATTCATAAAGTTTTAAGAGCAAACATATTGTCAAACTGAAGTGGGCCTTGTCATGCTGATCTGTGAGCAAGACATATTTCTCCTGCAGCATAGCTGAGAGCAGGGCATTGAGGTGATTGCTACTGTCCCATCTTACAGACAAGGCATGAACCTGAGAGAAGTCGGCACCCAAATCTACCCAAGTGGCAAATTCAAGGCCTCATACTCAGACTCCTACTAGCCTGGCTCCAATGTCTTCCTTCCCTTACTTAACATATCAACTGTCTCTTATTTAAATGTGGGACAGGAGTGGGCAAGGTAGCTCAGCGGATTAAGTGCCTGCTTAGGCAAGTGCAAGGACCTGGGTTTGATCCCTTGTACCACATGTCATTCTGACACCTGGCCCCTCCCTGGGTGCCCTGAAACCGGGTGTGGTGGCACATGCCTGTAATCCCAGTGCTGAGGAGGCTGAAAGCAGGAGAATGAGTCTGAACTGCATAGTGAGACCCTATACTAAATAATAAATAAATAAATGTATAAAGTTGGACTATAGATAGAAAATGTATGTAATTCACTTGAAAAACTACTCTGGATTTGGTACAACTGACAAATAATCAGAGACATCACCTCACCTCAGTGGACTTCTACCTCCCAATAGCAATGATCCTGTGATTCATCTGACTACTACTACAAGTAACTTAGGGGGTGGCTCCTGGTGTGTGTACCTCTGCTTCTGGATTTATTATGGATTAATTTCTCAATAAATCTATGTTGAATTGAAAATATGTCACAAATGCATTCAGCTCACCCAGTCTCCTGGACATCACAGCTTGGCAACTGAACCTGCGATAGAATATCCATCCTTTACTTTTACAGTCATGCGGCTGTCTACACATCGTGGCTCGTTGATGTTCCCATGTATCTTGATAGAGTATCACACTGCGTATCCGTAGCCTGGGGAAGATCAAACCTCAAAGTTTGTTGTACTGCCATATACACAGTCAATACTGACCAAAAATGGGCAAATTCTGAATTACGTAGAATTGGGGGTCTCTGAATGAGATCATCATAGGAATAAAAATTAGTAAGTCATCTTGGTGCCATCAGCCATTGATAGTGCATATTTAACATATCTTGTCTGATTATTCATTCCCAGAATGGCATCTGATGAGACTTGTACTTCCAGAGTAGCCTTAGAGCTACGATGAAATAATTAGCTAATAGGAAAAATGGTCTCTGTTTGTCAGTTGTATTTCTTCATTGTTACAGTGACTCAATAGCAAGCTAAGTCATTCCTCAGGCTTCTGTCAGTTGGGCTACTGTTACTCTGCTTGGAGGGACTGAGCACCTGTGTTTGTGCCCACTGAATAAGATAGACTTCAAGATGACAATATGCTATATTATTTTTAAAATTCTGTATTCTTTTTTTTCTCTCTATTATTATTATTATTATTATCATCATCATTATTATTATTACTATTTTTTTTGTGGTTCCAGGGATTGAACTCAGGGCCTTGTGCTTACCAGGCAAGCACTTATTTTACTGCGCTATGTCCCTGACCCCTTCTCTCTCTTTAAAATTAAAAAAAAAAAACCAAAAAGTGTGAATGAGCAAAAGAAGAGATGGATTTGGAGAACACAGAACTGAGAGCAAGAAGGAAATGAGGAAAGGGGAGAGGGAGAAGGAAGGGTGGGGGAGGGAGAGGAGATTGCTTGGAAATTTCTAACAAAATCTTTGCTCTAAATCCTGCCCTTAGGAGATAACCAATAACCTTTTAGTCCTTCTGAATCTGTTGAAACAAAATATGTTCTTAAAACTGTGTCTGTATTTATAATCAATACTCTTCAGACATTTATTTCTGTTCCAAAAAGCAGAGGGGGAGCAAAAGCCAGGAGGGGAGCTTCTTTGCTGTCCCTACTGCATTTCCAGGCTGCCCCATGTGTTTGGATATTTTTTTTTTTTCAATTAGTTTATCCTTTATTGGTGGTCATTTGAGATATTTTCAATATTTATAGGCAGCATTGCATTGAATATTTATGTAAACAGAACTTGCCTTGGTGTAGTCTCACAGAACTAATGGATTTGGGTTCCTTGATATCCAGTTGCTATTTGCTGGTGAGAGGACTGACTGCACCCACTTACTTAGAGTAGAGTAGAACTCTTATTCTCATATACCTGCCTGCACATTATCATGTAGTTACTTTTACTTTAATGGGCTAAAGAGGTGTCTCACTGTAGCTTCAATTTG
>NW_004524594.1:6067306-6071447 GCF_000260255.1 Octodon degus | reverse complement strand
TCTGGGGGCTCCCGGAACTCGGCAGAAAATCCTACTCCGTGTTTGGATATTTTGTTGAGCTAATAAGCTCCTCCATCAAAATGACAGGTCCTTTTGGTTAACTTGTTGCCGTAATAAATGTTCCATCACCTACATCCATTTTTATTAAACAAGGTGTGCTGAGAAAGGAGAAAAGGTTTCAAGCAATCAGTGGGCACTTGTATTTTCAGCAACTATTTCATTTTAAGTTTATATTTTTATATCATGTTGGAATAATATGACCAAATTATTAATGCTAAACCTGGAATAAGATTATTTCCCATTGTCATAAAATCTCATAGGAATTCACGGAAGGGTTATACCGGGTGAAACTCACCAGTATTTGACAGAACCTGACTTATAAATTACTCTGTTCCTTCATCAGAAGATTGATTTCTGGACACAAATAACAAAGAAAATGCCAGAGTAATAATTCATCCATTCTTTTTGGCCATGACTTGCCTTAGAAGCATTGTTTATTTTGCTTGGTTTCTGACTGGCCTTATAATTTATGTGCATCTCTTACAAACACGGATAAACACACAGACACAAACACATACACACTCAGCTTTGTACTGTTACCAGTGAAGGTTAGCACGTTAAAAAAGGAACAGTGACAACCATACGTTCCGGTGACTAAAACCAAAGCTAAGATCATCAATTTTGATCTGAATATGCTAAAAGAATGCCAGGACAAAATTGAGGAAAGAAAATACCATTAATTAAAACTAGTTGTCTCTTCAATTAATTTGAAAACTCTCAATCTACTCCTTCAGACATGTCATTCGTCCAACGCTTGCCTCCCTCTCTTCCTTTCTTGCTCCTTTCCTGCTTCATTCCATCCTCTTTCCTCCCTTTCTTTTTACATAAAGTATTTATTACAGTCTGAAAACTTTTTAATTGAAGGTGGCTGCTTATATCTTGAAACTGTCTTTCATTCTTTTTATGTTTTTTCCTTGCTCATAACTTGCCTACCCAAAATATATTATTCCTTTCTTTTTCTACAAACACCAGAAGAGGCCTCTATTCTTTTTATTTTTTTTTTTAATGTATTTGGTACAGGGTCTCACTATGAAGCACAGACTTGTAGGGATCCTCCTGTTTTCAGCCTCTCCAGTGCTGAGATTACAGGCATGGGCCACCAGGCCCAGGTTAGGTGGCAGTCTCAGTGTACCCAGAGGGCAGGGCCAGTGTGACATGCAGGACCAGGGATCGAACCCCTGGTCCCTGCACTTGCCGAAATAGGTGCTTAGTCCCCTGAGCTATCTAGCTGGCCCTGTGACTCCTATTTTAAAATCACTTGGTACATTATTCTTCAACTGTCACCAGTAATACCAACCCAATGTATGTTCAAATCTCTTATGGAATTTAGAATAATCTTCACTGTTTTAGAATTTTTATGTGTTGAGCATTTTACCCTTCCTGAACTTCCTTGTTTAGAGTGCATGTAAAAAAAAAAAAAGAACAACTAAACTAAAGCTATAATAATAATAATAATAATACTGACTGCAACAGAGAGGACAGGACAGAGAGAAGCTAATTAGGTGCAAAGCTTCTCTCTTTAATTCTGATCTGAAATACTGAAGATAACTTTGCATCACATTGCTTTGGGTATACATGCACATCTTTTCTTTTTTCTCCTTGAACATTTACATCAAAATTTATGGCTGTAATACAAACCTTCTGTTCAATTATTCAGCATCAAATAAATCAGAGGATCACAACACCATAGGTAGAGGTTTTAAAATATCCAGGGATAACTTTACAGACTCCACAGGTAGGAGAGCTGGCTCGTTAAGTCACTCCAATGGAATAACAGCAGACAACCATTACTGAGTGTTCCACAATCAGTAAGCCCTGTGCTATCTATTTTAGATTATCTTCTCGCACCACTCTGGAAGACATGAAGAAAATCATCTGATGATGGATTTTACTGCCCCGAAGTCACATCTGAGAAAAGTGAAGCACAATTAGGTTAGACGATCATCTTGGCCACTTTTCTCACTGCTGGGACAACATGTGTGACACACAAAAAGGAATTGTGGATTCAGTCCATAGTTCTCAGGTTCAAACAGAAAAAGAATGGTAGATGGTCCTGCCGCAGAGGAAGCTGCTCACATCATGGTGACCAGAAAGCAGAGAAAGGAGGGGGAGAGATGAGATCCCAGGTCAAGTTTCTGCTGCTCCTCCTCTTCTGACCTCTGCTCCTAACAGGAGGTTCAGCTATTAATTGGTGAGTAATAAATCCCCAGAAGACTTTATGGTGCCTAGGATCCAAACACTTTCCAAACGCCTTGTCTCTGGACTCGTGAGACTTGTGAGAAGCATTCTTTAAACACTCAGAACATAACAGTGACTTTGTCTTTCCAAAGTCAGAATTCAAGGCCGGCCAAATAGCTCAGCGGGTTGAAGCATCTGAAAACAGGTGCAAGGGCCATGGGTTTGATCCCCGGGCCTGCTGTGCTAGCCCCACCCCTAAGGGTACACCGAGAGGGCAACGGAGACTGAGTGTGGTGGCGTGCTCCAGTAATCCCAGCACTTGGGAGGCTGTAAACAGGCGGCTCACTACGAGTCTTACCTAGTAGTAAGACCCTGAATACCCCGTAGATAGATAGATAGATAGATAGATAGATAGATAGATAGATAGATATTCAGAATTCAAGCCATTGCTTGTTTTGGTACTCAATGCCATTTTTTTGCATCAATACAATAAAATTCTGATTTGTATTACCTGGTACCAAAAGGCACTTCGTCACAGTGCGTTTGAACATACAGAGCATGCGTACTTTCAAATGTTTCAAAGGTAAATTTATCTCACTTAATGTCTAGAGCTGAGATTAGAGACCACTTCTTACTCACCTATACCATAAAAAGCAATATTTTTATGAATTCCGTAAAGAATTAGCAAAGGTCAAAAGGGTTCCTATATCCGGCACAGCCCTGAATCCCAGTAGGTCTATCTCAGTGCTGTGTTCTAGCCCTCACTGCGACCTGTGTTTTCAGTAGCGGGGAGTGTTTGCCTGGAACCACCCGTACCGCTCTTCTCTTCCAGATGTTAAATGACGTGGAAGCCGGAAGACAGGACTCAGTGATTCAGGCTGGATCCATAGAGTGCAGGAAGCTTGAGACCAGCAAGGAGACCCAAGCAACAGACCCGATGGGCAGCCTGACCTCCTTTCTCTAATCTCAGACCAAGGATTCTAAACACAGGATTTAATGACGGATCTCCAGGGTCTATTGCTGAAAGATAAACATTTCTTGTAAATGTTCACAGACTAACTCATCATACGCTGATGATCTATTTCACTGACCACTATGTATTAATATTTTGTCTATTGTGTTTTCTATTTTTATGCTTTGATTTGCATAATTTCTTACTTAATTGTAGTTATGCTTTTACATTTTAAAAATCATTTTCCCATTTTTTTCTTTTCTTTTATTTATGTCTCCATAATATAATCATTCATTTTGGTGTGCACAAATCAACAGTTTTCTCAGTTTTTTCTCTTCTATTGGTATTTAAATCTTTTCTCAATCTAGATATCATAAGCATCTGCGTGTAAACTGTTCAGTTTTTAAAGCAATCTTACAGATTACAAATTAACATCATAACTTAGAATCCATACACATTTTCTGAACTTAATATCTTTATCTTTCACACATTTATTTATAAACTGTCAAAAACTTACTGTTACATATGCTATTATAAATGGGTGCATTTTGACTTTTTTCTCATATTCTGTGTTAACTTTTCCAAAAGTATCTATTAAATGATCTTTCTTTATTGATTTTTGGAGTTTTATTTATCATATAGTAAATTTCTTGGTTTACATTTCTCAATTTCTGGATTCTCTATTCTATTTCATTTATCCGTTAGTTCTGGCATAAGACAAATTACCCATTATACTTCTTTTTATATCATTATTTTTTAAAAACATTTGTCATCTTCTTTTCTTAGGTTTCAAAATTTGTTTAACCATTTGTTGTCTCTCTAATCACTTGCTAGTAAGTATATTTTTCCATTCTCTTGCTAGTACTACAGTATCATAGTTGAGGTCATTTATAAAAGAAAGAGGTTAATTTTTGGCTCACAATTCTAAGTCAGGATCAAGAAACTATATAT
>NW_004524594.1:6058243-6067136 GCF_000260255.1 Octodon degus | reverse complement strand
GAAGAAGAAGAAGAGAAGAGAAGAGAAGAGAAGAGAAGAGAAGAGAAGAGAAGAGAAGAGAAGAGAAGAGAAGAGAAGAGAAGAGAAGAGGGGGAGGGGAAAGTGGGAGGGGGAAAATGTGTGTGTGTGTGTGTGTGTGTATGTGTGTGTGTGTGTGAAAGAGAGATCATGGAGACTGTCCCCTCATATGTTGATCTAATCCTAATTATCCCACAGACTCCTACCTCTAAATGTCATAGTTAAGTTTCTACTCTCTTAATAGAGCCCACTGGAGATTGGTCTCCAACACAAGTTTTGTAGAAATACAACACATTCTAACTATGCTATACGTTTTTGCAGTGTCCTATAAAAATTAGTGATAAGAATGATACACAAATAGTAGAATTCATATTGTGTTGAGTCTGCCACGCTCGTATTTATGCCATTCTCCATGAATGGTGTCCTGGGAGCTAAGCAGCATAATAGCCAGTGCTTCTGTTGATATCGTGCCTCACCTGCTTTATCTCTAAGTGAAAGATACTGATTAGTTTCCCCCATAAGGATAATTTTTGCTGCAGGATTTTGAGAAGTGGGATTTAGCCAAGTTATTTAACCTCATGTAAGCACACATCGCTGAACAATAGGAAGGCACTCTAGGAAACACGTCAATATGGTGATTTTGTCTTTGTGTTGACATGGCAGAGTACACTGACACAAACCTGAGGGACAGCTCGATCACTGGGCATGGCTTGGTGATGTGGTCTAGAAAATCCCGTATAAGTCTTCCACTAATATAACAACATTACACTATTTTCTAATAACTTTTTATAAGTAGAAAACATGCACTCTAAAATAATAAAAACTGTACAGTACAGTAAATATGCAAGCAAGTAATATGTCATTTATAATTACTCTGAAATATTATGTACCGCATATAAGACTATGTGTTATATTTGTATGACAGATAGCACAGTAAATTAGTATTCAATGTCATCCCACGAAATGAATGAGTTGTGCTAAGACATGAGGTTATCACATCAGTAGGTGGCGGAAATATTTCAACTACAGTATAATTTTATATGCCCACTGTTGTGTATGTAGTCCATCACTGGCTGGAATGTTGTTTTACAGCAGATGAATGATTCATAAGGTGCAGTGAAGGTATTTAAAATGAAGTATAAACAGTACATTTCTTTATATGCTTTTTGTTTCTTTGATAAGTGAACTAATGACATTATATAAATTAATTGGAAAGTGGAAAATTATGTAGTTCTATTTATTATAACATACTGCAGTTTTCACTACTTATTTTACTCTTTTGGGAGACGGTAAAGTTTTGCTGTGTAATTTAGGTTGGCCTTAAACTCAGTATGTATCCAGGATGGCCTCCAACCCATGGCAATCTTACTGCCTCGGCCTCCCCACTCACAAGTGCTGGGATTACATCGCCACATACAACTATTTAACAGTTTTGTACTTTATTCTCTAGAGTGACAAAAATCAATAGAAAATTTCTGTACAATGATAGAGAGTGTATCAGGCAGACTTCCAGGATCAGTAGGGGAAGCTGCGGGATCAGATGCAGGGGAATACAGAATGGGCATCATCCAGAGCAGGCAGCAGCTGCTGAGCCCAGGAAGATGGAGGCCCCAGAACAAGGGGGGTAGAAAATACAGCACCAGTCCGAAGTAAGAGTCCTGGGAAGTCACTCTTGTGTCCACAAAGTAAGTTGGACTTACAAGACAGAAGACATGCTGAAGACTAAGGATGACAGCAAAAGACACATCTGCTCAAGAGCACTAGAGCTCTTTAAAATGAAAATACTCCCTTTTTGCATTGTTTAATTCCATCCAGATTATTGGCAAGACTATTGGCTGGTGCTACCAACAGCCAAGATGGATCTTTCCATCTGTTTGCTGCATGGCATGTCCATCATGTGCAGACTCACCTAGAACTGTGCTCTGTTAATCTAGTATACGTTGTCTTCTACTGGTATTGAAAGCCAAAGTATCTGTATTCAAATATTAACTAGTCTGGTCATTTGACACATCTTACCTCTTTATTTAATCTTACTCTAATTTTATATGCAATAACGAGAAAGCCGGTTTCCAGTCTTTTTCTCATGTGTACAATACCTTGGATAAAGTAAGAAGAGTTTATTTCTTGAAAGTCTTTCTGTTTTTCTAATACTGTTACTATGGTATTTGATTTCTTTTTCACTCCAGGTGACATGAAATGGCCTTTAGACTTATCTTTCCTTGCTCAATGCTACTCCACGTTACGTGCAGATAAGGGTTTAATAGTATGTGCCACAATCAATGTAATACTTTGCAATCTCTCTAAGCTAGTCTTTCTTCTCTTTCTTTTCCTTTTGTTTTTTCTTTACATTTAAATAACTCTAAAATCAAAGTTGGTGGCATGTTTAGAAATCAATAAAAGTTTTGTGTGAAATTTCTCTTTCTTTTCTCTCTCTCTCAGAGTAGTAGTGAATTTATATATTTTCAAATGTATATTATAATATATATATATATGTGGTTATTTTTAGAGTCTCACTATGCAGCTCAGACTCATGGTGATTCTCCTTCTTTCAGAGCTGGGATTACAGGCATGTGCCACTGTTCCCCAACTCTGGAAAGCTCAGCCCACCTTGGGGGCGGGGCTGGCACGTTGTGTGTTGCCTGAGATCTAACCGCAGTCCCTGCACTTGCCTAAGCTTGACTAAGGAGGCACTTTAGTTCACTGAGCTATCTTGCCTGCCTCACTCTTTGTTTTAAAGTCAGCATCCCACCGATTCCTGTCCCTTTAAGAAAGTTCTGCTTTCAAGATTTTGTGAGGAAAAAAAGACTTTGTTCAGCAAATCTTTTGAGATATAAAGTGTTCAAAGATACGCTCATGGAACCTTCATAGATCATTAGTAATCTGAATAGGTAAGCATCATGTACAGAATCTTTAACTTTCACTGTTTTGATCAGTGATTCAACATTAGGAGTCTAAAATTTTTATCGACTTAGCTTTATTCTAAAATATTTTTCTGTACTTCTTAGAACTATAAAATGCATATTTTCCTCTTGATGCCTTTAAAGTTTTCCAAAATGTGTTCAGCGGAAGGATTTTTCTTTTCTATATTATTTAGCACTCAGTTAATATGTTTAGTCTGGGGCCATCTATTTTCCTTTATTACCATAACGTATACAATCAATATTTGTTTGGTATTTTTCTCTTTCATTTTGATATCTATGTAAACATATGCATATATGTAGATACAACACATATATAAGATTATACATGCATATGCTTTATCCTTTCCTGCAACTTTTATGAACTGGATGTAGAACTTCTAATTTTACTATGCTTTAAACTTTTCACCATCTCTGCTGTCTCCTTGATACATTTTGGAATAGTTTCCATTTGAATTTAAGTTCACTAATTCATTCTCTCTCTGAAATCTATTTCATCTTATTTTTGTTTTGCAACTACTGTACTTTGTTATTAACACACTTATTTTTGGAATGGTTTTAGTTGCACAGCAAAATTGAGAGGGAAGGGAGAGAGGTTTCTAGGATGCCTCCCACCCAATGTATGGACAGCCTCTTTGCTTAGAAAAATCTCACATCACAGTACATGGTGTAATCAAACTGTATGGCAAGTATTTATATATAAAAAATTATTACTGTAAAAGGCATATCACCTTGTACCCACCTCGAATTGTTTCTTCTTGGCTTGTATACACTTACCCCAGCATTCTCGCTGCTTTTCTGAGCCCTTCTGGAAATCCTCGTTCATATAGAAGTGTGATGTGAAATACAGTGAGTACTACCACCCAGCACCATCCAATGGAGGGGCAGGGTTGTAAAACTCACAGTGTGTCCTCACCCACATCATTCACTGTGTGACTTCAGGCTCTGCGTTAAAGGTACAATGACCAGGAGCGTAAGCATCTTGAAACAGGATATCAAGACAACGCAACTAGATAACGGAACGAAAGAACCTCCAGAAATGCTTCATAAAGCAGCAGCCATGAGAGAATGCCTCGGTTCAAAGCAAAGGAAGTATTTTGAGGGGGATTCATAGCAATTTTTGTATTGTATTCATCTTTAAAAATTTGAATATTCATCCTTCCTGTCCATTATGCCTTGTACTATTATTGGTGGAACAATACATCTACACTGATAAATCATCGCAGAAAGTCCACAGCTTACACTAAGGTTCATTCTTATGTTTTACATTCACTGGATTTGGACAAAGGTCTAATCACATGTGCCATCATTTTCATAGAATTTAAAGTAAATTTTGTCACCTAAAGGTACTCTGTGCTTCTCCTATTCAGCCCGCCTCCCCACCAACTCCTGGAAATCACAAATCCTTTTACTCTTTCCTCCGTTTTATTTCTTCAGCACCATATCACTGGAACAATATAGCAGGTAACCTTTCGAAATTGGCTCCTCTCACTGAGGTCTGTGCATTTAAAATTCTTCTGTGCCCTTTATCAGTTTGACAGATCACTTCTTTTAATCAGTGAACAATATTCCACTGTCTTCCTGTCCTCGTGTATTTAGCCAGGCACTTACCAAACAAGGCTGCTACAGTCAACTGTGTGATGAGATTTATGTAGATACGCTTTACCTACTTCAGTAAACAACAAGAAATAGAATTTCTATTTATGAGGAAAGCATGTGTAGGGCTGGGGGAAAATGCCAAGCTGCATTCCAAGGCGACTGCAGGATTTTATATTCCAGCCGGTAATACACAAGTGTTTCTGTTCCTCCATGACCCTGCTAGCATTTGCTATGCTCAGGGTTTTGGAATATATGTATATATTCTATAGGGGTATCTAATTGTTTTAATTTGTAATTTCCTAATGACGAAATGTTTTTGTGCATGTTTTTATGTCCTCATTCAAAATTTCTATATTTCACATGATGAAGTATATGCTTTTTTGTGTGTGTGTGTTTAGGACAAGTGCACAGGGTGTACAGGGTCTTACTGCATAGACCAGAATCATAGTGATCCTCCTCTTTGTAGCCTCCCAAGTGTTGGGATTACAGACGCTCACCACCATGCCCAGGCTCCATCACCAGCTCAGTGTGCCCCAAGGGTGGGGCCTGCACAGCACATGTGGGGATTGAATTCCTGCTCCCTGTGTCTGTTTGCAGGCACTTTAATCTGACTGGCCCTTATGTTTTGGTTTTGCCTATTTGAAAATCATATCTTTCTTTTCTTTTCTTTTCTTTTCTCTTTTCTTTTCTTTCCTTTCTTTCTTTCTTTCTTTCACAATAAATTTAAAGAAATCTTTATATATTTTGGAAAACAGTTGTTTATCAGGTGCATTCTTTCTTTTTTAAAAATTTTATTTATTTATTTGTTTATTTGTGTGTGTGTGTGTGTGTGTGTGTGTGTGTGTGTGTGGCCAGCTCAGCACACCAGGGGGCGGGGTGGCTGGCATGTGGTGCTGGGGGATTGAACTGCAGTCCCCGTGCTTTGCCAAGCTTGTTCTAAGTAGGTGCTTTAGAAGACTGAGCCATCTCACCAGCCCCATGGTGCATTCTTTGAAAATAGTTTCTACCAGGCTGTGCCTTCTCTTGTTCACCGCAGGGCTAGGAATGAGAAAGAAAGAAGAGGCTCCTTTTTTATAATCCCTTCAGGCAGGCACCTACTTCCCAGTGTAAGTCCAGCCTTGATCCATTGATTGATTGATTTTATTTTTAATGCCACACTAGAGATTAAACTCATAATTCACTATATCCTCAAGTCATTTTTCTTTTCTTTTTAAATTTTTATTTTGAATTTATGTCTCACTAAGTTTCTCAGTTGTCTAGGTGGTGCTCAGACTTGCAATCTTCCTGCCTCAGCCTCCCAAACGGGTGACAGGGGCCCCAGGTGGCAGGTGTGTGTCCACATTCTCAGTTTAAGTCACAGTTCCTAGTGATCACACCAACACCCATTTGTACTATCAGGGTTGGAGCAAACCTTTGACACAAGGGCCCTTGTGGGTAGTGCAGATTTAAACTGGAATTGGGTTGACTTTTACATGGTGGATAGCAAATCTTTGACAGATGTAGACATTGCAGATATTTTTTATTCACATTCTGTGGACTTTCTCTTCACTCTGAGGATTAATTTGCTGTTGATATAATCTCAGTTGTGCATTGTAACTACCCGCTGCCCCGCTTTTAGTATTTTATCTGGAAAATCTTTGTCCGTTCTGTTGTGTCTGAATATTTTTCTTCTAATAGCTTCATATTTTGAGATTTTACATTTAAAGCATTAATGCATGTTGTATTGATTTTTGTGTAAAGTGAGAAATAGCTGTCTAGTTTCATTCTATTGAATGTGGATATACAAATTTTATTTCATCATTTATTAAAAAGTATGCACTTTTTCTATTGTGTATTCTCTTGGTCAAAAATCACTACCTTGTTGATAGCTGAGATTTCATACATGCTATTTATTTATTTATTTATTTATTGGCAAAAACAGGGAATTGAACTCAAGCCCTTGCACTTACAGGAAAGTGCTTATTCCACTGAGCCATCTCCCTGGCCCCTTCATACAAGCTTTTACTGTGTTCATTTGGTCTGTATCTATTTTTATTGACAATACCATTTAAGTTATTTTATTATAGCTGTTTAGTGTATTTGTAAATTAGGTACTATCATAACTACTGATTTCTTTTTTCATTTTTCAAGAGTGCTGTTCAATGACACAGATTTCCAGATTGGTGAGGTTTTTTTTTTTATAGCAAATATTTGGAAATATTTCACTCTACTTTTTTTGTTTGTATATTTTCTTATGAAAATACAGAGTCCTTGGTAAATTCATCATCATTTCTTCTAATTGTTGATTTGATGATTCTAGCTTTGTGATATTTCATTCTTGTTTAAATGCTTTCTCACTGCACATCCTCAAAATCAATGAAGTAAAAAGAGATTTGGTCTATGATTTATAGATCTCAGTACTTCAGGGAGCCTTTGTCTGGTATGGGAAATGTCACCAGTGGTATACTATCTTCCCCCTGTTCACTGGAACAGGACAGCAGATGTGGACTGGGTTTGTGTATTGTTCTCCCAGATCAATTATATGTTAATAAAACCCTAAAAGTTTACTATTTTATAAAATAATTTTTCCTCAAAGGGACCTTTTGAAGATTAACAAAGCTCTCTAATGTATTTCAAACTATCTGCTCCTCATTCACTACTCTGGCAATAAGAAATGTGAGGAATTTTTTCTCAGATACTCACAGCGAAAACCTAGTTGAGCTCCTGCAGCAAAACTGATAACTTGGGTACTAATAATCACAAATCTAGAATTTTTAACTCTGTCACCGCATGCTGAGAATCCAGTAATTTGTTGGGTACAGCTAACTTTTTCCTACCGTGACAATGTTTCCCATGGGTGTCTTGGCTCTTGAATTTCCTGTTTATTTGTGATTATCTGTATTCATCTATCTATTTCTCCATTGCAGGGGCATTAATGCTCTGCATAGTCATTTTGTTCAGGGACCACAAGGGGGGTAACTCTTCAGGTGTGGCAGCTTTATATGTTTAGCACAGATTTCTAAATTCCTTACATTTAAACTGGAAACTGAAATTCCTTGCTTGTTTTAATATGTATTTTTATTGTAGAAAAGATCCAAATTCACAGAAGTGCTACAGATCATTTATAGTACCTCAGAAGCCCCACATTCAATGTCCCTTGTCATTAACATGCTACATTAGTGACACATTTTGTCATAATTACTGTACCTATAATAATATATTTTGTTAAATAAAATCTACACTTTTGGACACCTTCCTTCAGGCTACACCTACTGTTCCTTTTTATTGTTCTGGAATCCAATCCAGTATTCCACATTATATTTAATCATTATTCTTCCTTAGAGCCCTGTTGTCTGTGACAACAACTAATACATGTTTTATGACTAGTTTCCAATTGCCCTGCTTCACTTCATCAACATTATCA
Source organism: Octodon degus (assembly GCF_000260255.1). Taxonomy (NCBI): domain Eukaryota; kingdom Metazoa; phylum Chordata; class Mammalia; order Rodentia; family Octodontidae; genus Octodon; species Octodon degus. Next base: position 6,059,198 of record NW_004524594.1, on the reverse strand, counting down.
CCTATGTCACTGCAAATATTTTATGAGTAGTTTGAATTATTGATTTCATTTTTTTCCAATTTATGTGATAAACATTGTTCTCTTTAATGTTTTCTCTTTAATACTTGTGGTTCCCAAGCATCTGGTTATGTTGTCTGAGAGCTCCTGGTCTTCAGGAGATATCAGAAAACCTGCCTGCTTTTGGTGATATAGAACAATGAAAGCCCAGGCCCTTGTGAGATGTTTCTGCATGTGCAGGAGAGGAGATGGCTCAGAAGTACTGTCACATGCTACCTTTACTGGCTTTCCATCAGAGAAAATCCTATGATCACAGATTCTCCTTTCATTCTCCTAGATTAAGCTAGCAGAGGGAGAAAGCATTCTCTGTACATGATAATGCATGGTAACTAGGGTTTGGGATGGGAAGGAGAAGGAAGGATGAATGTAGCTGAGGTGAAGCTTTCACACTGCGTTGGATTGGGCAACAGCATGAGAACAGTGGGCAGCCTGGGCACGTGCTGCTGATTTGACTCCCAAGGCACCAGGACAGGCAAGGATTTTCCCCAGCTAAGTGGAGGGAAGTCTTCTCTGCTCATGGCTTATTACCCTTCCTGTGCTGCAGGGGGCTGATGGCTATGCTGGAGTCATAAACATGCTTAGCATCTCCACAAGTTTTTCACAAAACCCATAGACTCCTGCTTCCTTCCCTCAGGTGGTTGATTTGGGGGAAAGAATTCCATGTACATGCCAGTCCTCTGTGTTTAAAGACTTACAGAATTTAAGACCCAGAGACTTAGATATATAACTTAGACTTTTATGTGAGGACCCCAAAGCCTGTGTACTTTCAATTTTACTGTCGCCTAGTCTATTACATGGGGTGTGAAACACACCAGAAATACCTAGAGCACTAGAAAGACTATGAAACCAATAAATGTTATATGGTATATTTTATATCCAAAATGCAATCTTTTTTTTT
>NW_004524594.1:6056091-6057588 GCF_000260255.1 Octodon degus | reverse complement strand
ATATATATGTATATTTTTTTTTCCTTTGGTACTAGGATTCAAACTCACAGCCTCATGCATGCCAGGCAGGTGCTGTGCCACTGAGCTATATTCCTCACTCTACTGCTCATGATAAAATTTGATCTATGAAAATTTTTTCTTCTAGCACAAATTATTGTACAGAACTATTAAGACAGAAAATCTTATCTAGATATGATTAATTTTCAAAAACCTATGCTACAGAAATAGATGGCCTTAGTTTGAATATTAAAAACATATTGAAGACAGAATGAGGTCAGAATTTCTTTGCATTTACCAGGAATTATGCACTTCAGAGACTCAGCTAGGAAACTTGTCTCGCAAACAAATAGAAAGAGTTCAAAACATACACGCAATTTAAAACATCATATGATTTTTGGTAGATGATCACAAACTATTGATCATAAGCACAAACTGCTTGGAAGTGGATGCCAGCACGTAAGATGTGGAAATTGGGCCTAATGATGGGGCTGTAGGATTATGTGCCTAACACATTTCTTTGCCACAAGTTTATCAGGCAGCCTTAATATTACAGTGGCTTGCACTAGAAACAGACAAATCATTTTCGCTGACTGTGCTCTATGTAGCCCTGGAAAATAGCCTATGAAACAATTCCTGGGCAGTCGAGTTGCTCATTTGGCAATCAGCATTTGTAAATAAAATAGTCTTGGATCAGTCACCTGTTTTTATGGAAGAACAAGGAGCTTTGTACACTCAGAAGCCAGGTTAGGACTGGATCTTAGGAGTCTACTTGGAAAGTGGTCACTATTTGTTGTAGCACATGCATGTACGTGCATGTGCTGGTTGATGCACAGTGTCAGTTTGCGGGGTCTGGAAACTTGGTTGGCTTCACAAGCAACTCCATGCCAGGGGTGTGTGGCCCCTCCCCGGGGCATGAAGGGCCCATACTAGGGTGTGGAAGAACTGACCTAGAGTGACTCAGCACAAAAAGAATATATAAAGAGGTTCAGGAAGATTTCTGCACCACTCTGATCTTCTCAGCTGTGCCACTTCCTCGGAGGAGCTTTGGTCTTCGCAGTCAGCTTGACTGCATGGAAGGAAGGGAGAGAGGCTTGCAAGAAGCCTCAGCTGTGACTCCTCCCTTTGCTTTGCTGTTTTCCACTGCCTAGAACTGCTGCCCTGTGCAATGTGCCACTCTGCCATGGAGCCAGCTGAGTATGGACTGAAGTATGTACTGACACGTCTACTAACTGAGCTGAATAAACCTTGCCTTTCTTAATTTTGGTTGTCAGGTAATTTGTCCCAGCAACAAGTAAAAGTAACTGAGACAGTACTCATTCAAGAGGCTGTGAGTGCCCCTCTGGTATATTAGGGGAGAGAGGTTGAGAGGGAAGGAGGAGGAGGGGGAGAGAGACAGAGACAGAGAGAGACAGAAAGAGAGAGAGAGAGAGAGAGAGAGAGAGAGAGAGAGAGAGAGAGAAAGAGAGAGACAGAGAGACAGAAAGAGAGACAGAGACA
>NW_004524594.1:6053065-6055616 GCF_000260255.1 Octodon degus | reverse complement strand
TCAGGATAAATCCTGAGGGGATTTCACTGACCTTATCAGACCCAAAAGCTACAACTCTTGTTGCATAGGTCCTGCTTTACCTTGGTCTTAGCCATCCAGCAGAAAAGTATAAAAATAAAATATAAGAAGTAAGGCCATTCTGTTATGTTGAGCTGTGGGGGACTCAGGTCAACAATTTCTGACATTGCCAATGAAGCGGAAGACCCAATACTATTATAGGCTACTGGATTCTTTCATGTGGTTTAAAGACAGGCAAATACCCATTAGAGCCAAGTAATGGCTTAGGTTAAGATTTGATCTAACTATTAGAGACAAGTAAAAAATGTGAAAATATAAAGAATGTTTAGCCACACAGAATAGTAAAAATATGAATAAAAACACTACAGATGTTAAGCATTCACTTGTCAGTTTGAATGCTTGTTATGGTCTTTGGTAAAGTTCTTAGGATGGGAGCTCAGAAGTGATGTTGTTTGTATTCTACATTAAAATATGTGCCCTTCTTGCCTCTATATATTGTGAAAATTTCTCCTTCACAATGCATTATTCAAAATTCTTAAAGAAAAGCGAAGTCATTGTCTTCAGTTTTACTCATTATGTCAGTAGTTGCAAGTGGTACTAGTGCTTTTTATTTCCTTTGATCATTTTTAAAAATCTGGAAATAATATAGGATGTCACATGATAATTTTATTACTGAAATTCTCATTACTGGGGCAAAAAATCTGACATTTACAAGTGAAAGCTGGACAGTTTATTTTCTCATATAGCTTCAGAAATTTCAATCCTCTATCAGTTGACTTTGAAGAAGAGCCATAATGTTGCAAAGCATAGTGGAAAGAATCAGTTCAACTATTAGTAACATGAAAACAGAGTACAGGGAAGAGCTAGAGAGGCTGGAGCCAAGGACACATTCTGATAGGTTTATACATTTCTGAAATAATCATCTAGGTATATTTCAAGCCATTCAAGTTGGCAATAAGCATTCATGTGACACGTACCACAAACCCTTGTTAATTCTATATCCTAGCATATCTTCTTAAGCCACAGTTAATTATCAACTAAAGAGAAGAACATGACATATTTCCACCTAACATTGCAACCTGATTTGCCTACAATTGCAAACACACTAATTCATTCTCTGAAAATTTCAACAGCCTCAGCATTGCACAAAGATCTAAGGTCAACACTCCTCCAACTTTCAAGGTGAGCTCTTAGCTCCAAACTTCTATAAGCTTTGAAAAGGAAGTTATATGATCCCAAGACACAATTGCACAGGATAAACACTCTACTTCGAAAGAGCAGAAATAGGAAAATAAAAGGAAACTGGACCAAACAAGACTGAAACCCAGAAGGACAAATATTATGTCCTAGTGTTCTGTGTCCTGCATTTGGGGTACACAGTAGCAATGTATCTATTCTAGAGGCTCTGTGTGGTCCTGTTCCTATGGGTTTTACTAGTTTTAGCTGATTGAAGCTCTCCCTCAAGACAGATGTAATGGCTGTCTTTAGCTTTTCTCATGTGATATCACATTCCTGTGGTTTCCAGCTTGCTCACATCTCTACTGCAATATTAGCTTCACTTTTAAAGCTTCACACATTATCCCCACAGAGGTGCCATGAAGAAATTCTGACCTTGACACACAGATGATGTGGGCTCCTCGGCCTCCTTTGAAATGTGGATAGAAGCCTCTCTGATCCCACCCCTCTTGCATCTACATATATAGAGCACCAGCATCATGTGGCTAATGCCACATAATATTACCAATGATAGTAGAAAACGGGTCCCCTTGAATCATGACTACAGTGACCGCTCAGGGTTTGAATGACTGAATAAGGGGAAATATTTAGGTAGCTCTCTGGGCCAGAAGTCTTTTTGGCACTCTGAAATCTAATTGAAAAAAGTTTGAATGACTTACTTTTATTTCCATGATTCTGCAATGGGTAATTTACATGACAAATGAAATGCATCTCTCTTCTTGTGGTGGTGTAAAATATTTTGTTGCTTTTAATGTCACTAATCCTTCAACAACTGTAACTCCTCTGTATCCAACCTTTCATTTACTATTTTCCTGGTTAAACTGAGTTATTCAAATTTGTTTCTTCTGCTATGGTTTCAATTCCTGATATAAATCTGGTTAAATCAGCCAACACACCCATGAGACATTCTCAACAGCAGGCTGCCCTGGATTTTCCTGACTCACAAGAAACAGCCCATTGCCCATAAGTTCACAGTTTTAGGGGATGGACAAAATTTAGATAAATCCCTTACCAGAACGTAACAGGCTCACCCTGTAGTCCAACTCCTAATACAGTGTTCATTTCCATCTGAAAAGTTGTGAGCATCTTTTTCACTCTCCATGCAGCTATTAACATTGTGACCTTTGACCTCCCACCAGAATTGCCTAACAAGTTCCTGTTACAAAACTTAAAATCTTGAGACCCAGTCCTAGCGCAAGTCCGGTGAGTGTGTGGAGAGCTTCCTGCTACCCTGCGCCGGCGGGACCAGTCCCAGCCCAGGCACAGCGTGGGCCGGACCCTCTCCCACCCCCTTGGG
>NW_004524594.1:6052005-6052965 GCF_000260255.1 Octodon degus | reverse complement strand
TATATGCAGTGTATTATTTGTTGAAACTTTACTTCCGATTTGATTTGAAACTGTCTCATTGCTATCTGTTTATCAATAAAACTGTAGGAAAAAAATCTTAAAATCTTCTTTAGTTTTCATCCCCATCTAAATTCCTCCTGAAAATGAGTTCCTACAGCTTCTGAGCCACAGGCTAGACGTACTCATAATAATGACTTCCTTTCTTGGTGTAACTTTCTATACTGGTTAGATTTTCTATTTCTGGGACAAAGTACCTCACACTTTTTATCATGTGTTCAGAGGCTTCATTCCATAGCCAGCTGATTACAGCTGAAAGAACACAGTGGAGTTAAGCTGCACACTTCATAGTGATCAGAGCACAGTGAAGAGATGCTGCAAAACAAGGAGAAAGGGACCATAAATAGTCTCTAAGGTCATGCACCTATGAAGCAGACATAATCAAAATCAGATATAATCAAATGATTATTTTACTAGTCTCCTGGGTGTTAATTTGATCAAGTAGTCTGTCAAGTTTAGCCCTTATAAGAATGATGCTATTGACATTGAGGAGTGAAGTTGAGAACTGAATATTCTCCAATGAGCAAGACAACTTTGCCTAACTAAATATATCTTGTTCAAACATTAACACTAAGATTATGCATTCATGCAATGTAAGAGAGCAGATGAAATGGGTTGTCTGTGAAATATAGATCACTGTATTATTTGATTTAATGATCTTATAGAAAAGTCTGTATTTTATATTAGTATGTATTGGAAATATCAAGGTAATCAAAACAGCAGAAGCGAATGTTGGTTTCCAAGAGCTGCAGGTAAGAATGAGAAGAAAAGAAAAAAATGATCAAATATTGCAAAATTTCAGTTAGATATGAGGAATAAATTTTTAAAAATATATTGTGTGGCCGTGACTCATCCACATGGCTGCACTGACAAAGGTTCTACAATCTGAGGTACAGGATTTAT
>NW_004524594.1:6046003-6051231 GCF_000260255.1 Octodon degus | reverse complement strand
TTTTATAATTGAAAGTCAGTAAGGAGTGAATTTTCCTTTTACTTTTTTTTAGGATTGATTTATTGATTTGATAGAGGGTCTTGCTTCACTGCTTCTACTCATAGTCATCCTCTTTTCTCAGCCTCCTCAGTGCTGGGATTACAGGCATGTGCCATCACGCCCCATTTCAGTGGCTGACGTGGCACAGGGCCATCATGGCATGCAGTACTGGGAATCGAATCCAGGTCCTTGCACTTGCCAGGCAGGCACTTCGACTGCTGAGCTATCTCCATGGCCCAAGAGTGAGTTTTCAATGTCCTCACCACACAAACAAAAAGAGGTATATTACATACAATGTTACTTAACTTGACTTAACTCTTTGACAACATATGTCCATGTCAAATCACCATGCTGTATGTTATAACTATGTTCCTTTTTTATTTTAAATTTCTACTGTGTAAGTAAAATTTAAATAGAATAAAAATTTAAAAACAAGTAAAATCTGATCACAGAAAATAAAACTGAGATAATATTTAGGAATTCAGAAAAAAATTTTTAAAAAGATTAAAGATCTTTAAAAAGATCTGTCATTTCATGGACAGATCCTGTTACAAAGTAATGAGATTTTCCCTAAAAACAATATTAATAGTATTTCTATAGAAATTACAATTCAAATTATCACTCCCCTCCTTTTTTTTTTTCAGAAGTAGATTTTCTAAAGTCACATGTAGCTCCACATTGAGATCTCTGTTGTGCTTCCTCAAGGACTGTTTAAAACCTCAATCAAAAGAAACACAGAACTATTGCAGGAGGTCAAAGAAATCCTCAAATTCCTTTTTTTTTCCTTCAGGTTATGTGATGTTTTGCTTATACTATTTTGAGACAGGATTGCTCTGTAAATTGACCATAATGTCACCCCAACTGTGAATCTCCCACCTCCGACTCCTGAGTAGCTGCAATCGCAGGAATTTGCCACTGTGCCTGGCTCAGGGATGCCTTTCAATAAGATAATTAGCACAGAATTAAAATGCACAGGGTCCTCAGAGTTTATGACTCTGTGACTAATTTATTCTTTCAAAAGTTTTCAAGTCATACTGGGCACATTGGCAAGTAATAGAACATTGAGAAGAGGAAAATAGCATCTTGCTTCTCATCTAACATATATTGTCTATAGTTGCTGCAATGGCAGTAGGGATGGTGTTGAGGCTGACGGATCAGTGAACACACCTTTGTAATACAGAGTGCCTTGAAAATCAGAATAATCTCCCCTTCACCAAAAGCAGTCCTCATCCTATTCTCAAGATTTTGTAAATATGTTGCTTTAAGCATCAAGGGGAACTGAGATGATAGAGTGAAGATTATTAACCTCTTGATCTTACAATGGAGGTCATAGGTAGGTGCCAATGTAACAAGAAGGATGATTAGAAGTGAAGGAACGAAAGATGAATAACAGCAGGAAGAAGAGGTGAGTGGTACAGTACCTGAGGGCTTTTACAGTGTTGGAAAGGGGAATTAACCAATTCTACAAGCTAAGTGGAAAAAAAAAGAGCTTTTCCTAGGATTTTGAGAAGCAAGGCAAATTTGATATTAGCCTGATGAGATCAGTGTCAGACTTTTGTTCTCAAAGGTAAAGAATAATAAATTTCCATTGTCTTAGATTGATATGAGTTAAGCAATCAGTTTTGGTAGCAATAGGAAACAAATTCAGATGCCCCATACAAGAAAGATTCCCATTAGGGGAAATATAGCAATGTACCTAAGCAGGGTAGAAACCTGATAGGTACATCTGACAGGAGGAACCAAGCAAACCCATCTAGCATGATTGAACTCTAAAGGAGCTCTGAGAAGTCGCCAGCTGGTTAGCATTTTAAAGAAGGGTAGGGCAGTGTTCCCGGTAGCATGAGGCAAAACAAAATCCTGGAAATTAGCAAGATGGTGCCTCTGAGGTGAGCTGTTCTTCGGTGCAGGTAGTGGTGTAATCGATGAGCAGCCTGGCAGGGGTGGGAATAAAGGTCAGAGGACTAGGCACTGTGGAATACCTGACCAAGTCTGACTTCAGTTTTAACAGAAACAGTCAACAATAGCTTTCAAATAGAAGCATGACTTTAAATAACTTGAGGGGGAAATGTTTAGGCAGCTACAAGATGAAAGGATTAGAGGGAGACAATCATGGAACCAGCACGTATAGCTTGGAAACAAGCTCAGAAGTCACAGTTGTCTACACACATGGTCACGGTTACAGGAACACAGAGAGCAACTAAGCTAAGAAATCAGAATCAATGAGTTTGTTTTGTTCTTTATGTATTTGGTACAGCGACTCACTACACAGCTCAGACTCCTAGTAATTCTCCTGTTTTCAGCCTCCACAGTGCTGGAATTAAAGGCATGCACCATCACATCCAGCCTCTGAGCCCAGCTCAGCGGGCCCAGGGGCAGGGCTGGTGTGGCATGTGCCCAACCCCAGTCCTTGTGCTTGCCTAAGCAGGAGCTTATTCCACTTAGCTATCTCGCAGGCCCTCAATGAGATTTTTTTAAATCAAATAAATAGACAACTAGATGTTGTGGGAGTGAAGGAAGGGAAAAAATGAAGCCTTGCAATGTTTCTGGAAAGCCAGGTGGGTGGAAGAGCCCTTCCTAGAACACACAGATAGGCAGTGAGGTATTTCACTTAGAAAACGGACAGATTTTAAACAGGTTCATGCTGTTTGACCTGAGGCACATGTTGAGTGAGTGGCTTAGCATGCTAGGAACGTGACAGCCTGCCATGGCTCTGCGATTGTGTACATCTATGAATATCTTGCTGTCTGAATCCTACAATAAGAAGGAAGTTGACCCAGGTTAGATTAGTTTCTGGGTGACTATAGGTTTAGCAATCTATTTATTTTAGTGATCAAATCAGCCTTGAAATAATCACCAAGGTGTTGATAATAAGAAAAGCAGATATTAAACTAAATTAATATTTTATAATGTTTATGTTATGAGTTGAAAGTCTTACAGATGGAGAGGTTGGCCCGGGATATAGCTCAGCAGTACAGCACCTGCCTGGCAAGGGCAAGGTCCTGAATTTAATTATATATATAATAATTAAATATATGGATAGATAGATAAGTAGATAGATAGATAGATAGATAGATAGATAGATAGATAGATAGATAGACAGATAGACAGTCAGATACATAGATACAAAGGAGAATGGTAGTAGCACTATGTGAAATTATGATTCTTTCCCTTCTTATATAAATGAGTGGGGAATAAAGAGAAAAAAAGGGACTCTAACAGTTGGAGGATAAAATAGTGGGGTGGAGAAAAGGACTACCTTTCCTAAAAGACTGAAACATACACTTGAGATGACTTTGAATAGTCCAGCTTTTACTGCAATAAGTCTACATTTCCAAGTTATTGGTGATTATAAATATTATTTGCCTGCTGTTGGTTTATAAACAACAAGTTACTTATATATGAATTTGTCTCAGAACACCAGCAAATCCTGGAGCCACATGACTGTTTTCAGCCCCTGCTTTCTGCTAGGCATGGGCTAATAATGCTTTGCTTCATTGTTGATAATATGTATTGAGAATATATATGTATATATGCAGATTCGAAACTTTGGATCTGTTTTATCATTCAAAATATATGCGATGTGCCTCTAACTCCAGTCTCTACCTAATGTCATGCTTCCTTCACTGATTTCTTTTCATATCTGTATAATAAGCTTACTTGTCTTCTTTTCTGATCTGACCTTGTCCATGTGGAACTGATGATTTTTTACCCTCTGTAGCTCCCAGTCTTGTTCATTTTCCTTTTTCTCAGCTAAATCAGTATTTTGACCTGAAATTATTTACTTTTACCAAATTTTAGCCTGAGATCTGGAGAAAACATGCTCATACCAATGTAAATTTTCTCTCACTTAATAGCTGTGTGCATTGGCAAATTATGTAAGTTCTCTATGTATCAGTTTCTCATTTATAAAATAAGGATAATATGATTTACTACCCCAGCATCCATACAAGGGTGACATGTCTTTTGTTTTATAAAGGATTTAAGAAAAGTTAGTTTCCCTTTTTCTTTTTGTTTTCATTTGCTAAATCATTTCATTCTGAGAAAGGAACTGCATATGGAAAGTGTACAGTGTGGCAGATAATGCTGTATTTGTTGTTCTCAGTAATGACTGCTGTACCAAACATATAAAATTAGAAAGGAAAGAGGAAACATGCTTTTTAGCCTCACACTTTTTAATCTTATATAATGCAGTAACTTTTTCCAAATATTAGCTATTGCTAGAAATATTAGCTAGAAATATTACACATCGCCCATCTATAAACAAACTGGGGTAGTAATCATATTACCTTCATTTTATAAATTAGAAACTGAGACATAGGGAACTTGCATAGCTTGCCAATGCACACAGACATTGAGAGAAAATTTATTTTGGGACAAGTATGTTCTTTCCAGATTTCTAGCTAATATTTGGTAAAAGTAAAATACCTTACATAGTGAAATAACTTTCACTTTGCTACACGAGTTGATGTGAGCATTATTATTGCTATGATATAAGTTTGGTATGATCTTTAAACATCAACCTCGAAGGAGCCAGGCATGGTGTCACATTCCAATAATCCCAGCACTCCACAGACTGAGGCAGGAGGATTGTTGCAAGCTTAAGGCCAACCTGAGATCCATAGTCAGTTCAAGACAAGGTTGGACTACAGAGCAAGATCCTGTCTCAAAACAAACAAAGTCAAAGACCTCATTTGATTAATTAGATTTCATCAGCTTGAGTCTATTTGCGCAAAACTAAAAACAAAGCAGCCACAACAGAAAACTGGTATAAGAAGTTATAGAGTGCAGCATGTCCTTGGTGTTCTTCTTGTGTCTGCAGTGTACCAATCCCATTTGCCTACTGAGCAATTTCTACCCAAGAGTCACATTGTACACAAACTTTTACTGTAAATCCAGTTAGAAATTATGTTAAAATTTGCTCACAGTGTCATCTCTGTGGCACTACCTTAGCTCTGCGGCTGTAGCATAGAACCACCACGAGTGAAATGTCAAGAAATGATCATGGCTTTATTTCATTAAAACTTTGCAAAGTAAACAAGGCCCAGATTTGGCAAACAAGCCATGTTTGTAGATTCCCACTCTCCATCCTATGAGGTTAGTTTGTGTGGTCTGACATTATTCTCTTTTAGAAAGCAAGATTGATACAGAATATTAAAATATCAAGATCTAAATGTTCTTTATATATATAA
>NW_004524594.1:6044032-6045903 GCF_000260255.1 Octodon degus | reverse complement strand
TTTATTTTAGGGAAGGGTCTGTAGGATGTTTAGGGCCTCACTACTAGTTCAGACTCATAGTGATCTGCTTATTTACAACTTCCTGAGACCTGGGATTACAGGCGCACACCACCGTGACCAGTCTCAATTGCCATTTCAGTGCACCCCGGGAGCAGAGCCAGCATGGCAGGCCCAGGGATCAAATCCCCAGCCCCAGTGCCTGCTTGCAGGTGCTTTAAAACACTTAGCTATTTGGCAGGCCCAAACTTACTTAAAACGAAGCAGCCAGTGAGATGAAAATAATTAGGAATGAAGGAAGTTCTGATTATGGATAGAAAGTGAGTTTGTCCCTACATTAAGCCCACTGTTAGGGAGGTCCTGGGGTACATCTCCAAAAATTAGTGGTAAAAAACTATTTCCAATCCCTCAGTGAAAAATATGAATCAAGGCACTTTAAAGTCAATAGCAGATAGTCATAATATCTCTCAATATTTAATTTCATTTTCTGCATTCATCTCAGCTCACACAAATAGTAACATATAAAGGCCAGCAGAAAAGTTTGTAATTATACACTAGAGAGTGCTAGTTTGGGATTTGTAAATCGTGGAGCTATCTCCTGCATTCTTCAGAAGTGTGTGTGTGTGTGTGTGTGTGTGTGTGTGTGTGTGTGTGTGTGAGAGAGAGAGAGACAGAGAGAGACAGAGAGAGAGAGAGACAGAGAGAGACAGAGAGAAACAGAGACAGAGACATAGAGAGAAACACAGAAAGAGAGACAGAGAGAGAAAGAAACAGAGGGAGGCAGAGATAAAGAAACAGAGAGAGAGATGGAGAGGTGGTGGTGGGGACTGGGTTTATTATCCTTGCATGAAAGCTCCTTCCTAACCTGCTCCTCCCTGTATTGTTTTAGCAATGTCCTCTTTTGCAGCACAAAAGATGACTGCCTGTTCCAAAAACTCCTTTGACTTTCCTACATTTTCCTTTGCCTTCCTGATTTTCTAGTTGTATACCGTGCTAGAAAATTCATCACTTTTTGTCCCTCAAAAGCTCTGCCATGAAGCCCTTTCATTTTCTCACCCTCCGCATGCATTCTGGTCTTCATGTGAACATCCAGGAAAACATCACAGGCTTTGCCGCATACCGCCACACTCTCCGTACATTTCTTTCTTTACGAAAAAGCCCTTCAAGGAATGACACTTAGCCTAAACCCTAATGTCTTTGAGTCTTTAGAAATTTACTCCTCAGTGTCTTTGTCCTTTTTCTCTCCCTCTTTGGGCAAAGAGACTTACCAGGACAGTTCGAGTACATAAAACCACGGGAAGCATCATTCTGTGGTATCAAAAGCAAATGAAACAAATGCATAACTCATTTACAGAATTTGTAAAATAGAGCCTGGAGAATGAAAGAGCAATTTCTAGCTCATTTATACCATTCGATTGTCGCTGGAAAACACACATTTCATGGGCAGAAGGAAGCCGACCGTGGTTACCATTTAGCTCAGCCACAGCCCACGACAGCAGTTTATGTCTACTAAGATCTGCAAGCACTGGCTTTAGGGTAAAATTTTAATTGGATAGACTGCCGGGAAGAGCTACTGTTGGTCAGTGAGTGAGATCTTATAATCACCATCCAAGTTACATACTTGTAGAATTATAACAGCAAGTTAGCATTTACCTACAAATGAATTCAAGTTTGAATGATAAAGAATGACAAAATTGAGCTATGCCAGCTTCATATATAGAGAAGATGAGAAAAAAAATCACTTAGATATTGTTATATTATTGTTATTATTATATTTGATACAATATATGTTTATGACAATGTTACATTTTATTGGTTTGCCTCTATATTTGATATATTTATAAATGAGCAAAATTCTTTTTTTTTAATTTTAT
>NW_004524594.1:6039037-6043932 GCF_000260255.1 Octodon degus | reverse complement strand
TGGTGCTGGGGGATTGAACCGCGGTCCCTGATGCTTTTGCTAAGCTTGTTCCAAGTAGGTGCTTTAGACCACTGAGCCATCTCTCCAGCCCAAAATGAGCAAAATTCTAATGAATGTCTTCCTTGTGCATTGGTAAAACTTTTAATCCATAAAAAACTTTTCTTTCACCAGCGAGATAGCTCAGTAGCATAAGCAGCTGGCTTGCAAGAGCAAGGTCCTCAGTTTGATGCCAGTACCAAAAAAATAAAAATAAAAGCTTTCTTTCCTGTAAGACTTTTCACTGTAGAAATACAGATCTGAGAATGTGCCTGGCTTCCCCTAGCCTGCTTCCACCCCCTACGTGTGAAGAAAAGAACTAAAGACAGGATTGACGTTCTAGAGAGGTCTCCCTGACTACAACCACTTTCCCCAGTTTCCCCAGAGCTATCCATTACAGCCTCTGGTGGGAGTAGAACCCCGCAGTCTGTCATCTTGCTACTTACTTCCTCAAAACAGACTGATAACACCTAACATGATCTTTCATTTTGGCTTTTTTTAGCTCAAATAATTGGGCTAAATGTAGAAACTAATCCAAGCAAAAGAGTGTAAGAGACGGTGTCAGATCTTTCCCTATGTGTCAATTTGGTTGAGTGCCAGTGAGTTTCTCATTTAAATGTGGATCCAAGTTGCTATGTAGATCTTTTGAGACCTAGGTAAGGTACATAATCAGTCAGCCTAAGAAAGAGAGATAATTGTAGATAAACTGAATAAGACCTTCAAGCTAGTGAGACATGGTAAGAGCAGAATGGAAGTTTCCTTGAATAAGAGCACATACTACCTGAGGGCAGTCTCAACCTGTGCCTGAGATTTTCAGCCTGCCTTTCTAGAAAATATGCTTAACAGATTTTGGACATGTTTAGCCAGTGCCCAGGATGAGGTAAGTGGATTTAGTCAGTGAATTTGTCTCTCTCACTCTCTCCTATTTATTTATTTATTTATTTATTTATTTATTTATTTATTTATTGTAGAACTGGGGATTCAACTCAGGTCCTTGTGCTTGCCAGGGAAGTGCTTCTTCTACTGAGCCATCTCCTCAGCCCCAGTGACTTTCAATGCATGTCTCCTACTGATTGTTGTGCTATGGGAGGTGTTGGCAGATAAGGCATTATTCCAGTAACCACAAGACCAGGTAAGACTGAGTAAGAATATGTGGAACCCAAACCTAGTAGATAGAGAAAACCAGTCTCTGTGAACGTTAACCTTAACAGTGTCGACTTGATTGGCCTTGTGATCCATAAAGGGGATAGTATGTGTGCATGTATGTATGTGTGTATGTTAGTCTGGGAAACTCTTAGAGGACTAAGCTTGAGGCCTACATTTTGCTCCCTGCTTCTTCCTCTGTGGTGCTGCTGGCTTCGTCCACTTCTGGCTGTTGTGAAGTAGGCATCTTTGTGCGTGATCTTTCTACACTGATGTTCCTGCCTTGTAGCTGCTGACCATGGACTGAATTACCTGAACCATGAGATAAACTAAACATCTTTTTCTTTAACTTGTGGTTGTCCAATCCTGGGTCCCAGCAATGGAAGGCCTAAGTAATACAGTCTCCTTGGATGAGCAGCAAAGGCTAGCCACATAACCCTAGAGAAAACAAGAGAGACACAATCTGAAAAGCTTAGTTTTAGTGCCTGCATCTCGGTCTTACCTCATTCCTGTAAGATCTTGCCTGTCTTTTTTCATTCTTTATTATATTGACTTGAATGTATTCACTATAACCCAATCACCTTGACAACTATCAAGTGCCTGGTTCACTTGAAGAAAGAAAAAGTAAAATCCAATTTTTTGAAACATCGATCTTTTTCATTAATTCGATACATATCAATTAGACCAGAATTTGCAAGATCCAGTGTTAGAAGTTTCCCTGAAGGCACAAGGATGAGCGTAGCATAGAGAACCTACTGCCACATGCCTTATGCTCTAGTAATGGAGGTGCTGGTCCCTATGTTTTCCTGCCTTGCAGTTAAATGACATACAGAGCAGAAATGGCCTATAGCTAATGAAACAGGAGATAAGAAGTGGCTGAAAGGACTAAGGAAGGCCCCTTGGAACTAGTATGTTTGGTTCCCTTCCTGACCTCACATTTGCAGGCCTAGAGGAAAAATTCAAAAAGAAAGCCACATGGGTCTAAGTCAATCTAAGTCAAACTAACAAACAGCATGATTCTTACCTTAACAAATGTTCATTCTCTATAAGACAGAAAGTCAGAATTCAGTAGGCTCCATCTTGCAGTGCAAGGGTTCTCATGCACAGGCGGTTTCCTCAGCCGGCATGGCCAAGCCCAACACACCCGCTGTGTACACAGCCGTCCAATCTCCCCCTGATCCCAGAGTGCAGACAGCGATAGTGCAGCCCACTGGGAGGTGAACAGACTTAGAGCCCTGGCCCTGGGGGTTGCTGTTAGGGCAATGTGGAGTGTGAAGACTTAGGAGAATGACTCTCCATGGCCCAGTCGCCTCCTCGTTCCATTGAGCACATATAGGACATGGTTTCCTAAAGTTTACGCACAAGCCAGAGGGTCCCCATCTTTATTAGAAGTGCTTAGCATTGTAGGGCAGTGAGCACTCTAGAACAGCTATCGTAAATCCTCCATAAATTCTTTATTTCCTTACTCGAGGATGAAAAGGTATTTGCTTATCACGTTTCTATATGCCCAAGCATCTCATTGTTCAGTGACTATTTGAACAATTCTAAGCTATAGCTAAAAATGCAGAGGGGGCCAGGGAGATGGCTCAGTAGAATAAGTGCTTGCCTGGCAAGTGCAAGGGCCTGAGTTCAATCCCTGTTCCAGAAAAAAAAAAAAAAAAAAAAAAAAAAAAAAAAAAGAGTATGTCTAAAACTGCAGAGGATCTACTTAGCTGATAATGGGGTCAAAGAGTGAAAAAATATGAAAAAAAGACATCATAAGGAAGCACAGGAACGGAAAGGGCTCTGATGTGAGACAGCCAACTTCTGGAGGAGAAATATGAAATAATTTTAAAAAGCAGGTAGAGGCAAATTTTAGAAGGCTTAGAAATCTTGAGGAGGGCCAGCCTTCATCTCTGTGTCCTGTTTTTTGCTAAAAGTAAGGGAAGAAGAAAAGAAAAGAAAATGAACAGAGGGAAGGAGCAAGAAAAACTGCCTTTACCTTATCCCTACACAATGGTGTTTTGCAGAGGTCTTTTAAGGTTCACATTATGTATCTGTCCTTACATTTTAAACTGGGAGTGTGATTAGGCTATTGTTGGGGCAAAGAGAAAAGTAACATCCATTTGTGTGAAACCCAGGAGCACTCTGTTTCCATTTTGGAAGAGTCTTCATTTAACATTTATAGATACATTCACAAAAAGCTAAGAATAAGGCATAATAAATGGAAGCTGCTTCTAGCCTCCTGGGTGGCCACAAAGTGACCGTGTCCATTAGCTGTTTTAGAGATGCTTCTCTCTCAGGCTGCACTGTCCTGTTGTGCAGTGGAGTGGACTTAAGGAATTGGAATCTTTTCTTAGACCCCAGTGCTGTGTGTGTGTGTGTGTGTGTGCGCGTGCGCACGCGTGCTCACGCATGTGCACATGTGTGTGTGAGCTGTGTGCATGTGGGTACAAACGTGTGTTCTCTCAGAGAGAACGTAAACCTGGTAATAGATGCTGCACTGAGAAACTGAAAAGGTAACAAATGGGTTGATGTTTTGCATTTATCCACAAAATGCTCTGAGTCAAATATTTTGGAGGGCTACCTAGAGACACAGTGTTTATGGAGATGGAGGGAGACTCAAAATCTGGCATACAAAAGATCTACATATTTGGCTAATAATCTCATCTTTGGAGTCAGGCTGGTAAAGGGCAAAGAGTTTGCAACTAGGTTGCAATCAAGCACTTGGTACTTTGCTTGATAATAATTTTACTGAATCTTCATCAACATGCCATGACACCTAGCGTGTTTGAGGGTTGTAACTTGGTAGCTTTGCTGTACACAGGTACCTGGGATAGATCACCACAACCAAGATGATGCGCATATCGATTGTCTGCTCACACATCCTTGGAGCTCTTCTCAGTTTGTGTTGGTTTGGTGAAGCAAACCCTTAACGTGGATTGTCCCAGTTACTCTTCTGTCATTGCTGGGAAAAATACCTGACACCCAAAATGAAGGAAGGAAAGGTTTGTTTAGCTCACAGTTAGTGGAGGTTTCAGGGCATACTCAGCTGGCTCCAAAGCGAAGTGGCACATGGCAGATGGTAGCCATTCTTGGCAGAGGCAAAGAGCAGAGAGCAAAGGGAGTGGCAGCAGCCCAGGGAGCTAGCCAGCCTCTCTCCCCTCCTTACATAGCAATGCAAATTATCTGCTCAGGGAAGGTGAAGCATCCACACCAACAATAATCAATCAGAAACTCCAGAAGCTGCTGCATGACTGCATGAGGCTTTCGGGGGAACAACTAGACTCAAACCATAACATAAATGCACTCTGGAGAGAAAACATTCTCTCAGGCTTTCACAGAGAGCAAATTGGTCAAGCAATGGCCATGACTCATCCACATGGCTGACACCAACAAAAGATCTACAAACTGCTCTACAGCATTTAAAGTTAAGTCCTGAGGGGATTTGACTAACCTTGTCACAAACAAAAGTTAATTTTTTTGTTATATCTCTTGCTTTACCTTGGTCTTGACCATCCAGCAGTAAAGTATAAAAACGAGGTATAAAAAATAAAGCCATATTAATATGCTAAGCTGCGAAAGGCTCAAGTCAACGATTTCTGACATTGCAGTCATGCAGATAACCCACTACTATTATAGACTACTGGACTATATTGGATTACTCTGCTGAATTCATGCACCTACAATACATGAATGGCAATGGAATACACATCTCTGACAAAAGTAAACAAAAA
>NW_004524594.1:6029145-6038786 GCF_000260255.1 Octodon degus | reverse complement strand
ATAATAATAATAATAATAATGTCACCATACTGTATGGTTCACTATAGGTATGATTTGGTACAACTGATATCTACAGCTTTTTCATGTTGTGTAATTAATCTTTATACCCACTGAATAATATCTTTCCATTGTTCCCTCCGCCAAACCCAGCATCATCATTTTCTTCTCTGCTTCTGAATCTATATTTGAGACCTCATTCAGTAAAACAACCAGCAATTTGTCCTTCTGTGGCTCGCTTCTTTTCCCACACAGTGCACCCTCTGTGTGGCTGCAACTGGTCAGAGTCCCTTTCCTTTTCAAAAGCTCATGAATATTCTGCTAGATGTGCACACCACACCGCCTAGGTCCTTTGCCCATGAAGGACATTTGGACTGTTTATCTGCCCCTCAGTAATGCTGCAATGGATATGTGATGTGATGCTGTTATCAAATCTGTAAGATCTGATTTAAATTCTTTTGGCTACAGTAAAGTAGCCAAAGTTTCTGGATCATTGTTATGTTTTCTGTCTAGTTGTCCTCGCAAAAGCTCAAGCAACCACTTGGCGGCTTCTGGAGTTTGTGATTGATTCATGATCCAATGCTGGGATTATGGGTGTGAGTGCCGTGGGGCTGATAGTGTGCATTACACTGTAAGGAGGGGAGAGAGGTGGGGTAGCTGCATCAGCTGCTGCCATGCTCCTGCTGTTTGCTACTGTCATGAACAGTTGCTTTCTGCCATGTGGCACTCTGCCCCGGAACCAGCTCACTATGAACAGAAACCTCAACTTACTGTGAGCTAAATAAATCTTTCCTTCCTTAATTCTGGGTGTTGGCTATTTTGTCCCAGCCCTGAGAGAACAGTAACTGAGACAATCATGTGGTAGCTCTATTTTTAATGTTTGAAGAACATCTTATGCTGTCCTCAATCGTGGTTTCACCATTGTATTTTCCTCAACAAGTTAGAACAGTTTCAGTCTTACCATATCCTAGCTGATATTTTTAAATTGTTTTTTATTTTTGAAAATAAATATCTAAGTGGAATACACATTACTGTATAAGAAGGAACACAGTGAAACTAATACTAATGTTAAGAATAATAGCTATATCTTGTTGCACTGTTGCTATATGCTGACCATTGTGCTAAAATTTCATGTCTTATCATAACAGATATTTCTAATTTTTTTTAGTACAGGGTCTTGGTACACAGTTTGCACTTGTAATGATTCACCTGTCTCAGCCTCCCTAGTGCTGGGATTACAGATGTGCGTCATCACAGCCAGTTCCAAGGCCAGAAAGACACGCGGTATGACATACGGGATCAAACTTGGGACCTTGTGCTTGCCAGGCAGGTGTTTATTCCACGGAGCTATCTTTCCAGACCTCAGTGTTATTTTTTAATTGTCCAGTAATGGCATATGTTTAGCCACTCAGGCAAGGCACCACTCCTGTGAATGATTAAGAACAGCCCTACCTAATGGGTCCT
Source organism: Octodon degus (assembly GCF_000260255.1). Lineage (NCBI taxonomy): Eukaryota > Metazoa > Chordata > Mammalia > Rodentia > Octodontidae > Octodon > Octodon degus. Next base: position 6,037,325 of record NW_004524594.1, on the reverse strand, counting down.
GTTACCTAGAAGGGAAAGTGCTGATCGGGCTTTCTAATAGTGTAAAATCTCACTTAAGGTCACAGTCAAAAAAGTTCACCAGGAGAGGAAAAAGTACAAAATGAACAGCAATTAAAGAATTGCAGCTTTTGAACATCACCATTTTATTCTTTCTTGTGCTACCCCATGAGCAACTAGAGGTATGCTTATGCACCTAGCATAAAAAGCCATAATCTGAGAGGAAGAAGTATGGTCTAACTTCAACATTTCTTCTAATTAAAACCTGAGTCACTTCTTTCACCTGCAGTTCCCCTTTTCCCTTTTGCAACAGAGAATAAGAAGGAGCCATGGATCTTGGTGAGTTTCTTTAATTTTCTCCGATGTAGGTCAGTTCATTCTTCCCAGAAGGCTTTTGTAAATCTCTGCTATAGAGATGTGTGCGATATCTGTGCTCAGAATCTTCTTGCCAGATATTAGCTGCCTATTTTGCTTAAATCAAAAGTTTAAAAGAAACATGAGAAATTAACATTGATGAACGGTTCCTTGAAAATGTTCTATTCATGCTGTATTTATTTCAGACATTTTCCCTAGATCAAGCCAAGCTACCAGGAAGGTTTTAATTTATTGAAGCACTATTTAATCAAGTCATAAAATTATAATATGACTTAGCATCCATTTAGGAATAGTTATGATTTAAGGAGCAGTCCTATATAGCTTGTAAGAACTTTGTTGAAAATGTCCAATTTTCACTGAAGTTTCGTTTTGTGCAGTCAGTGAAGAAATCAGTCTTTGACTTCAACTCACAGAAAAAAAAAGGCTTTGCGCTTTGTTGTAGTTTATATCTAAAATGTCCCCCCACATTTCCATGTTCAGAGGTGGGGCTTTCCAAAGGTGACTGGGGTCACGGGGCGTAAACCCAATCGCTGCTTTAGTCCATTGATGAGTTTGCAGCTGGTTGTGCTGTTAGGAGGCAGCACCCAGCAAGAAGAGGTGGCCCACTGGGGGTGTGACTTAGAAGACTCTGTTCCTGTCCCCAGCTCTACCCTCTGTCTATGCTTCTGGACTACTACAGTATGAACATCTCTCCTTCATCAGGCCTTCCACCATGACATTTCTGCCTTGGATCTGGTGACTATAATCCAAACCTGCTGAAACAGTGAGCCAAAATAGACTTTTCCTCCTTTAACTGTAGCTTTTGGGTATTTTACCCACATGTGAAAGGGACTAAGAAACTACTGCTAAGCACCTGATGCACATGAACCATAGAAGGGTTTGCTTTGTTTATATTTCAGAAGAATGAGGCTTTGCTGAATTACCCAGGCTAATCTTAGACTCATAATCTCAAGTAATCCTCCTAAATCAGCCCTTTGAGTAGCTGTGACATCAGAGATGTGGTACAAGTTACCAAAACCACAGTAGCGGGGATTAATAGATGTCATGCCCATTTGTATTTTTCTATAGCTGCTTTTATTCTATTACAATGGAACTGAGTAATTAAGACAGGACAGAATAGCTCAGAGAGCTAAAATCTCTAATTGCTAGCCTTAGACAGAAAAAAATGCCTAAAGACTATTAAATTTTAAAATAATTATATATGCCTTCCTTATGGTTTATTTGTAAGAAAACACCTGGTCCATATTCTCACCAGTGTTATTATCTGTAAATACCATGGTAGACACGTTCTTCTCTTTGAAATTCAGCTTCTTTTTGCAAGCCTCTATTTCTCTTTTGGTATACTATATATCACTTGAAGGTTAGAAACTCTAGTGTGATGGGTATTTCTGGTGTTATGCCTAAAGTATCTAGGGAGTTATACTCTTTATGTCTTCTTAGATCTGATTATTTGTCTAACCCTGACAAAGTAAATGAGAATAGAAATTTTGGATATATGTAGGAACCTGTGAGTGTTTCTCTCTATCTGTCTCTCATAGTCTAAAATGTTTTAGAGGCGGAAAACTCATCATACTGGTTTGTGAAACATGGGCTACCAGGAAGCTACTGCCCTCCATACCTGGGCAAAGAGAGTACAGTTGAAATGCGATGGGAATTTGAAGCTCCTGAGAGTGTCACCTCCATCCTGCCTCACTGACCAATTGTAAACAATGATGCTATGTGGTTGTTCAACTTACATGAGCCTTGAGTTCAAACTCCCTCATCTGTTGACCGTGATAGCAGATTTCCACTTTGCTTCGAACTGTGAGGAGCAAATGTAATGGCACACAATTTTCTGTCACAGTGTTAAACATAGCATGTAGCTGGCCGGTGGTTGTTCCCTGTATCTTAACATAATCATTACAATGGCAGAGTGAGATGAACTCAGATGAAACAAAATGCAAGATGGCACAAGGAAAGAATGAAATATAAGAATGTGCACATTTGTGAAATAGTGGTTTAGGTTTGATGAAGTCTGTTATTCTTCTAAGCTCTAAAATTCTATCATAAGACAAAAGCTGCTTTAAAAGCAAAGAGGTATTATTGGAATGACTCAAGGAAATAGACTTGCCTCATTGATTTTAGGCTTGCACCTTTAGCTGTTGCAGGAATATACCAGCTATAATGTATGTGCATGCAGTTTTAGTTTTAAAAGAGCAGATTAAACTCAAAATTCTTCCCTTTGGGAAATTTCATTGTCAATATCATCATGTAGAGTAAAGCTTTTATGATAAAATATGTTGTGAAGACATGCTGCGTAATACTTTAGGGCCATGAGTACCTTAAAATTTTTTCTTAACTATGTACCTATAAATGTATTTGGCAGTTTAAGAAGTTATTAAAATAGAGCCATGTAATTATTCATGAATAGAAGAACAGGGCCTGTTTATGTAGCCTTAAGCTTTATTATTTGACAGAAGAAAAACATGAAAGTTGCCAACACTGAGTGCTGAGGACAGTGAGCTATGTATGAAATGTGGGAACAGAAACAGCACTGTGCAGAGCAAGCCTTGCTCTTTTCAAATGTTTTCCAACCATCACAATGTGTTAACCATTTATGTCAAGACTGTGCAATCTAGTCCACATCCCAAAAGATGGCGGAGGAGTCTTCTGCCAGCCTATCTTGTGTTCTGTCTAGCACAAGGGCCACGCTATGAATGATGGCTCGCATCTGTAATCACAGCCCTCTGAGAGCTAAGGCAGGAGGATCACAACTACAAGCACAGTCTCTAAGTGACTTAGAGAGACCCTGTGTTGGTATTGAAAAACAAGAGTAGGATGGGATGTAACTTCCTGCCAAAGCCCTGGTTTTAATTCACTGTACAATAAAAAATGTGGCAAGGATGTGTCAGATCCTGGGGACAATTTTCTGGCCTCCTTACTGATTATTTTCTTACTTCTTCCTCAGCTTGGAATGAGAAATGTAGGCTTGATGTCCTTCGATAGATGCCTTCCTCCATGCAGTCTATTGCCTTGCTGGTCACAGCAACTCTCAGGTACAAGAAAAAAACTCGGACGGTGAAGACCAGGTATGACTGGGTAGGAATGCATACTTCATTAATAAGGTGCCACCAGTTTGGATACCTGTTCAGAGTTATTAATGCTTACATTATACAAACTGTGTGTGTGTGTGTGTGTGTGTGTGTGTGTGTGTGTGTGATGTAGATAGATACAGAGCTAGAGACTGACAGATAGAAAATAAAAAGTCAGAAACAAAACCCATGTCCTAGTAGAACTTGGGACTGTCTGAGAACTTGAAGCAAGATGATCATAATTGTTAGCGAACTTCCTTACAAAACTGTATGTGATGAGCAAGCCCCATGTAAAAATTTAATAATTTACCACAGGTCAAAGACATATTCCCTATGTCTTTTAATTTGTTTAACATTTTTAAAGTTTCCAGCTATCCTTGTATTCAATTATTATGAAACAATAACCTTACGAATATTGTCAAACCAGATAAGATGCTCCATGACATGAAACATTTCTTTATTTTTTGTTACCTCCACTGGTATACCCTGGATATATCATAGGGACTAGTGAATCACTACTGAATTTTAACAAATATTTTTTAAATGAATGAAAAAATAACTCAAATATTGGGTAAATGTTATAATTAGTTTATTTATGAGAAATACTATGGACATTTAAGAGGCATCTCAATTTGTCCCCCCCCCCAACTATTTGTCCTTAGACTTTTACCCTAGTAACTCCTATTCTGAATGTCAACCCACTAAGTGGAACTCGTGCTTCAGGTATTGCACAGCAGCAGCATCTTAGCTTTCTTTTCATGGGATTCCACTTAAATAAAGACAATTTTCCACATCCTCATCAACCTTTCTCTTCTATCTTCTAGGTCCAGTGGTAAGTATACCTCTCAAAGATAAACAACCAGAGAAACATGAAAGAGTGTTTCACCTTCAAGATTCATTTCCCTACCGTTCAATTCTTGAGAGAAAGATTAACAGTAAACAGTTGATCAATTGAACTGTATTTCATACTGATCATTCTATCAGTCACTTTACAATGTAATAAAGAAGTAGAAAAATCTCACTAATATTCAAAGAGTAAGAAGTTCTATCTGTTAACTGTCTGGTTGGCTTTGCTTTTAGTTTAGGTTTTATCCAGGTATAGTGTAGAGAGTTTGGTGTATTTTGCTTTCATTCATTTCAGGCCCTGTATCAAGTATCAAAGGGTAATGGATAGTTGGGGAAGCAGAAAAGGATTTATTCTCCTTGGGGATCACTACAGACCAAGACAGCAAAACCAATGCCCCAGGCTTGTAGAAAACCTAATCACACAGGTTGAGAAAGTCACGTGGCTAAGCCCAAATCAGCATGAAGGTGAAATGCCTTCTTTTCATACCAGTGGTAGAGATGGACAAGAGGGAAAATGACCTTAAGTCATGAGGTAAGGAGAGAGGAAAAGGAAAAGATAGAGAAGTAAGGAGACAGAGAAAGAGACATAGAGAGAAACTTCTTGCAGAAGGTAATTTGATTATTACTGTGTAGATCTAAAATGTTCTCTGAACTCTCATGTATTTGGGAGACAAACAGATCACAGAGGGCACAATATTCACCACTGGATTCATGAATTGATGAGTTTTGGGCAGTTGAACATGTTTGGGGAGAGGACAGACTGGCTTAAAATGGGTTATTTGGGAGCATGGCCTGAAAAAGTGCATCCTTGCCCCTTGATCTTCCCTCTTTTCTCTCTGATTCTTGGATGCAAGTCAGTGAGCAGCTCTTCTCCACCTTGCTGCTCTTCCATCCTCTTTTTGCCTTGAAGGCAGCTAACCATGGACTGATCCTTCTGGAGCCATAAGCCAAAACAAACTTACTCCACTAAGTTGCTGTGTAGAGTGCTTTGTCCCACAATAGGAATGTGACTAATACACTGGTTTTGGTGACGCTCTTGTATCTGTGGAGTTTTGGATACTTTTATCAGTTAATTAGGATAAGAATTAAGTGTGAAGTGTTGTCAGTTCTTGGTTTTATCTTCAGTGAACCCAGACCTGCACTTCCCTAAAGGTCTACCATGCCTCTGCTCCTTGCAGCATCTCACTTTGCTATTTTCAAAACATGTATCTCAATCTCGCTGAACACTTTTCCGGTGCACTTGACTTAAGACTTCACAGGTTTCCAGTGAATGCAAGTAGGATAACTCTTCAGGAAATATTTTGTTTTCCTATATTAAAGTACTAGGCACCAAAGAAAGCCTGTGAGGCAGGGCCTGTGGCAAACATTTACCCATAAAGGTATGTGACCTTATAATAACTTTATTTTATTTTTTATGTATTTAGTACAGGGTCTACAGGGTCTCACTACATAGATCAGACTTGTAATGATTCTCCTGTTTTCAGCCTCCCAGTGCTGGGATTATAGGCATGCACTACCACACCCAGTCTCAGTGGCCATCTCAGTGCACCTTGGGGGGTGAGGTCGGCACCGCATGCTGGGGATTGAACACAGTCCCTGTGCTTGCCTAAGCAGGTGCTTTAGTCTTCTGAGCTATCTAGCCAGCCCTATAATAACTTTAGATATGTAACTATGCCTGAGATGATTCTTTCTTCATAAATTGAGGCTAATGAAAGTTTATGTTTGTTCACTTATGATAGAAACGATTTTTTTTTTTTTTTTTTGGTTGGCTCAGGCTGCCTTAAGGGAGGGTCTGGGGATTGAACGTCCCCTGCACCTGACTGGGTTTGCCAGAGCAGGCACTTAAACAACTAAGTGAATCCACAAGCCCCCCACTTATAATAGATAAATTGGAAAAGACTTTAAAATACTTCAAAGCAGCAGCTGAGGATGATACAGCATGCATAAGAGTGTAATGATGCTAGTATTCTGTTATTATCACTAATTACAAGCAAGTAGAACTTGTTTACTTGACTATATAAGACATGCACATTTCCTATTGCTTTCTTTTTGAACTCCAATGATAGTGTAACAGGCTGTTTTCTATATTTTATCTGTACAGCTAACGTCAGCTTGGGTCGATGGTTCTAAATCTTAATTGCTCCTCGGAGGTTGAGGGTGTGTGTGAAAGTTAACTGATTTGTCAACCTAAGTAAGAAATGTCCAACAAAATGACTCAGCATAGTTTGGGGTGTAGAAGACCCACTCTACGGAGGATTGTTGCCAGAATGGTATAAAAGAAACAAAAAAGGAAGGCTGCTTCTGTTTGTTCAGAGGAGATTCCGTCTTCTATTTTACTTTGGACACCTTTTCCGGGATTCCAGGACAGACTGTTCAGCCTACGGCATGGACGCTTCAGCCTTCCATGGCAGACCCTTGCCCTCCTGATATGTACTCTCACTGGACCCTGCAGACAGTACCAGGTCTTCAGTTGGATCCTTTCATTCTCCAGTGTGCAGACAGCCCTGCTATACCCTTCCATACCTGACACTGTGGCCAGCCATTGTGAGCCTCCTTTGTAAATTCTTCTACATCTGCATCTCGCATTCAATCTGTTTCTCTACTAAGCGCAGACTGGTAGAGGGATGTATAGTGAGATCTCCCACCTGGTCCCAGGTTGCTAACCATGTTCTTGTCACTGAGATATATATTAGGTCATTGATATGGCTCCTCAGCGTACTTTCCTCTAAGTTTATGTTCCCAACAAATGCATACACTTCTCTACTGTTTTGGCCTGTGCTGTGCAGTAACAAGAGATTAGCCCATATTGGGTAATAAAGAATTTTATTTATTTATTTATTTATTTATTTATTTATTTATAGTTGAAAAGGCTGAAAAGTCTAAGATCTCAGCACCAGCATGTAGTGAGGGCCTTCTTGCCAATTTTAGCCCAGCAGAGTGGAAACCACAGTAAGCAACTTTAGATCTTTCATTCCCAGAATTTAAAGCCACTAACCCTATCATGGGGACTGACCTGGTGACCTCATCTAATATTTACTGCCTCTGAAAGACCCCATTTCTAAATGCCAACATATGAATTTGGGAATTAAGATTTTAATTCATGGACCTTTTTTTAAAAAAATGTATTTGATACAGGGTCTCACTGCATGGCTCGGATTCATAGTAATCCTCCTGTTTTCAGCCTCCCCAGCACTGGGAGTACAGGTGTATGCCACCACACCCAGACTTAGTGGCCAGCTTAGCACCTGAGGGGAGAGAGGACTGTCATAGTATGAGGTGCCTGGAATCAAACCTCGGTACCTGTGCTTCTGTAAGCAGGTGCTTTATCTGCTCAGCTATCCCACTGGCCCCATGGGGGCTTGAGGAACACATTCATAGTAATTCATATTTCCTGCTTCTACTCCTATCCCTTCAGTGATCCAAGGGGCCCTTTCATCTCCAGAGTCTGACTGCCACCCTCCCACCAGTGCCCCATTTGAAAAAGCAGCTCACTTTATCCCTCTTCTCATTTATTTGTCCCCATTTCCAAAATGTGTTGTATGCATCCTTCACCTTTCCTTCTCCTTGGCAGTGGGCTTTTAATATCAAAAGTACATATTTCTGTTTTCAATATTGCAGTTCTTCTCAATACATGAGAGCAAACATCCCCTGCTAGAATTGAAAAGAAAGAAAGACAGATAAGAGAACAACAAACTAGCACAAATTAACATAGGAAAACACTAAGCTACTGTCATTGTCACTATCAGATCTCATGCTCACTGTTGCCATCATAGTTACTAGTACTGATTGTAGAGAGCCTATACCGTGAATGGCGGCATCAGAACCAAATCCCTAGAGACCACTGGGTGAGGCCTGCTGCAACCCTCGGAGCCTGCGCTAGATTACCCCTCC
>NW_004524594.1:5985939-6024675 GCF_000260255.1 Octodon degus | reverse complement strand
ATTAAAGCTTTCCGCTGCACAAATCGTGTTGAGTGCTTTCCTGCTGGACGGGAGGGCGCCCGACAACTGATATCATCACCAGCATTCCTGTTACTGTGTGTCCCCAGATATTCATCCAGACACATACATCATGGATGTCGTCAGTTTCTTACAACACAAAATACACCACTTGGCAGCTCAGATTGGGTTTCAAGTTCCCATGTCATTATTCACTTGTTTTGAATAAGGATTCTTCAGTCTGTAAGCAGTTCTTCCATCTTCATTTCTAAAACGGGAATGAAACTCATAAAGTTCTAGTTTTATAATGGAGAGTAAACCACTGATGTAAAAGCGCCTGGCACAATTCTGCCAGTCATTTAATAAATCATGGATAAATTTTTTTTAATACAAAGGAAAGCATTCCTCTCAGATTCTCCTGCTCCAATCTTCAAGTGCTCCTTCTACAGGAAGTCATCACCGCGAGAAGGTGGAATGCCATCTGATTTGTGCTGTTTGCTGTGCATAAGCCGTGAAAGTTACTACAATCAATGCTTCCAAGGTTGATGCCTTATTTAGCCTCATTTGCTTCTTTCTGGAACCTTGGATTGTAGAAGTTAGAGGCTCGAGGGTCAGGAATTAATTATAGCAATGGCAAAACCCATTGGCAAGAAGAGCCCTTGTAAAATGGCAATTTGTTGGTCATTGTAGGGGAAATGAAGACAGCAAGCCCGACAGCTACTTCCTTTCCCTTTGGCTTAGAGCACTTGGCTTTCACTTATGAGGCCATCAGGTACAATTAGACCTCTGTATAACAAGCTGCCAGTCACCATCAGGACACCTCCTGGATATGTGTCACAGCAGCCTCGTCCTTGTCACTCCAGTTCCCAACAATCTGTGAGTGCAATTTCAGAAAGTTGAGCTGGTGCCTGCTGTATAAAACTCTGTTTTCCTCCCTTTCTCCCTTGCTGTCTTCCCAGGGGCTTCTGACAAGGCAGCACAGACTTTCAGGGAGTCCAGATGTGCTCTACTATGTGTCCTCAGGGGCAGCCCATCTGCCTGAGCCTTTGCGGTGGTATGGATCAGGTAGGCAGCAGCAGCAGCTGGATCACAGTGAGCAGCCCAGGCCACCGTTGTCCAGAGGGCTTCCACTAAACCAGTCAAGATGGAAAAGGGGGACACTAGGTCCAACAAGAAGAAACAAGTACTGAAAAGTAATTCTCAGGTGGTAAGCTGAGCTTTCAACATGTTGCCTGTAGGCTTATCAGACTTTTGCAGTCATACTATGCATTTTCTGTCGTCTCACTTGATAGTTGATGTTTTCAATCATGAAATCTACCCGCAATTTCCCCAATTAGCTCCACTGCTACATCTTTTGAATCAAAGTGTATCAAATAAAGAAAGGAAGAGTAATGATGGAGTCGTACTGAAATATGCTGTATGTAAACCATGCATGATAACCATGGAGTTTTCTACCCTGGCTATTATAAGTAACACATTTTACTTACATGATTCCTAGAGATTAAGGATATTGTTGAGTAATGTTGACTTGATTAGATTTTAATTTTTCAAAACAAGAACACTTTTTTTAAATTTCCAAATGTACACAATTACCAAAAAGGTAGATGCAGTGAGGACCACACAGGATATGTCCCCTTCCACTTGATTTTTCAAATAGCTCCATAATTGTATGACAGGCCAGGCTACTACTACATTATGAAAAAAATCAGATCTACTTGGACTCTGACGGCCTGAGTTAGCATCCCATTTCTTGAACTTAATGACCTTAGGAAACTTTCTGAACTTGGACTTTGATGTTAATTTTCCTACTTGTAGTGCAAATTGCTATTTCCATTACATCATTATCATCACTATTTTCAAGCACAATAGAGGAATCTTTACACATAATCAGTTACTGTGGAGTTGATGTCTGCCTTTTTTACAGCAATGAGAAAATTGATGCATGAAGACTTTGTGACAATATGCCTGAGCCTGGATTCGAAGTTATGTATCTTCAGTCTGGAGTAATACCCTGAGGCATTCTATGACATGGTCTCCTTTTTCATTGAACAATTATTGGTTAATCCTTGAAACTTCATAGGAAATTGCATGCGTACTAATGCTTAGAAGATTTCAAGAAATAATCAAACAAAAAATGATAGAGCTTTTTTCCTACAAGTATAAACATACATGCAGAAATAATTATTGTTGTTTATGAACTTAATAAAATGTTAGTGATGAGAGAAACTTTAGAGACCTTCTATTTCAGCAGTTTACAATCAGACATTAATAAGGTCAATTTTATTTTCTTTTGAGCTTTCAGTGAATGTTGAATATTTATGTTTTTGCCTTCTAAAATATCAAGTGAAATTCACCTAATTCTAAAAGGTAGGCATGTATATATTTACATGAAATTCAAATACACATACAGAATGCCTAAGTTATAACTCATTAAATAAAATTATCTTACAAGTTGACCAAGGGGAGACTGCAGTTGCAGTTTTCTTCTCTTTGATCCTAAATCAAATGAATTGTTTCAGAAAGGGCTGAGCGTGACTGTAGGGAAGTCTGGCCCTCCTCTTGTGCTGTTTTCTCTTTCTCAATACTCTTCCCCCATACTGGTCTTCTTTGTTTGTTTTTGTTTGTACTCAGAGCTAGTGTTTAAGTACCTGAAAATGGTGCTGTGTAGAAATCATTTCCTAAGGCATCCGTTTAATCCAGGGACATTTGTATGACTTACTGAGAACTCTATTCAGGAACAGTGTTTCCATGTCTTAATTTACCTTTGCATTCAAAAATATACTAACTTTTTTATAGATCAAAACAGAACAAGAGAAGATATCATTATACTCCCCCTGGTTTTGATATATTGTTCCAACTTCTAAAAATATTGTATATTCTGCTCTTCATAACATAGATTTATTCAAAGTTTGTTCAGCAGTTTCTTTTATTACTAAATTTTTTCAGGCAGACTTAACTTCAAAATCTTTTGGGTCTCCACAAATTATCAATATCTCTTTAGGAAATAATCCTGAGAGCTGGAGAAATCAGCACTCTTTTTGAACTTCCGCAGGGAGAGATAGCCTCTGTTTTCATTTTCACTTTTCTAATATTCTGGGATTATTTTTCTGTTCTTTTGAGATAGGATTTTTCTCTTTAGCTCAGATTAATCTTGAAGTTGCTATGTTGTTTAGGCTGGACTCAAATTCATGGCAATCCTCTTGCCTTGTCCTCCTAAGTGCTGAGATTACAGGTGTGTGCCACCAGGTCATCATTCTTTAATATGTTTTTAATCCATGAGCAGTTCAAATTGCAGGTTATATGTGAAATTAGAGCTACATCTATTAGGAAGAGGAATCAGAAATTTGTGTTTAACTCTTTTGTGTCTTCCATCTGAAGTTATGATATGGATATATCTCCTTGAATATATTGCGTCTTGGTGCCAGAAATATTTAAGTGGTTCTAGATACTACTTTCAGTTGATTTGTTATAGGAAGACGGTGTAGTTTTCATCCTGTTGCTGGGACAAATTAGACAACAGCCAGGGCTGAGCAGAGAAAACTTCTATTTTGGCTTACCAATTGTAGAGATTTCAGTCCATATTTGACCAGCTAAGGCAGTTTATGGCAGGGCAAGCAGGAAGCAGAAAGGTTTGCTCTTCACATTTTTATTCCTTCGAGGCTCAAGCCTTTGGGTTGGTGCCACCAACATGTAGCATGTGTCTTTCTTCTTCAGTAATTCAGTTACCCAGACACACCCAGTTCTGTGCTAAGCCAATCAGCAGACTAACTCAGAAACATACATCCACAGTCTATCCACCAGAATAACTTTTTACATGAAGAACTACAAGAGAACACTTTTTGTGGTTTTTCTTGTAAGCCACCAGGTTGATGTTAGGATCCACCTACCAGTACCTGAGACTTTGAGAAGACACCTAAATATAAGTCAGAACAGAGGCTTAGTTAAAAAAAAAAAAAAGAATTCCAGGAGAGGAAGAAAGAACTTAACTATCTACATGTTTCTGGCCAAGAAATGATTTTTTGCTTTTTCTGGGCATTGTCTTTCCTCAACTGAAAAGCGCAAAGCCAAGAAAGAGGTGCACATCGTGGGAAGAAACACATGGAGCAAGCTGTTTGGCATAAAAGGCAGCCCGTGTCGTGGATGAAGCCTGATTCTGGGGCAGACATCCAGATCAAAGTTTCAGACAAGTCTCAGTGTGGTGACATTGTTGGTCTTACTTTTAACAGTCGGGGAAAGCAATGGTAATGATAAGGGAGGCAGACACAATGTATTTGCCCCATTTTTGAGACTGTTTTTCTTTCTTTCTTTCTTTCTTTCTTTCTTTTTTTTTTTTTTTTGTATTTTAGGGAAGGGTCTACAGGGTGTTCAGGGTCTTACTACGAGATCAGACTCATAGTGAGACTCATACTCCTTTTTACAGCCTCCCAAGAGCTGGAATTACAGCATGCCACCACACCCAGTCTCAATTGCCATCTCAGTGCGCCCTGGGTGTGGGGCTGGCACAGCAGGCCTGGGAATCGGATCCTGGGCCCCTGCGCCTGCCTGCAGGCACTTTAATCCACTGAGCGATTTGGCCGATCTTTCTTTCTTTCTTTCTTTCTTTCTTTCTTTCTTTCTTTCTTTCTTTCTTTCTTTCTTTCTTTCTTTCAGTGCTGGGGATCAAACTGAGGATCTTGCACTTGCCAGATAGGCACTTATACCACTGAGCTATCTCTCAGGCTCTGAGACTGTCTTCTACCTGTATCTTACATATAAAATGTCCATATATCATTAACTAATTTACCCAATACAGACGCTCATGGGAGGGGTACTGTTTTTACCTATACTTTATAAAAGAGAAAATTCCAAGCTTGAATAGTTTATTCACATCATTGTCAAGAAACAAAACTGAACTTTAAAACTAGTAGTCTTGCCAGGGAGATAGCTCAGTGTAAGTATTTGCCTGGAGAGCACAAGGTTCTGTGTTCAATCCTTGGTAACACCAAAAAATAATAAATAAATAAATAAATAAATAAATAAATAAATAAATCAAACTAGCAGTCTAGCTGTTGATTCTATGCTTTGGAAACTAATGCTAAGACAGGTTATACAACATGCAAAAAATCATTCTTCTTAGTCTACATTCCTGGTTCTAGCCTAATTTCGTGTGTAACCCATTGTTTGGTGAGTAGAGTGTTGTTTAATTTCCATGTATTTATGGGGTTTTTCTGGTTTCTTTTGTCTTTTATTTCCAGTTTCATTGCACTGTGGTCAGATAATATGCATGGGATAATTTCTGTTTTCTTGCATATACTTAAGCATGACCTATGGACCAGTATGTGGTCTATTTTAGAAAATGACCCATGTGCAGCTGAGAAAAATGTGTGTTTAGCTATGGTTGGGTTGAACACTCTGTATATATCCACTAAGTCCTTTTGTTCCTAGCTCTAGTTCAGTTCTGCTACATCTTTGCTAATTTTTTGTCTGCTTGACCTAAATTTAGATGTGTTTAACATTACTTTAATACCTTTTCAGTTGATGAGTTCTGTTGTTGTTCTATTTACAGGACTAATGCTGTTATTCAAGCAAGAGTATTGGAGTCAGAAAGAGAATGAAATAGTTTGTATTTTCTTTTATTTATTCATGACCAAAATTGGCCTGAAATGCCTGGCTAACAATCTTAAGTTCCCATTTTCCTTAGCAGGCTCTTCCGTCTTAATAAACCTTTTACTTTTGTTGATCAAAGGCGATAGCCAGGAACAAGCTGAACTGGTTGCCCTGCCTAGAACTCTGTCTCAGCTGTCTCCAATTCTTCTATGCCCAATGAAGCCAGCTCAAGCGAAAGCTTACTTTCCATGCTGCAGATTCTCACTGCCACCTGATACCCAGTAAGTCCCTTAGGATTGAATGTGTTCAATTGATTAGCAAAACAGCAGATCCAGAACTCCAGGCATTCCAGCAAAGCGTGGCCATGTTCAGGCTCACTTTCTGCAGCCCCATCTCCCCAGGAACTAAAACAAATAGGAGGAAGAGGAGCCGACCTGAAATGCGATGTGAGGCTAGCACTTTCATTTCAAAAATGACAAATCTAATTCTGACAGTTCCTGCTGAGTGACATTAAGTTACCCTTTAGAATGTTTGTAATGTTAATTATCAATTGTCACCTGATGACACCTTCTTAAAAATCTTGAGGGCACAAACTTGTGGTTATCACTGACAGCAGAATCATTCAGGTTCTACCATAAGAATCCCTTGTCTTTGGTAAGAGGAAAATAACTCACTATGCTGAATGCAAATGATACTTCAGAGTTTGCAATATTTGCACTTATGTTGTTGATTACATTCCTCTTCTGTGCTGTTTACTCAAGGTTAAAAATGTGCTAAATTAATTAAAATTATCACAGATACCTGCCATTCCAATGGCCTGAAGTCTTACGAGTCAAATCCAATATCATTATTCAATTAAATATTAGTAAAGACTCTTTGGAGTACATCATTTTTTTTTTTTTTTTTTTTTTGGCATTTTGCTCTAGCACTTGAGGACATTAAGTAACCTATATCAGGTTCTAATTGAAATGTTAGCTGGCTGATCATGCACGTAAAACAGGTTAATTATCAGGTGGTAGCTGAATAATTACTTAGCAATTGGCTCTTAGATTACTGTTATAATTGTTTTGGCCCTCTTTGCCAAAACACACACTGTCCTTGATAATTACTTATGGATTCACTGAGCATTATTAAGAGGGGGGTGCTAAATGGTAGGATTAATGGAAATTATGGCTCTAAATTCAAAAGAAAGAAAAGATGGCACCCACATTTACCCTAATGTTTAGTGAGTACTTTGCTTAAACATACTGCTTGTCATTCTGTCATACACAGTATATGGAGAGGTACTAAGAGAAAATAAAAGCTCAAGTTGATTATTTTGAATTCAGGGATTTTTATAAGAAAGAAATAATGGACACAGAGAAGAAAGTAGGGAGGCAGAAAAGAGAGTAGTAACAGAGAACAACAATAATATTGGTAGATAGTGGGACAGCAATTAAAGGAAACAACAGCAGAGGAATTGATAAAAATTAAAGAAAAACAGATATTTGCTGAGCTCAGTATGCATGCTTCTCTGCCAAAATAAAATATTAATTTTTAGAACCTGTCTGTGTTATGTTATGCATAAAATTACCTTTAGGAAAATATTGTTAAATATTTTGAAAAGAGACAGTTCTCCTGTGGGGCCTCCAAGTGGGTCCTAAATTCAGTCACCAGTAAATCTATGAGACATAGAAGGAAATCTGGAGGAATCAATAGAGAAGCCACTGTGACCATCAGGCAGCATGAGGGAGCAGCAGCCACAATCCAAGGGAAATCAGCCTCTTAGAGGATCAGAGGAAGCACAGATCTGCTTAGGCCCTGATTTTGACTTACCACTACCGATTTTTATTTTTAAAGAACACAAAATAGTGATAGAAATAAAAAAACAGCATTAGAAACGATACAAGAAATGTAACATAACAAGAAATAAACATAACAAGAAATGTAGCTTTTGTATCTCCCAAGGTCAGTCAAATCCCCTCAGGATTTAACCTGTAACCCTGTACCTCAGTTTGTAGATCCTTTGTCAGTGCCAGCCATGTGGATGAGTCACAGCCATTGCTTGACCAATTTGCTCTCTGTGAAAGCCTGAGAGAATATTTTCTCTTCCTGTAACTCTCCTTAACCACACTCTACATCCTCAGTATCTTGGTTTTAACCATCTCGCAGAAAAGTATGAAAATGAAGTATAAAAAGTAAAGTTATATTAGTATGCTGAGCTTGTAAAAGGCTCAAGTCAACAACTTCTGACATTACCAGTCTTATGGAAAACCCACAACTATTATGGACTACTGGACTATATTGGAATATTTTGCTGAATTCATGCACCTATAATATTTAAATGACAATGTAATGCCCTTCTCTGACAAAACTAACCAAAAAAGGGGGATACAAATGAACGACCATTTTGTATCTGTATACTCAAAATAGTTAGGATAGATATATTGCTACATTCTCTTAATTCAATGAATAGAGAGATTTGTTCTAATAGTGTCTGAGACAGGATATCATGTCTGCATCTTGTATTATGAATAACCACTAAGACAACAATATGCAATGTATTAATTATTGAAACTTTGCTAGTACTTGGTTTTGAAACTGTCTCATTGCTATTTGTTTCTCAATAAAATTATTTAAAAAATAAAAAAAATCAAAGGTTGGGGCAAATTGCTGAGATTAAGAGCCTTTTCTATCATCTTGAGGTCCTGAATCCCATCCTGGTACTGTAAGCAAAAACAAACAAACAAACAAACAAACAAGTGTTTCAAAAAAAAAAAAAAAAGATTTCACTGAACAATGTAATAGGATTTCAACAATGGTTGCTGTAGTATATGATGCTATCTTTAAATGAGGTGTTCAGATTACCAGGTACTGATGTGTAAGATTAATTTAAAGAAAAAAAAAAAAAAAGCAAAACAAAACAACAAAGGTGTTATAAGAAGTTCAAAAGAGAAAAAAAAAATCAGAGTAAAAGAATTTTTTTAAGCATCAACTGGTCCTTTCCAAAGACCAGCAGAAAGGGCTGGCCAAATAGCTCAGTGGACTAAAGCACCTGCAAGCAGGCGCAGGGTCAGTGGTTCGATCTCCGGACCCGCCACACCTGTCCTCCCACCACCCCAGCCTCACTGAGATGGCAATTGAGAGGGAGCGTAGTGGCATGCGCCTGTAATCCCAGCTCTTGAGAGGCTGAAAACAAGCAGATCACTATGAGTTTGATCAGGTAATGAGACCTGGAACACCCTGTAGACCCTTCCCTAAAAAATAAAACAAGAATGAACCAGGAGAAATCAACCATATAATGATCCAAACTATTCTCCATATATACCTAAATATATTTTTCCATTCTTTCAATTTTTTCCTCATCCCAGTTTTTCCTTTGCATTGAACAATTTCTTTTCTTTTCATAGTACCTGTTGTACCTTTTAGATTTTCATTACTCTTTCAGGACTTGAAAGAGTAATGAAAATCTCTATCACTAGCGAGATAGCACAATGTTTGCACATGTGGATCTGATTTTATGTCACTTACCAATATGGTCTCTGATTTTAAGGGCAAAACTTGCTACTCCCCACTTTCATTTATCTACAAAAGCCTTGAATTTATCTTTTTTATAACTGAATAATACTCCATAGGCCTCCAATATTCAAAGACCCAACACAAACATGGGCAACTGAGACAAATATACACTTCCAAATGAAGATACAAATTACAAATAAATATAGGGGGAAAATGTTCATTATTGGTCATTCAAAAGATGCAAATTAAAACAATGATGAGATAACATCTTATGGCAGAAAGAATCGCCGTCATCGAGAAGTCAACCAGTAACAAATGCTGGAGAGGCTGTGGGGCAAAATGAACCCTCCTCTGCCTTTGGTGGGAATGCAAGTTGGTAAAACCATTATGGAAATCAGTATAGAGATGCCTCAAAAAGGCAGATTTGCCCTCTCCTGACAGGCTAATGAAGCTTTTTCTCAGTGGGATTTCATCTTTTCCCACATTGTACTCTTTCTTTCACATTACGTTCTTCTGGCTCCTCCATTTATATACTTCAGGTAGCAATATGGAGTACACTGCTACCTGAGGGAATTTTAGTGTTGTACTTATGTGTTTGTGTAAGCTTGCCTGTCTTTATCTTCTCTCCTCCTCCATCCCTTGCCCCCTTTTCTTTTTCCTCTTTTCCACCTTCTCTTTCTTCCCCTTCCTCCTCCTCCTCTGCTTCCTCTTGTTCCTCTCCTTGCCCTTCTCTATCTCTATCCTCCTCCTACCCTCCTTTTCTGTCCCTCTCCTTTCAGTCCCCTCCTCCTCCTCCATTCATGACTCTTATTTTACTGACTGTTAGAGAGGATCAGGTACTACTCTGAACATCAGGAATGGAATGTGTGGAAGTAGCTCCCATTCAAGCCAGTAATTCTCCTCTCAGGTATGCTTCCAGAAGAACTGAAATCATCACACCACAGCGATATATGTGCACCCCTGTTCACAGCAGCACAATTTGTCATAGCTGAATCTTGGAAGCAACCCAAATGCCCCTAAACTGAGGGATAGATAAAAAAGATATAGTAATTTTTATCATTACTAATTTTTTTCTTGAAGAATTCTAAGAGAATTTTTTTTTTGTAAACCACCAAGTTGATGGCAATTCAGTCTAGAGGAGCATAAATGGTCAGTTAGCCATTCATGATTTTTATTTTACTGCCTGTTAGGAGGATCAGGTCCACCTCTGAACATCAGGAATGGGGTGTGTGGAGGAAGAAATAGAACAAGAAAAAGGGGAAGGAGAAGGGGACTGAAGGGAGTGGGAATAGAGAAGGAGTGTAGGAGCAGGATAGAGATAGAGAAGAAGGGCAAGGAGAGGAATAAGAGGAAGAAAGAGAAGATGGAAAAGAGGAAAAAGGAAAGGGGGCAAGGGACAGAGGAGGAGAGAAGAGAAAGACAAGCAAGCTTACACGAACACATAAGTACAACACTAAAATTCCCTCAGGTAGCAGTGCACTCTGTATCGCTACCCAAAATACATAAATGGAGGAGCCAGAAGAACATGATGTGGAAAAAAGAGCACAATGTGGGATGAGACAAGAGATTTATTACCCTTCAGGAGAGGGTAAATCAGATAGTCTGACTTCCGTGAAATCCTCTGCCCCTTTTAGGCTCATCACAACTTTTGAAGAGAATATAAGTTGGCTACAATTTTCAGATTACAAAAAAGAAATTAACCTTCAAGGAGCTAAAGGTTTTAATTCAAATTTACAGTGTGGTAAGGGAAGCTGTCAGGGGGCCTCAAGCCTAGGCAGGCCTATTGAAACTTTAGACTTCCCTCATGTATGGTGGCATTAGAAGACTAGTTGCATAATAGAGTAATAGGGCAAAACAGTCTTGCCATGTGTCTCTTGTAAAGAGCTTCGATTTTCTGAAGAGACCTACACAACTTGACATTTCATTTTGCCCAGGTCATAACGATCAACAATGACCAGCATAGACAGAATAGCTCCTGATTTTAAGGGCAAAACTTGCTACTCCCCACCCAGAGTGAGGGCTAGGTATGCTCTTGCCATATGTGAAAAACAGTTTCTACTATCATCACCCTGAAGGTTTATTCTCTCCCCTCTCAATTCAACTCAGGTTTCCCCCTCGATGCTTTCTGACACTAAGTGAAAATATCACATGCAGATGAACATGACAGGCCAGTTCATGTCCTGGAGAGAGCAAGGAAAAATGAGTTCTGCTGCGGGCCAGAGAAAGCCTGATTCAATAGTCAGGACTTTTGGCTTGATTGGACTGTGACAAGCGACAGGTGCCCTGCTCTGTTGTGCCAGTCTTCAGGCTACAGGGAGTGACTGGCTTCCAGGCCAGGAGCTGACTGACTTGTAACCAGCGGGACAAAGCCAACACACAGGCCTCACACAGCCATGGTGGGGGCCAGAGCGATTCCCTGGGGCAGCGCAAGCCTGTCGGTGCTTGTCAGTGGCACTGTGACAACTGGGCACTCAGGAAGGAACTATGGAAAGGAAGAGTTATAGATAACAAGGCCACCTTGAGGAGTGCTGTGCTTCAGCTACCTGGGGACTAGCGTGCAGAAGCTTGGGTGGTGCGGTTCGCATTCCTAGCATTTGCTCTCGATAATGTAATGAGTGTCCACCCCACAGAAGAAAAGTGCACAACCAAACCAGTTCCTGTTTGAATCAGGGAAGGGCTTTAGAAAAAAATATGTCACTTGTCATATCCTATGTTGCTGTAGACACGGGTAAGCACAATAAAAACAGCGGCAAAAGAACCATACATAGTCCTCACTCTGTAACGCTGGGTGCAAAGCTCTGTTCCAGCATTGGAACATATTCAGGCATATGAATTCATTTAACCATGCCACAGCCCCATGCTGTGGCTGTCATCATTATCTTGTTCCCTACCTTGGGACAAAGAGAGGCTGGTAAGCTGCTTAGCTGAGAGCATCATTTTCTTCACAGATTAAGGCAGAGACAAAGCCAGAGCATGTGCAGTTGCCTACAGTGAGGTAGAGATATTCTTAGAGAAAGTACCTAAGTACTTCATGTTTGCTACCTGAGTTGGAATTCTGGTTACTGCATGTATTTGTTAGATAACCTGGAGGAAAATACCTCATTTCTATAAAGCACTGTCTTTTTTTTTTTTTTTTTTTTTATTGTTTTTTTTTTTTTTTTTTGGTACTTGGGATTGAACTCAGGACCTTGCCCTTGCCAGACAGGCACTTAAGCCACTGAGCTATCTCCCCAGCCCTATGTATCTTTTTTAGTTACCTTGGCATTACTGGGTCTGAATCCCCAACAGTGAAATCTGCAAGAGGAAGGGTTTGTTTGGGTTCACAATTTCAGCCCGTGGTCAGCTGGCTTCAAGGCATGAAGCTTGTGACATAAGCCTCTGGTGTAAGAAGGCAGCTCACATAGTGGCAGCTGTAAGCACAGAGCAGAGGAACAAGATGGGGAGGGAGATCTGGCCTCCCAGCTCATGCACCAGCTTGCCTCTGAATGACACATTCAGCTACAAGGATTAATCCACTGACCAGTGTGATATCTGTCCATACAATTGAATCAACTTCCAAAAGACCCACCCTGAACACAAGTAATGGTTGGAGATATCGTATCTCTAAATCATTCTATATCTAAACACTACTGAATGAAGAACAACATAGTATTTTCTCAAGGTTGTTCAAAAAGGCAGTATAGTACAAATGGCAAGATGGTTGAGAATTATTTGTGGAAAGGGACTTGCTAGATAGCTCAGCAGACTTGAGCACCTACTTAGACAAGCTTAGCCAAGGGCAGGGACTGCGGTTAGATCCCTGGCACATCCTGTACCAGTCCCACCCCCAGGGCATCAACCAGAGTCTGGGCACGGTGGCACATGCCTATAATCTCAGCACTAAGGAAGCTGAACACAGGAGGATCACTATGAGTCCAAGCTGCACAGTGAGACCCTACAACAACCAAATGCATAATAAAAGGATCATTTGTGAAAAATATTATGCTCTCCACAAAGTGGTCGTTAAAACATTTAGTTCATGTTGGCTAGGCACAGAATCCTATTGGAGGCCAAATTGTTTTGTCTGACTTTGGTTATTTATAAAATGGGGCCGCTAAAGTTGCACTGTAACCTAGGTAAAAGCACCATAGCTGATCATTTGTTTTCTAACACAGCAGGGCCTGTTGAAATATTGGATGAGCTAAGTCATACTACTCCATCGTTTTGCCACAGGACACAAAAGTATTTGATTATGAAGTGGAGGTTATGGACACTGAGTTAGTTACAGAAACACAACTAGCATGGTCCCAGGGCGCTACTCTCAACTGAACAAATGTCCATCTTCAGTTACTGTTTTTTTTTTTTTACCTCTGCTAGATATTTATTTTCAAATTATTTATTTGTTCCTTTTTTGCCCAAAGAAATATATAGCACAGAAACTGTGACTCTACCATACTGAAGATTTTTTGGCAACCAGAAGTCAGGTAATATTTTACCAAGCTATTGATGTCTGCTTAACTTTCTTAGTGGAGGAAAGAGGCAATTGTTGAACTGCAAGCAGTTCTCTGACTTGGAGGAAGCATGACAAGTCACAGCTGAAGAAAATGATAAGTGGGAGGCATGTGCATTTTGTAAATAATTTATGACAGTCCCCTGCTCTGTAGCTCATTTAAGTGGTGAGGTAGAGTCTTCTTTGGATTGTTAAACACAAACAGAAAAACAGACACACAAACACCACACACAGACACACTCACACAGACACATTCTTTCAGCTCACATGGTCTGCCATAAGGTAGGTCCTCTTCATAATCCACTGATGAAAGATATCTACTGTTGGTCTGTTTGCTACTTGTTGTGGGGTTGACAATCCCCAGTGCAGCTTTAAAAAGACAAAAATCAATGACCACACGTAACAGTTTTTAGTGCTCCAACTGCTCCACCGACCAACTAAGGGGCTGAGTCCCTGTGTAGTGAATCAAGTTAGAAGTAGTTCATTACTGGGAGCGATCATAGTGAGAAGTCCTATTTTCTACCTCTTATGACAGCAGCTCAAGAGGATCTCAGCTTTTTGAAATACTACAAACTGTAGATTCTGCCAATACCAATTAAGCACTAATTAAATTGAAAAAGAACAGAATATCTGGGAAAGAATTGATATGTTCTCCCCAAACTGAAACTCAGCTCTTCTGTGTGAGGTGGTGTTGCCAATTTTTTTTTTGAAACATTGTAATTGATTTTTGATTGGGGAATATGGATTGTAGAAGAGCAAAAATAAATGAGGAGTTCTCCATTGGTTGGCCCGGATATAGTCTCAAGCACTATAAAACTCCCGTAGCACCCTCCTCCAATGTGAACTGATCTATTTTAAAAGGGAGAAAACTGAGGCCAGATGCACGAGTTACTCGCCCCATTCCAATCAGTCATCCAACCGAGATGAAGACGGATGCATCCCCAGGACCAAAGCCTTACTGCTCTTTCTAGAGCATTCTGTCTGGTGAACCCCCAGTGCCTGCTTTCACATAATATAGTTTGAACACAATTGTACATGTTTTACATGGGCTCAGAGTTTGAATGACTTTCCTAAAGTTCCACAGGTTGGAAAAGGGTTGCTGACGTGACCCAGGAAGTCGGTACTTCTAGGAGTGTGTTCAATCTCTTTCAGAAACAGTTCACCAGACTACTTCCACATACTAAGATCCCTTCTAAGCTTTTAAAAGACATGACAGAGTCACTGACATTTCATTATCAATCAAAACTAAGCCACTAAGTCCCGTTATAACATGGTCAGTGAATAGCGCACATGTCACATACACTTCCAATGATTAGAGGACGGATAAACTGTAGCAGGCTCATGAGAAAGCCTCGACTGGCTAGTGTGTCAATATATAAGAACTAATGTGAAGAAAGTGGGCCTGAGTCAGATCAACAATTTCTGACATTGCCAGTGAAGTGGAAGACCCAATACTTTTAGGGACTACTGAACTCTTTTGGATTATTTTGCTGAGTTAACACACCTATAATATTCAAATAATGGAAATTAACAAAAAAAGGGTATACAGATGAATGTCCATTTTGTATCTGCGTATTCAAGGTGGTTAGGATAGATATACAGTTACATTCTCTTAATGAATAGAGTGATTTGTTCTAATAGTGTTTGTAAATAGGATATCATGCCTGCATCTTGTACAGCAATTAACCACTAGGAAGAATGTATGCAGTGTGTTAATTACTGAAACTGTCCTACCAATTTGATTTGAAACTGTCTCATTGCTATTTGTTTATCAATGCAATTATGGAAAAAAATAAAACATATAGACTTCCTAAAAAAAAAAGTGGGAAGTGCACGTTCTGGTGAAGAGTTTTCCGAAACTCTGAACAAAGTAAATAAGAGCAATCTTCTCCAAGAAAGATTAACCTCATCCTTTATGTCTCCACATTCTTAGGGACCAGTGGAGCAAGAAGGTTTCAGAGAGATAAATTTGAACTCATTATGAGAAAAAATGTCCTAATAGTCAGGGTCAGCTACTGATGCTTCCAGAGGAAGTGGAGAGGAACACAGAAAAAGAATAAAGAAACACTGAAACTAGAGAAAGGAATCGACCACTTATGAATATGCAGCCACGGGATGGTCATTTATTTTCTCTTAGCCTTGGTTTTATTCTTTTGCAAAAGATGGTATTGGAAAGCTTTTTAAGGTTACTTTCCTATCTCAAAGTTTAATTTTAGCTGTAAGTATTATATTGAGGCCTTGGCACATAAGTTAGAGTGCTATGTGTCAGAGATGTTCTAGGAGATTTAACCATCAATTTAGATGGGATTAAACTTATATTAAGATTTTTCCTGAATTGTGAATTCCACTGCTTTCACCCAAAATACATTTTTAACCCTATGGTAGTGACATACTATTTATAGCATAGATACCGTGAACATTTCACATTTAGCATATAAATCTTAAGAAAAATATTTTTGAAACCTTTAAGAAACAAGATTAGAGAGAAAGAAGAAAGGGGGATTTTACTTTTCCTATAGATTTTTAGAGGTAATTATTTCAAAATGTTATAATGCTGTCATTACTGATCTAGAATCAAGTGAGATGACTTGTGTGCTGCGTGACGCATGATCTATTAGGCACAAACATGAATGCATCACTCAACTTTCCTGCTGCTGGACACCATACCGAAACCCAAGACATAAAAGAGGAACACTTTAACTTGGTTCACATTTAAGGGGTGCAGCTCAAGGATAGATGCTCAAAGCAGAAAAGTCAAGGACCTGGTGAAATGATGCTGCTTCATGCATGGGAGCTACAGAGGAAAGCAGCAAACAGTGGCAAAGAGGGGAAGCAGGGAGCTAAGTGACAGACACAGGACCCAAGCTCATACCCCCAGAGCCCCCCAGACCCAACTGAGGCATCCTCCTCAAACCCTGGGTGGCTCCTCAGCCCATTAAGCTGACATAATCAATAGTAATTTAGATTATATTGAACTGAGGTAATGACACATAAAGGAAACACTGTAGGGTGTGGCTACTGTGGTTTGAGCCACGAAAGACACAGCTCGGGGCATTGGGTATTATTATCAGAGTTATTGCAATTACTGCAGGTGGCACTTTCTGATCCAGGCCACCACTGGTGTTCTTTGTCTCACTCTGTATGTTTCACGTGTTTGCTTGTTTATTTGTTTTTACATCACTGATTCTAAGTCTGGAGTAAATACGCCAGTGCAAGAGCAATGGGCATATTATTGTTTCTCTCCACTAAAGATCAAAGTACGTTGCACATTTTCATTTTTAAGATAGAAACATTACCTCAAAATAATCAAAGTGGGCAGGGGAGATAGCTCACTAGAATAAGCACGCAAATGCAGGGTCCTGAGTTCAATCTCCAGTACTGAAAACAAACAAACAAACAAACAAACAAACAAACAACAAAAAACAATCAAAGCATTGCCACAAGGAAAAAAGGGATCTAGATGTTCAACAGCCACATATACAATGAATATGTAGTGCAGCCACATTAGTCAAAGGAACCGAATGTTTTAAAAGCAAGAAATGATGGGTGGTGTTAAATACTGCAGAGAAATCAAGCAAAGTGGGAGCATAGGTGATGCCTGGGAATCATGCAAGGAGAAAGTTGCTGAAACCGTTTTTGAGGGCTGTTTCAGCAAAGTGTTCAGTTCAGAAACTACTTGTTCTGTCGGTTAAGGGACTGCAACTCACAGAAGCATCGTAAACAGGGAATACACAACCTCGCTATGTAGTGATTAAGTTCCGGAGTAGACAGACGCATCATTTCATTTTCATCAGCTCAGAAGCTGTTGGTCCTGTTTCCCAGTGGCGATTAGCAGGCACAGGCTTTCTTGTGGACTGAATCACTGATGGAACAGACCACAGTGCTTTAAGTATAAATCATGGCTGCTGCTTTATCATACACAAGTCAACTACTATGAGTCATTATTTGCTTTGAATTTTTTTTTTTTTGAATTTTATGGTGTCAGTCATCCCGACACTAGCTCCTTCTCTCTGTAGTAATACAAAATAAGGAAACACAGCTACATGTCTTATAAAGTTACACAGAAGCTACAAAGACCAACAAACTTGCTCTTCTTTGTACCAGTTCAATTCTTTAAAAATCTTTTTAATTGACAAAAGTGTTTATATGTACACATTGTGGAACTTCTAAATAAAATTAATCAATATATCCACTATCTCACATAGTTATTTTCCTTTCTGGTATTGAGAACTACTTTGAAAATTGAGTGTCTTTGCAATTATAAGTATGCCGTATAGAGTTGCTAAGTACAATCACCATGATGTAGAATAAATCTCTTATGCTCACTTCTCACTGGAATCTATATTCTTCAACCAACATCTCCCCAATCCCTCCACTTCCCATCCTCTGGGAAAGACTATTCTGCTCTCAGCCTCTGTGAGTGCAGCTGATTTCTGTTCCATCTGTAAGTAAGATCATGAAGCCCTCCTTTGTGCCTGGTTTATTTTCACTACGTGAGACCATCCCTAGTCACCCATCTACTCACAAACGACAGGCAGTATTGTCGCGCCTTTTCTGATACTGGCACCCTCTCTGCAACCCTTCACGCTATAAGACAGTCTCAGAGTGTTAGTGTTTCCTCTGTCCTGTCCAGGTGATCATTTTATTTACTTTGCACTTCTTCAGTTTTAAACATTCAACTTCTTTTCTCCCAGAGAATCAGATCAAATTCCCTTTCTGAACTATAAAACAAAGGAAGTGCTTGTCCATTCTTTTACTATTATCAGTAAGCAGTTTCTCTGAGCTCTTGGATTCTGGATGTTTTCCAATGAAAAACTCAGATAAACACTTGAAAATAAACATGATCATGCAATCACTTTCTTCTTCCACTATATGTTCACTGAATAAATGTTTTAGAGAAAATACTATTTATTAAGCACACTGCTTTTCCTTGTTCACTGCTTTGATTTTACTTCTCTTTGTCTATCAAAGGAAAGACTTATTCAAGAAGATGCTACTGAATAAATTATTAATGAACAAATGGATATAAATTTATAAATTAATATATATGTAATATGTAAAAAGATAAGTTAAAAAAATGAATGTGACACCCAGTTTGATAGCACAAAAATGACTATGGTTCACCAAACATCAAAAATGTGCTTCAGAGATAGACTAATGTGTTAATGACAGAGATTTTTTTGCATGCTTCAAAAAGATGCTATCAGTGGGGATAAACTGCGGTCTTAAGTCATCCACAGAAATTCTAGAACATTGTAGAGGTCAGAAAATGAAATGTGTGATGTCAAGCCCAAAGGGTAGTGTGTGCCAGAGCATTCTGATTGGGGCTGGGGGTCTATTACTGGCAGTAAAATGAGCTGAATGGGTCACAAAGGTCAAAGTTCCAGCAGGAGAAATGTCACTAGGAAAATCAATGTGTTTGATGGTAAAATCAATACTGGCATGGTGCAATGATGCCAAGGGTTTATTCCATGAGGAACAGAGCCAAAGAAGCAGAGTTAGAGAACAAAGCCAGTGAAACAAGAAACAGAAAACAGCAGAGTCTGTTTGTGCATAGGGGGAGTTCTTTGTCAACAGTTACAGTTGAATTTACATCTCAAATCATGATAGGAAATCCTGCAATACATCAGAATTAAAATACTCAGATAAATCTATATAAATAAATATATATTTCACAGATAATATATATTATAAGATAACTAAATGCATGATACACATAAAATTATCTCTATCTCCATCTGTCTTTCTATGTGTCTATCTATCTATCTATTTATATGATAACTGTCGAAATTACAGACAGGACATGAAAACTGATACATAAAAAGAACCATAAATCTTGACCTTTTAAACTGTTCAAACCTAACCCTTCCCTTTGTGTTTAGAAGTGTATTTGGAACAAGTTTTATCTATTTTGAAATGCTTGAAGAAAAATCTATGACTGTTGAGTAACTGGGAAGTTGGCACTTACAATTTCAAAGCTTGGATCATTTTCCATGTTTTCCTAATGTGGTGGCGATCCCCATGTGCCCAACCACTGACCCTTGGCCACGAGCTACTCGGGTGGCTGTGTAAGATCACAGCTTTTAACATTTTTAATGATTCCTTTAGTCAGTTTCTCATCACTATGACAAAATACTTCACAGCTCCAACTTAGAGGAGGAAAAGCTGACTTAGGCTAAGAGGTTTTAAAGGATTCAGTCCACAGCTGACTCGCTGTGAGGCACGAAAAGAATGGCGGAAGGATCTGGTAGAGGAAAGATCTTCCTGTCATGGTAATCAGAGAGAGTGGGGAGAGAAGGGAGGAGACAGGGAAGGAGGTACTGTCTACCCTTTCAGTTCCCTTGCTTCTTCCTATGGGATCCCACACGATAACAGTACATTCCGCTCTGACTCTTCAATGGATTAACCTCCTGATGACTTCCAAAAGCCCAACCTCTGAAAGCATGACAGAGATGACATTCTATATTCAGTAATATTTTTTCAAGGCCCAAATGCATGAGGCTGCAATGTGCACTGTGGAAGCAACAATGGACTCTGGCAGGCGCAGGGGCTGGGCGTTCGATCCCCGGGCCTGTCCTGCCAGCCCCTCCTCTGGAGAGCCCTGACACTACAATTGAGAGTGGGTGTGGTGGCACATGCCTGTAATCCCAGTCTTGGGAGGCTGTAAACAGGTGGCTCACTATGAGTCCGATGTAGTAGTGAGACCCTGAACATCCTGTAGACCCTTACCTAAAAAAAAAAAAAAAAAAAAAAAAAAAAAGGAACTTTGTTTTTTGTTTTTGTTTTTCATTTATGTACTTGGTACAGGGTCTCCTTAAGCAGCTCAGACTCTGAGACTCATAGTGATCTGCCTGTTTTCAGCCTCCCCATCGCTGGAATTACAGGAGTGCAACACCACACCTGGACTTATTCGCTGGCTCAGTGCGCCCCGGGGGCGGGGCCTGTGCAGCATGCCAGACTGGGAATCAAACCCTGGTCCCTGTGCTTGCCAAAGTAGGCACTTGGTCTGCTGAGCTATCTCACTGGCCCAACAGAACTTTTTTTTTTTTTTCAAAATGTCAAATCTAATAGGCATAACACGCCATTCTACAAAAGATTGGGAGCTCATAGAAAGTGAGAAGTTAAGGATTAAGCAACAAAGAGAGAAATCAACAGAACTTTGAATGTGGGCAGTTAGTGCCTCGCTGTCTCTGCCTCCTGCACTCAGGGCTCACAGTCCAGTTGAAAGCTGCATGTATCAGATATTACGGGTGCTTGCGTGGAAGTATAAGCGAAGGGAGTCTTACACAGTGCTAGGGGTGATGTCAGTTGGTGTGAACATCATGGAAAACATTATGGAATGTCTTCAAAGAGTTAAAATTTGGACTACCATATAATTGAGCAAGCATGCTACTGAGTATACAACTGAAGGAAAGTAAAACAGCACAATGGAGAGACATCTGAAATCTCACCTTTATGGCAGTCCTATTTACAATTCTAAGGAATGGAAACAACTGAAATATTCATCATTACTGAATGAATGAAAAATGTGGGTGGAACAACAGAATACTAATCTGTAAGAGGATAAAACCTCGTAATCTGTGACAACTTGGAACTGGAGGTCGTTAGGTTATGTAAAATCATCATCATCATCATCATCATCATCATCATCATCATCATCATCATCATCCAGCACAGAAAGACAACAAAGAATGGTCCCATTCCATTACATGTAGAACCTAGAAAGTTGGTGACATAGCAGCTGGGAGTGTGCTGGCAGTTCTGACGAGCTGGTGAGTGCAGGGAAGCAGCAGGAGTGGGCATGTTTGGCCAACGAGTTGCAAGTGAGTTGGCAGGAACAACTTCTGGTGTTCTGTTGCATAGGTCAATGACTACTCAGCTGTAAGGCATTGTAAGAAGAGAAAATAGGACTTTAAGTGTTTCTCCACAAAGAAATGAAAGAAGTAGCAGGGTTTTATATAATGCATTACATGTTAAGTTTTTTTTTTATTTTTATGTGTTTAGGACAAGGTCTACAGGGTCTCACTAAGTAGATGGAACTCATAGTGATTCTCCTGTTTTCAGCCTCCTAAGCGCTGAAATTATAGGAATGCTCCCCCAAGCCCAGTCTCAATCTCTGACTCAACCTGCCCCAGATGTGGGGCGGCATGGTATGCCGGGGATCAAACCCTGGTCGCTGTGCTCTACCTAAGCAGGCACTTTAGTCCACTGAGCTATCTGGCTGGCCCACACATTAATTTCTTTCTTTCTTTCTTTGTTTCTTTTTTTTTGGGGGGGGCGAAACTGGGGATTGAACTCAGGCCCTTGTGGTTGCCAGGGAAGCGCTTATTCCACTGAGTCATCTCCCTAGTCCCCACACATTAATATTTAAATGAACTACAATTTAATAACAATTCTCTACATGCAAGAAAATGTATACTAATTATTTTCTTTTTCATATGTTCAATGTAACAGAAATTATGTTAAAAATAAAAATTTTATATTAAAATTGAAACTATAATTGAGACATGTATACATATATGTACCAACTATGCTGGATGAATACAATAATGGTGCACTGCAAACATGTACTACAAACAAAAATTAAAAGCATAAGAAGAAAATATTAAAGATTTGACATTCCCTAAAATGTAGTTTTAATTTTTTTTTTTTTTTTTTTTTGCGGAACCAGGGATTGAATTAATTTTTTTGTTTGTTTGTTTTGTATTTTAGGGAAGGGTCTACAGGGTGTTCAGGGTCTCACTACTAGATTGGACTCGTAGTACTCTGCCTGCTTACAGCCTCCCAAGAGCTGAGATTACAGGCACACACCACCTGTCACGCCCAGTCTCAATTGCTGTCTCAGTGCGCCCCCAGGGGAGGGGCCAGCATGGCAGGCCCTGGGATCAAACCCCAAGCTCCTGAGCTTGCTTACAGGTGCTTTAATCTGCCGAGCTATTTGGCCGGCCCTTAATTTTTAATTTAATTTTCAGTGTTAGATTTTGTACATATGGAAGATTTACAACATGCAATTTATAATAAAATGAGCTCTTTGGAACTTACCACCACACTTAAGAACATGTCTAATAGATACAGAACTCTGTGTTTCTTGCTTATTTAGAGTCGGTCGATTCATATGAACTATCACTTCTTTTAGAAAGAATTTATGGTCTTAAGCTTCATGAAAATAGTAAAAGTTTTAAAAAGGAATGTCTGGTTCATAAAAGTTTAACTTTGTTTAATATTTGGACTTGTATGTCTGGTCATGTCCATTCTTTATCTTTATTTTCTGATATTCATACTATTTTTCTATTTTTATTTAATGTGTCAGTTTTATATGTACATATATATTCAACCAATGACATGCCATTCCAAAAAGGATTTTACCTTGACTATATAAAGCAATAAAACACAATAATAAAAAGTACATTACAACAGGAGCTTTTTCTGTCACTCTAGCCTTTTGTTTAGCATCCTATTTATTCTATCTGCTTTTAGTTTCTGTTTATCAAAAGAATACGCATGGCTCATTTTTAGGCATATTTTCCTGAATACATAAATTGGAGTAGAAAGTTTCATTTTTCTTTCAAAATTCCTCAGACATCACCATTGTCTCTTGCCTTACCTAACTGTGGAGCAATTTCTTTAGTGCTTGTGATTTTACTCCTCTGGCTTTTACTTTGAATATTTTATATTTATTTTTGGTTGTAAAATTTAAATGTAATCTATCTAGATGTACCTTTATTCTTTTGCATAAAAAAGAGCGAATTTGATATTTTCCCCATCAATTCCAAGTTTCTGTATCTGAAGTACAAGGTTCTTCATTATTTAGTAAATTTGTCAGCTGTTAGCTTTTTATGGCCCTTTACTTCTGAATTTTCAGGTGCACCTGCTACCTCAGTTGCCTTGTCCCACAGCTTTAGATATTTTGTGCTTCTACCTTCATTCCTTTAGCCTTATCTTCAACTTTATTCAGTAGTGCTTGACATTTAAGTTACTTAGTTCTTTCCTCCACCTTATAATGGGTACTGATAAGCCCATTTAAGTTCAGTCAGTTTATTCTAAATGTGCAAGGTTTGGCTTGACTTTCAAAGTTGAATCAGTATAATTTTCCATATTAACAGACTGTGGGAGGAAAAAATG
Organism: Octodon degus; assembly: GCF_000260255.1. NCBI lineage: Eukaryota > Metazoa > Chordata > Mammalia > Rodentia > Octodontidae > Octodon > Octodon degus. The sequence goes on along the minus strand of NW_004524594.1, from coordinate 6,000,983 downwards.
AATTTGTAAAGACAGTGAATATAAATTTACGATAGATTCAAAAAATGCTTTTTCAGTACTAAGTATCAGTTCATGATTTAAAAATCTTAACATTCTGGGAATAGAGGAAATCTTGATTGACCTAAAATGAGATTTTTCTTGAAAATTTGTATTTATCATATCTACTGGTAAAAGCTGAATGTTTTCCTCTTAGTAACAAAATGAAATATTTATTCAAACCACCCCTATCTAACATAAAATTATAAGTCTTAGCTACCATAAAAAGCAAAGAAAAATGGACAAAAAGTCTATAGATTGAAGAGGAGAAATAAAATCGCTTATGTCTGACACAGACCACAAAACTGCCAACACAGATGGTATGAGGAAATCTACAATAAAGAAACTCATCTAAGATGTTTGCTGAGTATAAAATCAATAATACAATAAATATAATTTTTATTCTATAGTAAATTGAGATAAAAATCCTACTTACAGTAGCACTAAAAACTGGATATTATAGGCAGAAATGCAACAAAACATACAAGATTGTATGCTGAAAACTGCTAAATATTGACAGAAAAAAAAACAAAGAAAATTTAAATAAGCAGCCAGCTACCATGATCTGTAAGTTTTAAGCCCAACAAGATGTCAACACTAACCAAACTGATCTAAATGTTCTTTGCATCAGAATAAAAAAAATTCTGGCAGAACACTTGGAGAAATAAACAATGACTTGAAATGTTTTAGAGAAAAGCAAGAAACAGGATTGCCGATTTTTAACTTGATATACTACTTGGCCCCAAGACTAACCACAAATCAACATAAAAATATAATCATGCTAATGTGATATTGGTATAAGCTTAGACTAATTGACCAATAAAACAGAATAAATGACCAAAAATCTATATAGCTATGCACATATCCATTTATTATTAAATATACTTTCATTTGGATGAAAGATCAATAGGCACTTTGTGAAAGAAAAGTAGTATTTTTAAATAGGGGTGATTGAACAACTGGCTCACAATATATTTCAGGTCTTACAAAAAAAACTCAAAGTTGATCAAAGATATAAAAACATTAAAATTATAAATTTTCTAGTAAAATTCATAATAGATAATATTCATACATTTGAGCTAAGAAAATATTTGACAAGATATCCAAAGCTTTATCTAAGCGAATATTTAGCAAAATATTGACTTCATCAAAATTTATTTGGTTTGTTGAGATAAATACTTAACATAAGGAAAAGAAAAGCAGAAAGCAAGCCACAAGGGCTGGCCAAATAGCTCAGTGGATTAAAGTGCCTGCTTAGGCAGACTCAGGGTCCTGATGGGAGTTTGATCCTGAGGCCTGCCATGCTGGCCCCGCCCCCAGCATGTGTGCTGAGAAGGTGATTGAGACTGGGTGTGATGACACATGCCTGTAACCTCAGCACTTGGGAGGTTATACACAGGAGGATCACTCTGAGTCTGATCTATACAGTGAGACCCTGTATACCCTGTAAACTCTGTCTTAAAATAAAAAAATAAAGCAAGCCACAAAGTAAGGGCAAATACTTGCATGCACATGTATCATAAAAGTCCATATATGCTGAATATATAAAGGCCTTGAACAAGTAAGCTCACATAAATGTAACAATAAAAAGAAAATAAATCTGATATCATATGGGAAAATACTAGTATAATATGAGGAAGATACCTTGTCAGACATGCCCTTTAGAAGGTAAACATGTTCATGGAAAAAGGCTTAGCATTATTAGTAACTCGGTAAATGTAATTAAAAGACGTAATTCAATACTGTTGCTCTGATGGGTAAATACTAAGGAACTCACATACTAAAAGGAGCAACTATAAATTGTTCACATTGCTAATGAGAAGGCACAAAGCTGTATCCACTCTGAGGAACAAGTTGGGAGCTTTCTATAAGGTTACGTAGATTATTGCCAGAAAACCGAGGAACCTCACTCCTCCATGTTTACAGATAGCTCCATATGAACATCTCAGACTTTATGCACAGTGTATAATTTTGAAAGCATCTCAGGGCCAGTGAGATAGCTCAGCAGACTAAAAGCCTGCTTAGGCAAGCTCAGGGACCAGTGTTCAATACCCATGTCACATGCCACGCTGGCCTCTTCTCCTGGGGGTGCTAAACCAGACACTGCAACTGGGCATGGTGGCACATGCCTGTAATCCCAGCACTGGGGAGGCTGTAAAAAAGATGATCACTAGGAGTCCAAGCTTCATAGTGAGACCCTATACCAAACACACTAAAAAGAAGGAAAAAAAAAAAAAACAGCATCTCAAAATCTCGAACAGCCTTTAACTGGTAAATGAATAAATGCATTGCAGTATGCTGTAATGACCTAGCTAAAGTTGCTGTGCCTGTGTTAGAGCTCTGTACCAAATGGCATATGCTGGTAGCTAGAGATAAGAGCTGAGAGAGGGATCTTCCACTTAGCAATGGAGGCTTCTCCTTTTCCACTGCCTTGTTTAAGAACCAGTCAAACAAATGGCATTAAACCTCAGGTGACCTACATCCCAATCCTTTAATTTATGCATTCTTTTCCCTCTCTGTCCTCTCTCCATCTCCCCTCACCCTGTCTCTCTGTCTGTCTCTGTCTCTCTTTCTGTGTCTGTCTCTCTTTCTGTGTCTGTCTGTCTGTCTGTCTGTCTGTCTGTCTGTCTCTCTCTCTCTCTCTCTCTCTCTCTCTCTCTCTCTTGCTCTCTTTCTCTTTCTCCCCTTTTCCTGCCCACTTCTTTATTCCTTCCTGAATTGACCTGAAAATGCAGAGCTGCCTGCCAAATTTATTGCACTCCTCCTGCAAATGTTTTGCTGGTAAGAAATCTCTGAGCTTTTGGCCAATGGTAGTGGTGCCTTGAATTTGTATCTTCCTTCTGAAAATCCAGTCTGCTCCAGGTTGGATTTCCTGGATTATGAAGAAAACACCAAGGAATGCATTCATATCAGAGTGATCGTCAGGCATAGATTGGACACGAGCCAGGAGGACGTGGGACAATATAAACAAGTTTTCTATGTGAGGAATAAGTAGGCAACCAGGACAAGTACAAGAATATCCTGAAACATTCACACTGCAAACACAAGGAACTCCTCGTCATTTTCCTCTGTGCAAGAGTGCTAACCCCTCAGAGATTAAATGTCAGGTTAGCTCTAGGCTCTGGAGACATAAATTACACAAATGAATGTTATTTTGTAACAAAAAGGAATGAACTACTGATACACTAAATTACACAGAAAACTCTCAAAAGCATTATGCTAAATAAGGCACAAAGAATAGATTACATATCATATTGTTTCACTGTAGGACATTGTAGTAAAGAAAACTTGTAGGTACAGAAAGCTCATCATTTGTCTCTAGATTCCATGGATAGAGAAAGCGATTAATATGCCATATATGAAGGAAATATTTGGCCTGAAGAAACCAACACATGTTTGACTACTGTGAATCATGCTCCTGTTATTTTCACTTTTAACAAAGCTGTGTATTTTTTGTCCACACTTGAAAAACTGTACAAGAAGGTGACACTGTATTTAAACTATTTCTTACTGGGGAGGCCTGCCCTTAGCTCAGTCGCTTAAGTGCCTTCTTATGCAAAGGCAGGAAGGAGCAGGATACTGAGGTTTGATCCCCAGCTAGCCCTGCCCTTCAGGCAGCCTGAGCCACCAAAAAAAAAAAAAAATCCTTTTAAAGAGGCCAGGGAGGTGCCTCGGTGGAATAAGCACTTCCCTGGCATACGCAAAACCCTGAGTTTGATCTCTGGTTCCAAAATAAATAAATAAATAAATAAATAAATAAATAAATAAATAAATTCTTATTAAAATGTATATCATTTAGAGGAAAATCAAATCCCATGAAATACTGATAAATTCAATAAAATATGCAGGAGCTGGCCAAATAGCTCAGAAGATCTCAGAGGATTAAAGCACCTACAAGGAGGCACAGAGGCCATGGGTTTGATCCCTGGGCCTGCCATACCAGCCCCGCCTCCAGGGCTTGCTGAGAAGGTAATTGAGACTGGGCATGGTGTCACATGCCTGTAATCCCAGCTCTTGGGAGGCTATAAACAAGCGGATCACTATGAGTCTCATCTAGTACTGAGACCCTGAACACATTGTAGACCCTTCCCTAGAAATATATTTTAAAACAAAAGAAAGGATAATATGCAGGACAAGACACATACATTTAAAGTTAAAAACATCTGAGAGTAAATATCTAATATATGTTTATATAAAATTATATACATTATACATATGTGTATATATTCATGTTCATATATTTTAAGATTCTACTTGATTAACATGCTTTTCTGTCTCAATTACTCTGTAGATTATTGGAAAGTTGATTATAGTATTTATGTGAAAATACAAAAAACCTAGAATAGTCAAATTTTGGATAAATAAATATAATTTGGGATGAGTTAGACTATATAAAATATAATGAAAAATAATGACATAGCCCACTATGGATACAGCAGACCAAGTAATTTTACCTGCTTTCATTAATAACAAGATTGGTAGTTCCTTGCGAGTCACTCAGGGCCTTAAAAAATTTCCCCGCTATAAAGCGATGCTTTGTTTGGGTGTGCTGATGCCGATGCAAAGCTGGACTTCATTTTGAATTTGCCTCCTTTATTGCCTTCAAACTATGGGTCCAATCTTGCTCAGATAAGCATGTAGGCATGTTAATGACTTAAGAGGCATCCTACCTAACCATTCTGTCTATGCTTCAGATTAACACATCTTGAAATCCTTTTTTGTGGTGAGAGTTGACAAACCTACTATCAGGTGATTCGGATGGAGACCCCATTCCTCTTTGGAGGACCTCTTCAAACCCCACTCAGTGAAAGCATGGCTTTTTCGTGAAACAGCTGAACAGATTAGTGGTAAACAGTAGAGGTGACAACGAAACTAAAACCTATATAATTAATTAATTTAGAGGTTTTTCTTTGACTCAATTCTGCATATAGTCACACTATTCTTTTTTTATTTCTTTATGAAACCTAGTACAGAGTCCACAGGGTATTATGACCCAGATCGGACTTGTAGTGATCCTCCTGTTTTCAGCCTCCCAAGTGCTGGCATTACAAGCATGCATTGCCACGCCCAGTCTACACACTAATTATTATATGGCATAATATAAAACTAATCTGACCCAACCCTGGTAACTTAAAGGAGGAGAGGTTTACTTAGGCTCCTGGTTCATGGGATTCAGTCCATGGTTAGCTGGTCCAAACTGAAGGGGAAGAACTTGGTGGAACAAAGCTACTGAAAGGCATCCAGGGATGAAAGGAAGAGAGCAACATCAGAGGGAAAAGGGCCGCAGACCAGACACTGACCTCAGAAGTACACTCCCATGGCCCACCTCGACACAACCAGCTGTGTGTTCCAGCCACCCCCAGGCAGATCTCTAAGTCACTCAAGTGGGAGCCCAAGCCCCCACAATTATACCTTTTGGCATAACTAGAGGAGAAGAGTTTAAGAATTACAACACATAAAATGAGTAGCTGGAAATGCTAATTTTCCTGCGTATGCACATACGAGTATTGAATTATAACACTGTACCATATAAACAAATAAATAGAAATATTATATGAGCATTATAAAAATAAACACAAAAGATATAGTCTTACATTTGCCAGTTCAAATGACTTCTGGCAAACTGTTGCAAATCCAGTGGATGCAGTCTTATTACCAAACTGTGCTTTCATAACAGACAACCCTGGCTATTTATAGAGGAAGAAAAAGTATTTACAACCTTTATGTCACATTATTCACAAAAGTTAAATAAAAAAGAATCACAAACCTATGTGTACAAGACATAATTTGCAAAATTTCTTGAAGAAATATGTGACTGCCCTAAGCAAGAATGTCTTATGGTCAAAGAAATAGAAACTAAAATGAAAATATTGATAAGCTGGACTTTATCAGAGACAAAATGTGCTGTTATTCAAACACAATTTCATGCAAATCAAGGAAGACTAGGGCCAAGGGAGAGAATATTTGCAATCTATATATCTAGCAATAAGTTTTATTCGAACACAAAAATCTTCACCATCACAACAGAAAGAGGGCAAAAATCAAATTAAGAAACTTGGTAAGTAGTATGAAAATGTACAAGATCAGTTAACACCTGTAAAAATGCTAATCATAATTATCCGTCAAAATCATGTTGTTAAAATAACCAAATAAGCTAGGCACGGTGGCACACATCTGTAATCCCAGCATTTGGGAAGCTGAACCAAGACAGCCAGCCTGAGATACAAAGGGAGTTCAAGGGCAAACTGAACTGCAAAGCAAAACCCTCTTTCGAAAAGACAAAATAAAGTAGAAACAATGAATATTTGACATCTTCTGAAATGACTAAAATTTCAAAAAAGAGCAAGAAAATCAATTGCTGGGAAATTAAAGTACCAGAATGCTTACATAACTAATGAGAATAAACATTGATTAAGATTTGGCAAGTGTTGCCTAACTCTTAAAATTTATGCTCTGATAGATGAGTGGGCCCATTTTCAGATACTTAGTTAAAAGAAAGGAATACATACATCCTGAAAACAAATTGAATCCAAAAATTGGACCCTTAGCTATGTTACACATAAACTTCAAATAATCCTGCTATTTATGCAAAGATGAATGAATAAAAAGTTAGTGGTATACAAATCCAATATAATGTTATGTAGGAAATATAAAACTATAAATACAAGACCTATGCAACAAGACTTGTAGCTTTTGGTTCTGATAAGGTCAGTGAAATCCCCTCAGGATTTATCCTGAGATACTGTACTTCAGATTGTAGATCCTTTGTCAGTGTATCTTGGTCTTAACCATCCAGCAGAAAAGTATAAAAATGAAATATAAGAAGTAAAGCCATGCTGTTATGTTGAGCTGTAGGGGACTCAGGTCAACAGTTTCTGACATTGCCAGTCAAACGGAAGACCCAATGCTATTATGGACTACTGGACTCTTCTAGAATATTTTGCTGAGTTAACACACCTATAATATTCAAATAACAGAACTAAACAAAGAAAGGAGATACAGACGAATATCTATTGTGTATCTGTGTATTCAAAGTGGTTAGGATAGATATATAGTTACATTCTCTTAATGAATAGAGGGATTTGTTCTAATGGTGTTTGTAAATAGGATATCATGTCCGCATCTTGTACAGAAAATAACCACTAGGAAAAATGTATGCAATGTGTTAATTATTGAAACTGTCCTACCAGTTTGGCTTGAAACTGTCTCATTGCTATTTGTTTCTCAATAAAATTATGGAAAAAATATAAATACAGTCAATATTTTGCCTGTTACTCAAAAATGCTAGTCAGATTTGAAGAGTACAAATGACTACATGGAATACAATTCCATGCATGAAATTCTAGGACAGGCAAAACTGGTGTACAGGGGCGGAAATAAGACAGTATTTTTTTTGTTTTGTTTGTTTTGCCTTAAGCCGGGATATAAAGGATCGACTACAAAGCTTCTAATAAAAAAGCTCCTGAGTGACAAATATGTTCTGTGTATTACCAGTGGCTATATATTCACAGTATTGACACTCGTAGTTTAGCTTAGTAAGTTCACTTCAAGATTGTTAAAGTTTCAGTTATTTCATGAGGATGATTGATATACTTGACCTTTTTAAAATTATCATGTGTACCATGTACCCAGTCATTACTGACCTCCTTCAATCCACTTTGGGCCCCTTGACAAGAGCGATATTTTTGAAATGGAAATTGGATCCCACCCTCTAATACTCAGAGCACTTCAAAGGCTTCCTGCTGCCTTTGGGATGAACCCTGGGTGCTTTAAGGTTTCTACAGGCACCATGCACTGCAGCCCAGACCTACCTCTTTAGCTTCATGTTGGTGCCTTTGTACATTATGCGTTTGGTACTTACCATTTTCTGAATATACCCTTGCAGCTATAATCAAAGCTGCCTGTGGTACACCTGCCAGGATTTCTCTTGCTCACTTACACCTTTGGTTTAAGTCCTCCTGTTCTTATGAATGTTGGCTCAATTACACTTCTAGAAAATCTCTCATAGTTCAGCGGATTAAGTAGATCATCCCTATTTTACACTTTCTATGGACTATGCAGTGACAGTGCTGTACAAGTCTTCTGGGTTGACTTTAAAAAATAAATCACACTGGACCTTATTTGGCAACATAGGATTACAAAATCTCCTAAAATCTCTTTTAATTTTTACAATGCATAAATTGATTTGCTTTTACTGCGTTTGTGTGAGACACTTCAAGCCAAGATACCAAAGAGCAAAAACGTTGCTGTGATTCCCAAAATTTTTGTTGTACTGTAACTTCAAATGATCATGTGATATTTTTATTTTGTCTTGTTATTGCTCTTACATTTCCAAGTGACAGTGCTATCAGTCACCTGTGAAGTGTCTGTGCTTCCTGGCCTGAATCTTATATAATTGAATGCACATTAAAAAATTGCCATTTCTCTCTTGAAATAGTCAAATAGTTATAAGTTGGAGTTTCATCATATTATATACCAGAAATTTGCTCTCCTGTAGAACTTGGAAGCTCAGTCACTAATTTCACTCTCCCTACTTGCAAAATGAGAAAAATAATACCCATATTATTAGAAACATTGTTATTACAGTTTTACCAGCTGTTATTAGAGTGAATGTCAACTGCCTGACTTAGAAGGGGAGCTCAGTAAACAGTGATCATGAAAAAATCCAACAGTAGAGAAAAAAAAAAGAGAGATAAAATTTTGCTTACATTTATGAAAGCCTGAAGTACCAGTTGAGAGGATCAATACAAGCTACTTCCTCAGGTCTTGAGGCATAATTGAATTAAAACACTTCTGTCTTCATCTGCAATTCTATTAATAGATGCCAGGCACTTTAATCAATGCATTTCAGGCTGACTTGTCTACCCTGGAAGATGCCTATTTCAAGTCAAGACACCGAATTCATCAAAGTCAGAGGTTGTCACAGCTGTGGGACTGCAGGACAGGAGGAGAGAGTACTAAGTGATAAGTCCTTCAGGGCTGCAATCCAGGCAGCTTAGTAGAACATCAACCCTCTTTTAAGGTGACGACAGGAATTCCCTCTGTATTTCTAGTTCCCAAATAACCTTCCCATGATTATACATTTATCACATAATCAGGTTCCAAATCATTCCCATTCCTAAATGAAAAGTCCAGAATTATTTACAATTTCTTTCTAGATCATTTAACTTATATAAAAGATCTACACTAAAACATCAAAGTTTGAAAAAAAAATTACACTTAAAACACTGTGCCTTGTTGTTTTGTTTGTTACCATTAACATTCACTACCTTGTAAAACTTATGTTGCCTCAATTTTGAATGACATCTTTTTTTTTTTCCCCCGGAACCGGGGATTGAACTCAGACTCTTGTGCTTGCCAGGGAAGAGCTTATTCTACTGAGCCATCTCCCTGGCCCCTGAATGACATCTTTTAAATAATCTCTCAATCTGCAAACATGAATATATTGAAATGCTAACATTTTCCCCTCCAAATAGCATAAAGGGATATTCATTTACTTCACTCTCCTCTTGAAAATGTGTGACCATTACATTGTTTATTTGATGAAGATTTTGGAAAAAGTGTGGGAGGGAAAAAAATAGACAGGACCGACAAAAGGGGAAATATAGATCCAGATGAACGGATAATATAGTTTGTATTTTTTTCACACTATATTTGGTACAAAGCAGGTTCTTCGATCCTCTATGCTATTACACTAGACCTTGTGTTGATGCATAAATCACCATATGAACCTCAGGAAGTGACATGAGTGCACACACACACACACACACACACACACACACACAATTGCCTTCTCTCCAAAGTCCAATCTGAGTGACCCTCAAGTTGCCGACTTAGCCACTCCATCATCATATGACTATGGCTTCACAGCTGCACTCTAAGCATAGAACCTAAAGTCACACTGAAATGAATCAGAAGTAATGGAAATCCCAAGAAATGCACAGCATAGCGTGGCTCTCGTTCCAATTCTCAATAGGCAAGTGGAGACGGAAGAGTGGCAATTCTCTGCCTGATCGTACCCATGCCTGTGACTAAGCTCAGGTGAGCCTGAGTGGTCAAGACACTCAAGCGGTTCTTCTCAGCACTTGATGTTAACTGAATGTTTCCTTACATTTCTTTCTTTTTCTTTTTTTTCTTTTTTTTTTTTTTTGGTGGTACCAGGGATTGAACTCAGGACCTTGCGCTTGAGGGCAAGCACTTATTCTACTGAGCTATCTCCCCGGCCCTCCTTAAATTTCTTAATGACCATAAAAAAAATGTGACAACTCTCCCATTTCGTTGGGATTTTTTGTTTGTTTGTTTGTTTGTTTGTTTGTTTTTTCTTATTTTTTAGCGAAGGGTCTACAGGATGTTCAGGGTCTCACTGTTCGATCGGACTCATAGTGATTCACCTGTAGTAATCCCAAGAGCTGGGATTACAGGCGTGCACCACCACACCCCGTCTCGATTGTAGTCTCAGCATGCCCCGGGAGTGGGGCTGGCACAGCACGCCCAGGACTTGAACCTCAGGCCCCTGCACCTGCTTGCAGGCATTTTAATCCGCTGAAGTATTTGGCTGGCCCTGTTCCCATTTCATTGTCCACTACAGTGAGACACAGCTAAATCCCTCTGGCTACTGAGATGAGTCTTCAATTCTAGTCTGTGTAGCTCTTTATATGATACTGTATTGCTTGGAGAAGTGGGTGTACAGGGATGCCTTTGTAAGAATTGCCCTCACCAGTCAGTACCCCTGTCTGGCCCACAACTGGTCATAGGAGACTCCACTATCTGTCTATCAAAAATGTGTTTTGCTTACAATATCAAGAAGTTTGTATTTGTACCTGGTTTCCAGCAGTTTCTAGTAAAAAAAACACTCAGCTTTTTTAACTTTAGCTGTCACTAAAGTAGAATTAGATGATTTTTCAGCTGGCTTGACCATTTTCATAGTTAATAATTTATTGTGGAAGCCAGGCTTGGGGGTGCACACCTGTAGTCCCAGCACTTTGGAGACTGTGGGAGATTGCTAACTGCATAATGAGATCTTGTCTCTAAAGAATATTATTTTCTGGGGCTGGGGAGACAGCTCAGCGGTTTAAGCATCTGCCTGGCAAGTGCAAGGACTGGAGTTCAGTCCCGGGTACCACATGCTGTGCCAGACCTGGAACCCCAGGTGCACCATGCTGACCTGAGATCAGGTGTGATGGTGCATGCCTATAATCCCAGCTCTGCAAAGGCTGAGACAGGAGGATCACTTTGAGTCCGAGCCACATAGCAAGACCTTGTACCAAAAACATAAAGAAAAGATTTTAAAAACTTAAAAAAGAAAGAAAAATACTACATGTATGAGGTACATCACATAAGGATGGTAAATGGAATAAGACCCAGATCAACTTCCTCCCGGAACAGCTGAAGCAGATGAACCATTTTTGCAAAAATAGCTGCCTTCTCTTTCTCTACAGCACTTCTTACTAGTTTCAGTTTCCCAAACTTAAATACCATCCTTGCAGAGTTGTGCTCCTTAAAGCTGCCCTACTCGTATTAACATATCACATGCATACATTAGCTGAGGAGGGAAAAAAGACAATGCATGTGTTAATGTGTTCAGTCATTCTGTTAAAGAAGGAATACTGGTGCTTTTCAGATATCTTATTATGACAGTGAGAACAGAAGTGAGTGCTGAAGACAGACTTAATTCCAATGAGGAATTTTGTAGTCTAACAAAGGAAAATAGGACAGCAACCCATCCACAGTTACATAGAGCATCATGTGTGTCTTTCCTAGTCAAGCACAGTATGCTCTCAGAGTGCAAGTGGGACATCGTCGTAATCCAGAGAAAGGCTCTGGGAAACAGTGCCATAAGCTAAATGCTGAAAGGTAGTGAGATTTACATGGAGGAACCAAGGTCATCTCAGGCAGAAGAAGTTTACTAGAGGGCTTGAAGTTCTACAGGGAAGGGAGCAAATACATGTGGCAAGAGGTCAGACTGGACAACATTGTGCATTCCCAAACTTAAGATTTTATTATTCTGTTTTTGTAGAAATGGTTTTACAAAGCTTAAAAGAAACAACAATAAAAGTAATTTAGAAAAATCTTAACCCAAACCTTTCCGGTGTCCATTTACCACTATGTCACCTTGGCTTTCATGCGTTAGTACAGTTTTCACACTTCACCTCAGGACACCAACATAACGCACAGTGAAGATGCGCGTCACATGGGAGCAGTGGGTGAACAGAAACGAAGTTACAGTTACGTGTGACAGATGATCAAGTCTAGAAAATCAGTGTAAAGCATGAGGACTTCAGGTACTGAGATTGTGTTGTACACTGGGAACTTCCTGAGGACAGACTTTAGGTCTGCTTATGAAAAGCTACAAATACATCCATGACACGATGGATCTATTAATTTGCATGACAGTATTGATTATTTCATTAAGTAAGCAGTCATCTTTTTCTCTGCTGGAGCAAATACCCACGAAAACATTTTAAAGTGTTAGTGGTTCACTTCATGGTGGGCTAGATCCAACACAGACACTGCCTGGTAGAAGTAAATAACGCAGGACAGTCTCTCAGCCGAAGTCAGCCAGGAAGCAAAGAAAGGAGGAGGAAACAAGTGGATCCTCCCACTTCCCACTAATCAGCCTCTTTCAATCAAGCCTCACCTCCCAGCAGCATGCCCAGTTTTAAGTATAGAACACCTATGGTTCACATTGCTTGTCAAAAGTCTTGACTCTGAATATGATAATATTGGTGGACACATTTGGTCTAAGTCATAAACAGCATACATGCATCAAAATATCATGCTATGTAATTTGTACATATACAATTTGTGAAAAGAAATCTGTGTGAGTCATTCAAAACAAAACACTGAAAAAAGCAAAGAAATTGTACATAATAAATTTCCATGATTTATCTGTGTTAGAAACACAGACCTGTGAAACCATGTAGAATAGTTAAGCTTGTCTCAACATATGAATGCCACTTATTAACACATACATTTTAAGAAGGAGGGGAAGAGCCACAGTATATGTTTGAGAGGATAAAAAGGTTCATAAAATATAAAATAGATACAATTTTTGTTATATGCAAGGCAACTGTACAGGGCCTGGGAGATAGCTCAGTAGAATAAGCACCTGCCTGGCAAGCAGAGGGTCTTGAGTTCAATCTCTGGTAGCATACACACACACACACACACACACACACACACACACACACACACAAATAAAATAATAATAGAGGAAATGGTATAGCTGTGTGTGTAGGTGTACAGTTGGCTGTGAGTAAAAGCATGATAATTAATTGCCGTAATTGTTAATGCTCATTGTTCTGCTGATGAAATGGAAGGGGAGAAATTGTAGGACCTTATCTTTAAAAGAAATATTACTTACCTCATTACTGTTGCTTAAAAATTACTTATGCATGCATAAAATATTGATTTTTATCCTTTTACCTTTTTTTTTAATTTTTTTTTATTTATTTGAGAGAGAGAGAGAGAGAGAGAGAGAGAGAGAGAGAGAGAGAGAGAGAGAGAGTGGTGTGTGTGTGTGGCCAGCTCAGCCCACCAGGGGGCGGGGCTGGCTGGCATGTGGTGCTGGGGGATTGAACCGCGGTCCCCGATGCTTTGCTAAGCTTGTTCTAAGTAGGTGCTTTAGACCACTGAGCCATCTCTCCAGCCCCTATCCTTTTACCTTTTAAAGAGATTAAAAAACTAGTTAAAAATTAGAAGCAATACAGAATTTCACCAAACAAAATGATAGCTATTCAACAATGGTTGCAACTAATGGTTGGCAGTGTAATACTGCATAGTGTGTTCTTCAAAGTAGGTGTTAAGATTACCAGATATAAGCGTAGAAATTGAAAAAAAAAAGAAATAAAAAGAGGAGAAAAACAAGAGAAAAAATTAAGCATTGTTTCTTTCAACTGACCAGGAGAAAGCTGCAGTACAATTATCCAACTTATCTTGTGTATATAAACATAAAAAAGATAAACTTGAAGATTTTATAGACAAATGGATACAAGAGACCATATTCATAAGCTATATAGATGACATCTGCATAGGTAGATAATGTATTGTCTCCCTAGTGTAAGAATCTGAAAGAATAAATAAAATTTAAAAGGTAAAATAGATACTATGGAAGGGAAAGAAACTGTCCAAAGGGAAGGAAAAACTGGGCTGAGGAAAAGGAAAAAGGAAAAGAAGGAAGGGAGGGAAAATATTTCATATACTATTTATGCTTTATAAGGAGTAAAATGCCTGTATATTCTGAATATAACAGCATAAAATGTGCTCTACCTTATTAGTTTTTAATTTCAAATCAACTTCAACTGTATTGATTGTATTTACTTTCCTGAGCCTGATTGATTTTTACTTTTTCCTTTGGCTCTGTGAGATTTTCTTGACCATCATATCTCTTTCTTTTTCTGTAACCTGCTAAGCATAAAAGTAAAATTTCTATAATCTTTGACCACAGTCAGAGATGGCACTGAACCCATTATTAGCAACCCCTCTTAACAGGCTAGCAGAAGTTATTTATTGCAGAAGATAATTCACCCAAAATAGTTCATAGAATTTACTTCCTTTATAGAATAATTTGTAGAATCCTACAGCATAAAAAGGAAACATCATCTTCCATCAGAATCGGATCCTCATTGGACCACAATTAGGCCATGCATTAAGTGGTTTGTTGATTTTTTTTTTCCCCTCTACCCAAGTTCCAAATGAGAGTAATAAGCAAGAGAGACAACATATACAGGGTTGTTTTGTAAAAGTGAAAAGTGATGTGAAGGAAATTTTATTATTTCTTGGATGCTATTTTAATGTTTTAATAGTATATAAGAGTCTCTCTGAAATCAGGATTATGGCTAATAACCTGGGAATCTCACTCATTTCTTTATTCTGCAAACATTTATTACACATTAGCTGAGTTACAGGCACTGTTTTAGATGTCAGGTAGATAACTGTATAAAACCATAAGGAAGTACTACAAGGCCACACAAAAAAGCAAAGCATAGAACTGAAACTGAAATATATAT
>NW_004524594.1:5972767-5985839 GCF_000260255.1 Octodon degus | reverse complement strand
TAATTTAGGGAAGGGTCTACAGGGTGTTCAGGGTCTCACTACTAGATCAGATTCGTAGTGATCCTCCTGTTTATAGCCTCCCAGGAGCTGGGATTACAGGTTCACACACCACCATGCCCAGTCTCAATTGCAGTCTCAGTGAGCCCTGGTTGTGGGGCCAGCGTTGTAGGCCTGGGGATTGAACCCCCGGCCCCTGTGCCTGCTTGCACATGCTTCAATCCTCTGAACTACTTGGCCAGCCCTTAATCCTGTATTTTTCATCATACAGTCAATGACATATACAATGTGATGGGGGCTTCTGTGTCTTTGAGTCTTGTCTTATAGTGGTACATACACAAGTGTTGTATCTCAAAAATCTGATGCCTGAGCTTCAATAACATTTGGTTCTATAATGGAAAAAGCAGAAAAAAGGTCCAGGAAGGTGCTACACTTTAGTAGGAATGCCTTCCTCGTGGGACTCCTGTGAGGCTGAACTTCAGGCAGAACTCTGCCTGATAGTTCGGTGAGGTAGCAGACACACGTAACACTCTAGGGGGCTGAGCCAGGAAAGTCATAAGTTCAAGCACATCCTTGGCAAGTGAGGAGACCAGATTGTGTCTCAAAATAGAAAAGATGATGATCATGATAATAGGATGTAGTAGAACAGGAGGTCCTGAGTTCAATCCCCGGGGCCAACGAAAAGAATGTCACACTTCAGCCACAGGTCTCCATGTCTCCTAGAAAGCTAGTAATTGATATTCCCAGGGAAAAAAACCTCAATAAAATAGTCTCTTCTATAGTTTATCTGGAGCTTCTGAGTGGTTATTATTTATAAAAAATAATCAAATTGATTAAGTGAGCTTTTCAAACACTTGGATTTTTTTTTTTTTTTTTTCGGAACCGGGGATTGAACTCAGGCCCTTGCGCTTGCCAGGGAAGCACTTATTCCACTGAGCCATCTCCCCGGCCCCCAAACACATGGATTTTTTATTGTTACAATTATTTTTTTTGGGGGGGGTAGAGATTTAACCAGCAGGAAGCCAAGATTCTAGATGTATTTTTCATAAGGCAATAACAACTACTATTAGTTAAGGATGAACTTGTACTAATTAAGGACTAACCCTTTGTGACCCAGCTTGCTTTAAAAGTATCATCTCTAGTTTTCAGTTACATGTTACCATGACAATGTAAGAAGAGAAAGTATAAAACCTGTAGAAGATATATGAGGACAAACTCAGCATAATGGGTTATGGTTTCTAGAGCCATGTGTTGATTTAGGCACAAGGACCATCAAAGACTGACTGTAACAGTGACTCTGTCACTGGGTATAGTATTAGATCATCAAGGAAAGCTATGATGTTATCTAGGAGTTTCAATATTCAAATAATTTCATTAAAATATTTCATAGCCATTTTAGCCGAGTGTGCTTACCAAAGCACAGTTTTGCGACACAGCAAAGAACATAGATTCAAACTCCACCTCACATCTCTCATTATGTTCAGAAAAGACTATTCTTAGAAACAATTTGATTATCTGTGAATAGGAAAGCAAGCCCCTTCCTTTTCTGAGGATCAAGGGAATGTGTCTAAATAAGACCTAGTTGTGCCTGGAATCCCAGTGCTGGGGAGGATGAATGCAAGAGCATCACTATGAGTCAGACACATGTAGAGAGACACTGTACCTAATACATACAAAAGCTAACCTAGAATATAGAAGGCAGCTCAATCAGTTTCTGGTGAAAATTAAAAGTGTGGTAGACAGCATACTATCACTTCACATGTGTTCTTGTCCTAATCTCTTGGACTCGCAGATGTGTCATATTGGGTAATAAAGAGGAATTAAATTTGTAGATGGAATTGAATTTCAGAGAAGCTGACTTTAAAGAGGCACGTTATCCTACGTTATATAACACACTCAATATAATTTCAAGAGTTTTAAAAATGGGAGACTCTAAATGAAAACTAGATGTAAGCACGAAATGGACTCAGCTGAATGCTGCTCACTTTGAAAGAAGGGAAGGGGCTGCTAGCCAAGGAATCCAAGCAGGCTTTAGACTCCCAGCCAGTGCAAAGAAATACACTTCTTATGATAGCCTTGGGAAGGAGCACATCCTGGCAACATCCACACTGTAGCCAGTGAAATTTAAGGTAATTTGTCATAACAGAAAAAAAAAAATGTAAGAAGCTGTGATGCAGCAAGCTTGAGTTCTCATTCTTGCTTTTATAGTGAGTAGTTTCCTTTTCTTACAGAGCTTTATAAAGTACTCCTCTTCTTGTTATAATTTTTCATCTGTGAAATGGAAATAGTAATACTGGATACCTCATGACATTCAGGGACTAAAAGAGTTAATCCATATGCAAATAATGTCAAGCATAGTTTGATCTATGATTACTACTTAATTACTTATAAACATTTACTTAGAAGCCAACATTGATAGTCTGGGTAATGTGGTTTTCTCTGCTTTAAAATCTGCAAACACCTACACATCTGCATTTCCAATCCACTTGTTGCATCCACTTAGAGAATTGCTAATATAGTACAAAACTGATATCTAAGAGGAAAAATTGAGGTTATGCTTGCAGGGAAGGCAGAGGCAAGACAAAAGAGGGCTTGGCTGTGGTCATAAAAGAAAGACAATTCAGCACTCTGAAGAGGAGATAGAGTAATTACAGGCCAACTGCTGTTTTTTAACCTAACATTTTATCACATTTTCTTCTTTTGCAGAACAACTCCATTGCCTTTAATTAAGTGTTTAGACAATGCATATAATTATTTGACATTTCAAGGAATTATAACTTAAAAGAGCCACTAAAGCTATCCATCCTTCTTTACTAAACTGGAGACATCAAAAATAGATGTCCCTGGCATGATGACACACTGAAGTCACTTTGAAAGAAAATTAGAATTTCCACTCCTCATTTTCCTTTCTCTACAGTAAGGTTTCAAGCAGATGGGAATATCAATTTAGTTACTTGACATTTAGAAGCATAAATGACTTAAAAGCTTTATGATCCCTTCCCATTGAAGCATATTTGATAACATCTGCCCAACATCTTACACTAGCATCAGAGCCAAGCAGGAATTAACAAGAATGGTGGGGGGTAGCTGAGAAAGAGAGACAGAGACAGAGTCAGGGAAGGCTACAATCCAGCATGCTAGGATGCTCTCCTTGGTCCTGACACCAACATAACCAGAAGTCAGTGTCTAATCACAAATAAAAGTTATTATTTTAGAGGTGGTTTAATTTTACCTCAGCTAATATGCAATGATTAATTCTAACTAGGCAGAAATAAGCAAAATTTTTCTCTGGGAGAAAATAATACTGCCCTAGAGAAAGATTTTACTCAAAGCTGTTGATAAAAGAAATCCTATCTTACTTAAATATTATTAGAGAATTTGCAAAAATATTGGCTACTTTAGTGAAGAGTCTCATTCTAAAAGAATAAAATACTTTCTTTCTTTTTTTCCAAAAATGTTTCCACCTTTACCAGAAAATCTATTTTTAGTGTAATAAATTGTAGTACCTCATTTATATTGTTAGCTCCCTAATCAACAGTCTTAAACTGGAACATAAAAATATATGTAGTCTAATCTTTCCATTTTATAGCTTCCTTTTAAAGAAAAGAAGACGGATGCCATCCCTAAGACATTTATAAAGACTTACTGGTCAAACTGCAGCAGAAAAGAGACAATGCAACAATTAGCAACGTTCACCAAAACCACTAGAGCAAACAGGAAACAAGCATCTCGAGAACCAGTACTCACATGAAAGTGAAATATAGATTGCTTTTTTCCTTTTTTTAAAAAAAGTATCTGATTGTTACGGGGACTTACTGCGCCGCTTGGACTCATGGTGTTTTTCCTGCTTTCAGCCTCCCCAGCACTGGGAATACAAGCGTGCACCGCTACCCCTGGTCAGCTCAGCATGTCCTAGGGGTGGGGCTGTAGTGGCATGTGGTGCTGGTGATTGATCCATGGTCCCTATGCTTGTCTAAGCTTGCCTGAGCAGGCACTTTGGTCTGATGAGCTAGCCTACCAGTCCCTAGATCACTTTAGATACCACAGTATTGATACTGACGAATGAACAGTTTATCTGCTTTTGACTAGCCTTGGCATTATATTTGAATCTTTGTATTGTTTGTGTCTTGAGAATCCATTTTTGCACAAGAATCTTATAAATCTTTTACTGACAGAACAGGTAGATGGACTACTTTATCACTAATACTATCCATTTAATTGTCATAGCTCTGTAAGGTACACATGGCTTCAGTGTGATTTAGTTTAACTTCTTCTGTTACATAAATAATGATAATAAGATAAGAAAATTTGAACTTTATTTATTTATTTATTTATTTATTCATTCATTTGTTGATTGATTGACTGACTGTGGCCAGCTCAGCCCACCCTAGTGGCAGGGCAAGAGTGGCATGTAGTCCCAGGGATCAAACTGTGGTCCCCATGCATTTGCCTAAGCTTGCCTGAGCAGGATCAGTAGACTGCTGAGCTATCTTGCTGGTTGAACTTGAAAATAACCTTAAAATAAACTCATCTAATACCTAAATTTTTCAACTTGTAGGATGATTATTGAGCTATGAGTGCCATCAGTAAGCCATGGAGTCAAAAGTTTGGCAAAATATTTCATAAAAGCTAGTGAATTTATTTGCTTAATCTATATGAAAGATCACTTAGATTAGTTCAGATAATTTGCTGCACATTTTCAGAAATATGCTTAATTACAAAATTTGAATTTCAAGGTACCTAATTTACCACATTATTAGTATTTCTAAATATAATTGTAATGCATTTTATTTGGATGAGGATACATACATATATACAGACATTTAAAAAGATATTTACAACAACATATGTTCTTGCTGTAAGGGTCTGTTATGGATTGTGTATAGGTGTCCCCACAAAGCCTCATGCAGTCATGGGGAAGCTTCTGGAGTTTGTGATTGATTATTGTGGGTGTGGAGGCTGCACCTGCCTTGGGGCAGGTAATTTGCACTACAGTGTAAGGAGGGAAGAGAAGCTAGCTGCTTGAGTTGCTGTCACCCCTCCATTTTCCACCTGCTCTTTCCCCCTGCCATGAAAGGATGTTCTCTGCCATGTGGCACTCTGCCTTGGAGTCAGCTGACTATGGACTGAAACAACCAGTAACTGAGCTAAATAAACCTTTCCTTCCCTCATTTTGAGGGTCAGGCATTTGTCCCAGCATGAGAGAGGAGTAACTGAGACAGAATTTGGTACCACAGGAGTGGAGTCATTGCTTTGACTAAACATGACCATGTAGATTATTAGCTTTTGGGAATGACTTATGGGATGTGACAGGAGAGGTTCACAGATGTTGCCTTCTTGTGAAGAGCTGGAACAGCTTCTACTGTTCTGCTTGGGAGATTCTGGTCAGAGCTTAGAAGAACAGAAGGTTGAAAGAAAGCCTTCCTATAAAGACCAGGCTGGTTCGGTTCCTGCTGGAATTAAGGACTGCATTGGTTGTTGGACTCCATATAATTTGTGTTTTGGCTTGGCTGAATCTTTGTCTGCATTTTGTTCACGTTCAGAGACTTTGCCTAAGACAGATTAAGCATTGTGGACTGATTAATCTTTCAAAAGATATTTGAAAGCAGCCAAATATAAAGGCAGTAGCATGGCTATTCTTGGAGGCTTTTAGCCAGATTTATGTTGAGAATCAAGAGCAAAGAGGTCAGCAGAATGATTTAAAATGTCATGAGTTTGGCCAGAAAGGAAGCTCCGACAAAGCTGTGGAATGTAAATACAGAGCTGAGAGGATCTCCATTGCCAGAAAGGTTGGCCTGAGGACATCATAGGAAGCAGCAGGTCTCCACCCTTTGCACTTCAGAATTGCAAGTGTGAGGGACTTTGCCTTGAGGAAAAAGCCTCTAACCCCCATATTCCAGAATGGTAGCAGCAGCAGTCACACCAGGTTCCAGAATGATACTGGCATGGAGAATTTAATCTCTCAGAATCAGGGTCAGAGTACTTAGCAATCCAGGCACTTGAACCCTACAGCCAAGAAAGGAGAAACCCTGGCTACTTCTGCAGCTGGCAGCAGACCTTGGCATCATCCACATGGCAATGGTTTTTGGCATTTACAGAATGCACAAGTTCTGAGATTAATAAGGCTTACACCTAGATTTCAGAAGAAGGTATGGGAGGTTAACAGTATCAGGCAGTGGAGGGCAGTGTGTAAAGCTGTGAGTGAAAAGCCTATTCAGTGGAAACCCCAGAAGTTTGGAAAAGCCAGGAATATGGATCTTCTAAGGGAAACTGCAAGGAGGGAGCAAAGCCAGCATGAGAGAGAAGCCATGGGAGCTGCAACTACCAGAAGTGCCATAGGAGTTGAGCCACATGGAGTCACAATTTGCCACAGATTACAGCAAATGTTCCACATGGAACTATAGGACTTAATGTTTGTCCTGTTGGATTTTGGGCTTGTTTTGGACCCAATGCTTGGTATCCTGCTGTGTGTACCTTTTGGGATGGTGATATTTACCTTGTGCCCTTGAAGGTTGGAAGTTTTTAACTTTCACTTCATTTGTACAGAGGCTCACAGCTAAGAGTTTGCCTTAGATCTTGGAGGAAACTTGGGACTTAGATTTCTCAGCACTGTCAACACTGTTGGGACTTTGGCAACTCTTTGAGATGGACAAGAATGTCTTTTACATAAAGGGATGTGCATGAGATTTTGGGGTTCCAGGGGTGGAATGTTATGATTTATGTATAG
This sequence comes from Octodon degus, assembly GCF_000260255.1. NCBI lineage: Eukaryota > Metazoa > Chordata > Mammalia > Rodentia > Octodontidae > Octodon > Octodon degus. Next base: position 5,979,115 of record NW_004524594.1, on the reverse strand, counting down.
GTGTCCCCCAAAGCCTCATGCAGTCATGTGGCAACTTCTGGAGTTTGTGATTGATTATTGTGGGTGTGGATGTTGCACCTGCCCTGGGGCAGGTAATTTGCACTACAATGTAAGGAGGGAAGAGAAGCTGGCTGCTTGAGCTGCTGCCACTCCTTCATTTTCCTCCTGCTCTTTGCCCCTGCCATGAAAGGTTGTTCTCTGCCATGTGCCATTCTGCCTTGGAGTCAGCTGAATATGGACTGAAACCTCCAGTAACTGTGAGCTGAATAAACCTTTCCTTCCTTCATTTTTGAATGTTGGTGTTGGGTATATTTCCCAGCAATGAGAGAAGAGTAACTAAGCAGGGTCACAATTAAAATTAGTAGGCACAATGCTTAATTTTATGTGTCAGTTTGACTGAGCTAATGCATGCCCAGATCATTGGTCAAATATTTTTTTGAGTGTATCTATGTGAGTTTCTCTGGAAGATATTAGCATTTGAATGAATAGACCCAGCGAAGAACTCTCATCCTTCTTCTGTGCATTTAGGCATCTTCTTATTTTGAGTACCTTAATAGAACAAACGGATGAAGGCAAGAATGCTGTGTTCTCATGTGCTGAGACTTTGGTGATCCTGCCTGTCAGGCCAAGGGACACATGTGCTGTACGACACCCGCTTTCTCCAGAGGACCCTAGCTAATGCAGTAGAATATTCAAGTAATGAAAATGCACGACTCAGGAAAAAGAAACTCTTCTCGGACTTAACCTACTTGAAAACAAAATATTCTTTAATGATATTCATTTAACTGCTATCTAACATGCTTAACAATTAGAGTTTAAATTTTAAAATTATGTGTTTACTTTGGGATTTCTAATCTATTGGCAAATGCCATGACAATATGCGTGAAATACCCCCACTACCAAGCTCCTGATTCAGCACTCTATAGATCATCAAGAACTAATGGGTCAAGTGTTACCTGAAAAGGAAACAATAAAAAGTTGAAGTTTTAAAAATGAGAGTCACACCAGCTCCTATAGACAAACACAAACAAGAATGCAAAATCCAGAGCATTAAGTGCCAAGAAAGAAAATAAATTTTGTGGCAGGAAGATTAGCTGTGTGATATACTGGCAGATTGACTCATCATAGATCCAAGACTGAAGCACAGATGAACGATTTTGTTTACATTTGAATCTGTTTCCACTTAGCTGGATTTAATATAATGTACAACATTATGTAAAAAGAATCCCTTCGATAAGGACTGTGTAGAGTTCGCCCAGTGACTGACTACCTATCATATTCATCAACCTTTCTTACCTCAGTGACATCCTGGGGCTTCCACTTGAAACTCAGCATTTGACATTGTATTAGCCAAATATTAGTAATTATATTTTATTTTTTTTATTTATTTGAGAAAGAGAGAGAGAGAGAGAGAGAGAGAGAGAGAGAGAGAGAGTGTGGTGTGTGTGTGTGGCCAGCTCAGCCCACCAGAGGGCGGGGCTGGCTGGCATGTGGTGCTGGGGGATTGAACCGCGGTCCCTGATGCTTTGCTAAGCTTGTTCTAAGTAGGTGCTTTAGACCACTGAGCCATCTCTCCAGCCCAAAATATTAGTAATTATAATGAAACTCCTAATTCAGGGCTAAAATAGGACAATGAGCCAACAGAGCTAATTAGCAAATGTGGATAATTACATTCTCCTCTGGAACCTTACAACACGGATCAAAAGATTGAAAAAAAACTCAGGATAGATTCACAGCAATAGCAAAGGCTGAAGACAACATCCAATGGTTTCTACGGCTGATGTGGCCACACTTCCTTCTTTAGCAGCCTTCTTTCGTAGTCCTACCAATATCATACTGATAGTTTGTTTTCTGGCTATGTTAACCATCACCAATTTCTGTTGCTTATTATTAAAAATTTTAACTTCTGCAGAGCTTAGTATTTACTATATCTGTAAGCTTTGCATGAGAGCTTTAGAATCTCCACATTACTCAGTGATCACATGCTATTTGGTATATGTCTTCCCCTATCTACTCTCTAGGATTCCCATAAAGATATCAAATACAGCCATGCAGAGATTAAATTTAAAGAATGTCCAGCCATGGAGGTAGCTCAGAAGATTAAGCTCCTTCTTAGGCAAGCACAAGGACCGGGTTTCAATCCCCAGTACTACATGCTGTGCTGGCTGTGACCCCAGGCATGCTGAGCTGGACACTGAGACTGGGCATGATGGTACATACCTGTCATCCCAGTGCTCACGAGGTTGAAAACAGGAGGATCACTCTGAGTCCGAGCTGTGTAGTGAGACACTGTACCAAATACATAAAAAAGTCCGTTAGCATTTCACCCCTGCCTTATTATACATAGTTTGTATCCTAGTGAAACTGGTTAAGAAAATTTCAAACAAAAATATAATTGCAAAATTTAAATAGCAAATCAAATATATCACATAGCCTCTAAATATATTGCATTTAGTAAATACGTATTGAATGGTAGCAAGCTATTGTGAATATGCAAAACAAAATAATTCTTTATGGAGATACTATAGTTCCTAAAGAATTAAAAATCAAATTGTCATTTCTCCACACATTTCTATTAGAGGCCTTTGCAGGAAGTGTTAATCAGCCCTTGATATGTGACTTCTCTGATTTCACAATGTACAAATTTTTAAAAATTCTAACTTGTGATTTCTTTGATAGTCATTGTTTTCATGTATGTTTTCAGTGTTCCTTTGCCTGCTTTCATTTTCTTCTCTCCAGTTTACAATAATATAGGGGCTCTAGACTATGACTCATGACAAGAGGCGTCGGTTTTGAAGCACCTCTACACATTCAATCCATTGCATGGACTCTACTTTCTTTATTCCTTCTCAGATTTCATGAGGGAAGAGTTCTGGTAAGTTGACCATGTTAAATGTGTTTGTAGTCCATTTATTTTAAATAGAAACACAAGTCTAATTGGCATTTGTCGTAGGAAGGTCTCCAGCCTCCCAGGCATATAGTGTTGTAGTTGAAGTTGGTTATCTGTTGATATAGCAGATAATTTACTGACCTTCTTTATGTTTATCATCTCTACAGTCATGTTCTTAGAGAAAAGAAGAAAAAACACTTTGATGCTGGAGTTGAGTGTTGCTCAGTCCTACAGAAACTGTGTCCATGCTCACTGAGAAGTACTGGTGCTCTTCTGGGGTAGAGAGTGCTCACCTTGCCTCTGGGAAGCTCGCTTCATTTTATGTACTTAAATGTACTACATCCTGCCTATCAGTCAGAACCTAAGTATGATTGATTAATAGATGTGAGGCCTGAAGTTGCAGGGAAAACAAGAAAAAAAGGATACTGTGCCTGGTAAGTAGTTGTTTTCTTGTTAATGTTGACTGAAGCATATTGAGCCAGACAAGCACACAGCACTGTCTCTACTTTTCAAAGTAAGATTTTAACTGATGCATCAACATTGGCTCCAAGCATAATCCCTTAAAGGGGGAGAAACTGCTCTATGCCTTGTACACAAGTTTCTTGGATGCGTTTTTATTTGAGGAGTGAGGGCTTTGGCTCCATGAATGTCAGATGTTGATCAGTTCTTGTGTTCAAGCAACGAGAGCTACGGAGCCAGCCTCAGTGGTTAGAACTGCAGAAATGTCAGAAGCTTGTGACAATTCCAAAGTATGAAAAAGGGAGAAAAGTGAAATAATTTGAATTGCAGTGTTTTGGAATTGCCTTAGTTACTTTTCTTGTTGCTGGGACAAAATACCGGATACCAAAAGTTTAAGGGAATAAAAGGTTTATTTGGGTCAGTTTGTAGAGTTTTCAGTCCATCATTGCCTGGTTCCCAGGAAGGGTGGCACAAGAAAGAGGGCAATAGTTCATAGCAGCAGAAGGCAAGAAAAACAACCAAGGGCAAAGAGAGTGCAGGCCTCTTCCTGTGCTTCGTGTTGCATGCAGGCCATCTGCCCTAGAGTGCCTGTGGCACTTACACTCTTAATCCCAGCCCTGGACCGTGACTCAGTCACAAACTTCAGATTCAGATGCCTCCCAAAAGCCTGCCCCATGACTGTGTTATGCTTTGGGGAGACATGCACACACAGCCGTAACAGGAGTCATGCAGACGTATGGCCTGACACTTGCTTCAGACAGGTCACTTCACATCTGCACATCTTTTTCTTTATTTTTAAAATTAAGATAATCTTTCTGACAGATGTCGGGAACCATCGCGGTTTGAAGGCACATGCAAATTGAACAACTTTTTATTTTTGGGTGGAGTGCAATACCTATCCATTCCCTTTCTTCTCTGTTTTGAAAATACATTAGAACCCATGGTTTGCAAGAGGAAACGTGTTTTACAGACTGAAAGAGAGAAAGCAGCAGCATTGAATGAAGACCATGTAGATTTCAGGACTGTGTTGACTAAAACTCTCTAGAGGAATTCCATTGACACGTTGCTGTTGTATTTTACTATCTCTTGTCTAAATTGTGGCTCGCATGAGCAGAGTATCTATAGTGCTGTTCTCAATAACTGTCTGATTGCTAAACTGTTCAACAATCCAGTATCTCTTCAGTCCGAGCAGTTAGAAGCTTCAGGACACAGAGACCCCACGTGTGGGCCAGTCCGAGTCTGAAAATCTGAAATCTTCAGGAGAGTTACTTGAGTGCATTCAAACAAAAAGGCTGAAGGAGTGAGATTTTGAGGTGCACAGTTAAAGGAAGCAGCAAAGATGCACCTGTTTAAGCAGAAATGAAACTGTTAACACAGGTCACCTCCACCTTCCTTCCCCTTTGGCGCAAGTCATCTGGAGAGTGCCATCCCCAATTGCTTTGGGTCTCTCCCCTCAGTCTGGTCCCTTACCAACTAGTTGTCTCTGCAAAAGTTTCCACAGACACACCCCAAAATGGTATTCATGAGACTCTCAGGCATCTCTTCATCCCATTAAATTTACAATGGAGATTAACCATCTTGATAAACACAAACGGGAAGAATATATGCACTTAGTTCTCATACAATGTCGAAAACTACAAAGCTCACACAAATTCATCTGTCTTTTCATTCATTATAAAGTCATAGCAAATATAATTTGATTAGGTGATTTTTTTTCAGGGACAATTTTCAGGTATTACTTATACACTGAGTGAAGGTAATTGACTTCTATGAGCCTTCGCTCTCAAATGCAGCAGAGGAGAAAATCACAATTTACATGTAGAAGACACAACATGGAGCAGGAAACAGCCCACACTGGAGAATCAAGCGGTTGTTAGGAAAATATCAGGAATTAATAAATGGGGATGAATGTCTAGGCAGAAAAGCATTATTTTGGGTGGTGGGCAGGAATGGAAAGACCTTCTGGGAGGGAACCTTTTAAAAGAGTAGTGCAGAACTGAGGAAGAGAATTTCATGACAATCTGGGATTGTATTGTTTCTAGTGGGAAAAGCAAGAGCCACTGGAGCAGGCTTGTGTAAAAGCTAGAAAGGAGCAGTGAGACTGGAAACTCACAGACAGGGTCAGAGGGACAGAGCCTGAGACACCGAGTGGAACTGGACTCAAATTTGATGGGAAGTCACTGGAATTCTTGTACAGTGGAGCAGTCCCTCTGACGACTCAGAGTTAGTGTAGTTGGCTTTGAAAGGGGCAGGCCATTTTGGTCTATACCTGCACTTGCATGATGGGAGCTAAGCCTATTCTGGCAAGATCTGCATTTGCAAAGGTTATGAGACTGGTAAGAACTGGAGCTTTAGGAAGAGCTATTTAGTCTTCCTGAACACATTTTCTATCAGAAACATTTAAAAGAAATAATATTTTAAAAGAATGAGTAAAATTTTGTTATCCTTCTCACTATTTACAGTACTTGAAGTGAGGCTTCTAGGACGAGCTTTGAATTTTGGAACACACTGCTGATAATTGTCTATTTATCCTGGAGGCAGATTCAGAACCATTAGTTATCTTTTTATTTGTAGCTCTTATTACAGAACTTGATGCTATATAAATTCAATAAATGATGACTAAATTAATGCATATTAAAGACTAACATTTGTGAAAGCCGTATTTCACAACCCGAGACAACTCAACTGTTGATATTTCTTCTCAATTTATTTGATACAGATGACAATCCCTAAGGGACAGAAATGACATATTATTATGCCCATTTGAAGGATGAGAAGACTGAAGTTCAGAGACACTAAATTATATAATTAAAAGTAACAAAAGTGATAATATGATTTATCATATTATCTCTTACTATATCCTTCTAAACCATATTTGTCCCAAATGTTCTCCCAGTTTCTACCTTCTGAATGAACCCTTTACTAAGTCTATATCTTAGCATTAATCCCAGCTAGACTCTACGAACACTATCCTATAGACTAAAAATAGATGTAGATCA
>NW_004524594.1:5967623-5971697 GCF_000260255.1 Octodon degus | reverse complement strand
TCTCTCTCTCTCTCTCTCTCTCAAATAAATAAAAAAAAAAAATTTAAAAAAAAAAAGATTGTTTAAGAGGAAGGAGAGAGAGGAAAACATACAAACTCTTTTGATTCACCACTCAACTCTTAGGTTCAGAGGTGAACTTTCTTGTTTGTTTTGGACACACAGAGCACTGCCCATGTGTTCTGCTCTGCATATAAATTCAAAATACTTAGTGATTTTATTTTCCGTACAGTTGCTTCACCTTCTGTCTACTTTCCCCATTCTACCATTTCTCTACACTCTGAATTTAAACATTCAGCCTTTACTATGAACAATACACAGCTGATACACCTAGCCTTCCTTATTAAGAAAATAATCCAGGCCATTCAGATACCTCAGTGGATTGAAGCACCTGCTTAAGCAGACACAGGGGCTGGGGGTTTGATCCCCGCCTGCCCTACCAACCCCACCCCCGGGGCATGGTGAGGTGGCGGTTGAGATTGGGCAAGGTGGTGCGCGCCTGTAATTCCAGAGCTTGGGAGGCTGAAAAACAGGAGGATCACTACGAGTCTGATCTGTGTAGTGAGACCCTATAGACTCTGTACTAAATACATTAAAAAAAAAAATCTAAGGTACTTTTTTTGGTCTGAAATTTTAAAAAATTAGTTCTAAATATGCCAGTATAGAATTGCCCGGGAAGTCTAGTCACTTCTGCAGAGAGGAAACGATTTTCTCTGTGGGTCAGTCTTTCAGTATTTATACATGACAGATACTACCGACATGCTTCATGATTTAGTGGGTGATGAAACCGTTCCCCAATCCCTATTACAGAAATAACCAAAAAAGTCCTGTTATTATTTGAATATTGTGTGTTAGGAGAAGAATCAAGAATTAAATAGCCATCCATTCTCCAATAAATGATTCTTCTATGTTCCTGACTGTTATGGTTTGTGTCTAGTTTTTCCCCCCAAAGCCTCATGCAGTCATGGGGTGAGGAATTCTAGAGTTTGTGTTAACTCATGATCCACTGGGATTATGTGTGATCCAAGGCTGGGATTATGGGTTTTAGTACTGCTGGGATTACCCATAGGTGGGTAAATACTGGGAAGTACCCATAGGTGTGAGTACTTCCCCTACCCTGGGGCAGGTAATTTGCATTACAATGTAAGGTGGGAAGAGAAGCCAGCTGCTTGAGCTGCTGCTACCCCTCCCTTGCGCTCTTGCTCTTTGCTGCCACCATGAAAGGTTGCTTGTTGCTCTGTGCTGCTCTGCATTGGACCCAGCTAAGTATGGACTGAAACCTCCAGTAACTGTGAGTTAAATAAACCTTTCCTTCCTACATTTTGAGTGTTGGGTATTTGTCCCAGCAACAAGAGAAGAGTAACTAAAACACTGACAGAGAGAGAGAGAGAGGAAAAAAAAAAGATTTGTGTTTTTCCTCTTCATCTACTCAAATCGTTGTATGTTCTCACCGGTAAATAGAAGCAAGTTAAAAAGAAAGGGAATGAATTAGAAAAGGGCTTGTCCAGCTCTGCTCCTCAACTTGCAGAAAAAGAGACTGAGACTGAAATGAGACAATAAATCAGCTAAAGACAGTGTTAGATTTTGTAGAAGGCTGGGCTTCTCAGCCAAAGTGTCCATTCTGATGAAATTTGAATATGACAAAGTGACTATTTTCTCTGGAAAAATGTGGGGGCGGAGAGCAGAGGGCGCGAGTTTGTAAAGCTGCGCCGCTGTCACCGATATTGCTGTCTTCTTGCGTGTGAATGTATTGAAGCGCAGTGACACAGCTGACAAAAAGAGTTATGTCTTTTCATGAGCTCATGTTCTTTATTGCTCACATTAGCTCCTGGAAAAGAAAAAGGATACAAGTGGATTCAACAGGCTATAAATCTTCCCTGACATACAGTAAGACACCATCTCCTGGTAGGAGAGAGGAAGGGTATGTGCAGAGCCTCCCCACCATGAAGGAAAGACATATGGGGCAGAAGACCATGTGAGAACACTACAGCTCCCCCTCTGCCCTCCCCAAATGGGTCTTTCCTTTACTTCCCAAACATAGCTGCAATTATGAGAGATGCTACAATCATCAACAATAGCACTGAGCTACTATCACCTTGCCTTAAACTGTTAATTTTATTCAAAATAAGCAAAATGCATTAGGAGAAGCATGCAACATCCTGCTTGTAACGTTTTTAAAAGGCAAAAGAAATAAAAATGGACCCAAAGTAGTGAAAAAATAAATCTAGCTTGATATGGAAGCATGCCGACTGTTCTTCATACAATTTCCAAGGCATTTCCTTGGAAATATCCAAAAAGCTATAGAAGAACAGCCAAAGCCAACAAGTACTGAAAATGAAAAGGAAGCCCCTAAAGAAAAGTGTACAGCATAATCAATAAAGATGGATTTAGGAGGGTGTGAAACTAAATGAGCAAAAGTTTTGCAAGGAAGAATAGCCCAGATGGCCACAAGGAGAATGACAAGGAATTTGATTCATGCTTTTAGCTTTTACTCCATTCTGCTCTGACATTTGGGACATGCATGTTTCCTAAAACAAGCCAATCTATTTGGCTGCCTATTATCTACCTATTCTTTTACACACACACACACACACACACACACACACACACACACACACATTTTCATATATATGCATAGCCACACATTAACATACAAGCACACATGGACTCATATACATTTTTTTTCTTCCTGTGTGGAAAATAAATTCTTGATAGCTGCAAATATGTCTTCCTGCCACCCCTCCTTAGTGATCTTTCCTGTTTCCCACAGGCTTTTTTCTTACTTACTATTCCATCCAATATGAGGTGATCTATGCATAAACTGTACTACAGGAACAAACAGCTCAAAATCCCACCATCTTACAGCAAAGATTTATGTCTCATACATGTTATTTGTCAACTACAAGTTGATAACAGGCCATCTATTGCTCTTTTCAACTCAGCTACATTCCATAGATTTTCCTCATGATGGAATATTGTGGAAGAGGCAGCCCCAGTGTAGAGGATAATATTTTGTTGATGCCACAAAGAGGTAGAGTTGAGTGGAAGTAGATTTGGTACTGACCCTTACCAACTGACATATTGTAATTTGAGAACTGCAGATTTTTGCTCTCCTGAGCCTAGGAACAGGAATTCACTTGTCAGTGTTGCAAAAGTTACCAGATAGAAATTTGTACTTTGATATGGGAGACTATAAAAACCTAATATTTGGAATATATCACATTAGCATCAAGGTTGAACAATGAACATGCAGGAAAATGAAGCAAAAAAAGTATTCTACTGGCTTTCATTTTCTCTTTTTTTTCCAATTAAAAGTATTATGCAGTGAAAAAATAAGGGATGATATTGTTTTCTGACATTTTATGAAGGACTAACTTCAAGTTTTAATGACTTTAGGTAAAGAAGTAGTGAAGCTGAATTCTACCAATTTGTTCTAATTGTTATTAGATACACTTGAAAGTACTAAGAAAGATAGCTGGAAAGATGAGTAGGCAAGTTGGCGGGCAATTGTCATGGGGGGCAGAGCTGACACAAGCGTTTGGTAGGTGGGAAGATGCAGCACTTTCTCATCTCTAAGGAAGAAAAAGAAAATTGGAAAAAAAATTGGGCCAAGAACAAGCAATTAAGTCACAACCTCAGGACAAAGACTAGGTCAAAATTATGTCTATAAAGCACTTGATTAAATTTTCTAAATGGTTTAATACGGGCCACAGGAAATCCTCATTTGGACAAAATGTCTTGGGAAAAATGTATTATGGGCAGTCTGCAAAAGTCTGATGAACTCATAGCACTCCCAATTACATCTAAATTGGAAGGAAAAAAATCATACGTTAGGTAGCTCCAGTGTACGTTAGTGCCAATAATGGACACCCTCCTATGAGCTTCTGTCTTTGCCAGGCATGTGCTTATTCCACTGAGCCACCTTCCAGGCCCAGAGCTTCTGTCTTTGATAGTGGACAGAACATTTGCTTTTAAAAAATAAAGCTAATTAGGAACCAAAATCTTGAGCAAATTAACGCTTTCCTCATTTAAGTTGTGGGTGTTGGGTATTTTGTTCCAATGATGGGGATATATATT
>NW_004524594.1:5964508-5967523 GCF_000260255.1 Octodon degus | reverse complement strand
TATTATATTATATCATGACCATCTTATCCGTGTTCCCATCACTGAGACACCTACAACTTAAAGGAAGAGGTGGTGAATTTGCTCATGGTTTCAGTCCCTAATCAGCTGGCTCCAAAGCACAGACGCCCTGGCAGAGCAAAGCTGCTTGTTTCAAGAGAACCAGGAAACAGCAGGGGAAGGGGCCAGAAAAGAACAGTGGAGGACCAGGTAGAGTGTTCAAGGCTGCCGCTAATGACCCATCCTGATGTACTCAGGCGCATGCTCTTCTAATCTGCTAGGTGCCTACTGATCCAGTGAAGTTGATATATCAGGATTAATGCTCATAACTGCAATACATAAGACCATCTTGCTAGTATTTTCTGGAGATTCTTCTTCTTAGTTTGATTAGATAAGTAGCCACTTTGAGGAAGTCTGTGTATTGGAGGAGTGACCTGCACTTCAGAGGAACCCTGGTCCTCAGAATAGCTACAAACAGTAGTGCAGCACCTCTTGGCCATGTCTAATGGTGAAGTTTAATGTGAATGAAAGATCACTGTTACTGAGTGAAGCCACAGTAATTAAGAGCTTATCTTGGGGGCTAGAAAGATGGCTCAGTGGGATAAGCGCTTCCCTGGCAAGTGCAAGGGCCTGAGTTCAATCCCTGGTTCCACCAAAAAAAAAAAAAAAGAAAAAAAAAAAAAAAAAGAGCTTATCTTCCACAGCACATAGGTGCATAAATGTTTGACCAAATTTATATATGTATATCTGGTAATCCAAGCAACTAATTTGAAGTCAATAGTATGTAATATAACACCATAGTTGATTTCCTATCTTTTTTTTTTCCAGAAATAGGGGTTGAACTCAGGCCCTTGAGCTTACCAGGCAAGTGCTCATTCTACTGAGCCATCTCCCCGGCTCCTCTTATCATTTTTTATAGTGAAGTTCTGTATCATTTCTAATAGTTTTTTTTATTTAATCTAATGTTATTCCTTTTAAAAAATAAAAACAAAGACTGGACATGGTGGCATGCACCTATAAACCCAGCGCTTGGGAGGCTGAAAACAGGAGAATCACTATGAGTCCCATCTGTGTAGTGAAACCCTGTAGACCCCCATACACCCTGTACTAAATACATAAAAAGAATAAAAAATAGAAAATAAGGGCAATTACTATGAAAAGGAAAATATTATAAATTCCTAAGTACATTACAAGAGTGCCAGTAGATAACTTAAAAAAATTAAAAATCAAAAAGAAAAACATAAAAGAATTTTTTTTCTTTTTTTTTTTTTTTGGCATTGGGGATTGAACTCGGGACCCTGTACTTGCCAGGCAGGTGCTTATTCTACTGAGCTATCTCCCCAGCCCAGCATGAAGCCATTTTAATTTTGTGAGATCCTATGAAAAAAGATCTTGCAAACAAAAAGATACCTATAAATTATAAATTTTCTATTGATGATTCCAAGAATATTAATGTATAGCAAGAAATTAAATATGCTGAGTCTCCAGCAGTTAAAAAGAAAACCAGAGATCTACAAGCTAAATCTTTCCCAATGCCTGTTCTTGCACACAAACTTTTATTGGAACTGTCTTAGTTACTCTTCTCTCGTTGCTGGGACTAATACCCGACACTCAAAATGAAGGAAGGAAAGGTTTATTTAGCTCACAGTTACTGGAGGCTTCAGTCCATACTCAGTTGGGGCCAGTACAGAGCAGCACATAGCAGAGAGCAACCTTTCATGGCGGTGGCAAAGAGCAAGAGCACAAGGGAGGGGTAGCAGCAGCTCAAGCAGCTAGCTTCTCTTCCCTCCTTGCACTGTAATGCAAATTACCTGCCCCAGGGTAGGGGAAGTACTCACACCTATGGGTACTTCCCAGTATTTACCCACCTATGGGTAATCCCAGCAGTACTAAAACCCATAATCCCAGCCTTGGATCACACATAATCCCAGTGGATCATGAGTTAACACAAACTCTAGAAGTCCTCACCCCATGACTGCATGAGGCTTTGGGGGACAACGAGACACAAACCATAACAGGAACACAGCTGCTCGTTCTCACCTGTGTGTTCAGAGGGAAGGCTTTCCCACCATAACAACAGAGTTAAGTACTGGCAATAAAATAATAATCATGTAAAGCTAAAAAAGCATTAATTAGCCTTTTGCAGAAAGAAGAATTTTTGACCTCTGATGAAAAGAAAGTTGTCAATCTAATATTTCATCTTATTAATGTATTACAAAGATATTTATATTAATGCTTATTTTTTCTCTGACAGTCTTTATAAAGCTTTGAAGAAAGAAAACAGTATTAGGAATTTTATAGCCATTTAAGTTTTCACTTATTTCTGATTGCATGAAAAAGGTTATCATTTGATTTTTTATGTGACTGATAAATATATGAGTGTGTGTGTGTGTGTGTGTGTGGGGTCTCACTACACAGCTTGGACTCATCGTGATCCTCCTTTTTTCAGCCTCCCCAGCACTGGGATTACAGACATGTGCCACCACACCCAGACTCCATCGCCAGCTCAGTGTGTCTGGGGGCAGGCCAATGTGGCATGTGGTGCCAGGGATCGAATCCAGCCCCTGCTGAGCTAACTCGTCAGCTCTCGTGACTGATTAGTTTAATAGCTCTCAAGAATAACTCTTTGCAAATGGACCATATCAATAAATCCATCCAGTGTCTTGTATATATGTGAACATGCTAACAGACGCTTGTCCTGGATGTTTAGGCTACTCCCTATGCTACATGGAATACCTGGAGTAACTCACATGCAAAATTATGCTCATAAGCATGCCCTGATATTTAAGTATTTAGATAACAGATATAACGTACTTAGAGTAGAACAAAATAAATTACCAATGAATAATGAATTTTTATTCAGAGATGAAGGCTAAAACACTTCAATATTTGAAAGTCAAAAATGCAACATAAATACTCTTGAAGACCAATAAAACATACTATAAATATGCTGGATATTCTGAATTAAATAACTATGGACTATTGAATGAAACAACAAACACAAATCACAGAACACAG
>NW_004524594.1:5923231-5963797 GCF_000260255.1 Octodon degus | reverse complement strand
TTTTTTTTGTGTGTGTGTGTAGAACCAGGGATTGAACTCAGGCCTTTCCACTTGTCAGGCAAGTGCTTATTCTACTGAGCCATCTCCCCATCCCCCGAGTAAATATATTTTCATCCTGCAATCCATAATGAACTAAATACATGGCTTAAGTGATGATCTTCCATGATCCCTACTGCTTTAGAAAGAGCATGATACACAGGTTGAAGAGACATGTGGGTTCACTACTTTTTTCTCATTACTTCTATATATACTCAAAAATTTTCAGTATGCTTAGAGGAAAAGATGTAATTTTTTAAAAAAGTTTTGTTTGCGTATTTTCTAGAGGGTCTTACTGTGAAGCTTGGACTCATAGTGATCTTCCTGTTCCCAGCCTCCCCACTGCTAGGATTACAGGCATGTGCCACCCATGATGACCAGTTCAGTGCACCCCTGGGGTGGGGCCAGCACAGCCTGTGATGCTGGAATTAAAACCTGGTCCCTGTGCTTGCTTAAGGAGGAGCCTAGTCTGCTGAGGTATCTTGTCAGCCCAAGACTTATATCTATTAATTTAACATGGCCTTTGGGGGGAAGCAATGAAGTGGCAATTCCTAAAGTCACGTGTAGACAATTTTGCATGATGTAACTAACTACTCAAGCCTTGTTTACATTTATATTGTACCTGACTGTGAGAAGTAACTTCTGGAAAATTGAAAATTGATGAACCTTGCATTTGTACATTTGCAATGGATTTATACAAATATGGGAAATTATGAGTAGCTTTTTTTTTTCTTTTCTATGTACTGTATAGAAATCATAACAGTTTCTGGGGCCGGGGAGATGGGTCAGTAGAATAAGAGATGACCTAGAAGTGCAAAGGCCTGAGTTCAAACCACGATTCTGGGAAAAAAAAAAAAAATTCTATGCTAAGCATGCATTCGCTTGTTTGGTTAGCACAGATAGCCAACAATATCTAAGTAAGTGATGTCTATTTTTTTGAGGAATTATATAAATTTGCTTTGAAGGCACACATCATAAAAATTAAAAAATAAGTTAAAGAATTTGGTAAAGCACTCGGGCCTTTAGAGGTATTCCATAATGCTTAAGGCTCCTTGCTGAAGATTTGTTTTTAATTTGTTACAACCAGTCACATCATGAAGAGACTGAGAAAGCTACAGAGAGAGCAGTATGAGTCCAGTCAGCGGAAAGTGTCCGGTCTGTGTTGACATTACAGTTCCAAATCCGAATAAAATCATCTAATGTCACTGGGTCTTCTTGTGCACTGCAAGAATTCAAATGGAATGTCTTGAGTGTCCCAGGCAGGCCGGGTACCTCGAATTTCATTCCCAGTTCTTCTCCTTTACTTTATCTTTAACTCTGTCTGCTTACTGAGAGGGAGCTCATGTTATATGATACGATAGCCTAGTACGAGATCTCTTAGAAGAAGATTTGAGGCTTCATTTATTTATTTAAAAATAATTTCCTATCTATAAGATTACACTTTAGCAATACCTGCTTTTTACTTCTTATTTTAAAAACTCTTACACCTTCTTCCCTGAACTGTTACGTAGAACATTCACTTTTGCCTCCATTATGAATTCACTACTTTTTGTAGAAAGGCAGCATTATATAAAGAACAGAGCATGCTTCTAGAATCAAATCTGGTTATTAATTCAGCCCTGCACTTTTCTCTGTGTGTATTCATCAGTCTGTTCCTTTAAGAAGTAAAAATAATATTACCCCTACTGCTTCTTGATAAGTACACAAGTAAAACACTCAGGATAGATATATGCATTATATGTTTGTATTTTTTGGTGCTCCTCTGAAGAAATTCTTCTTTGGAATAACTACTAACAAGTATTTATGATGCCAATACCTAGCTAATCTCATAAGCAGTATGGAATAATTTTGATAATTATTAAAGTAGTATTTACGTCATTGCATTTTGCATGTGCATATCTTGATTAGTTAGGCCATAAATAGTTTTAAAGTGTTCAAATTAGCTGAACAAAGTTTCCCTTCTTAATTTTTACTAAAAATCTATATTTTATAATTTCACTGTTATTTATGCATCAGGTCATTTTGGATATTATCCAGCTCTCTAATCTTATTTGGAATGGAAAGTTACTAAAATGTTAACATTTTGGGCTATTTTAACCATGTGACATTGCCATTATGGTTAGCTCACTTGTCCTGATAACCTTAGTTTTTCCCACTATGAGTACAAGAAGACCATGTCCACTTCTTTCCATTTCTTTTGCCTACTTCAGTCCAGCTCTCTGCCAGATGCTAGTTTGAGTTCTAATAACTTGAGTTACTTTTCTCATTGGGTGTCCCATTTTCGTTTATTATCATTTAAATTTATTACCATTTAAATTTATAATTTTTATATGAGAGAAGTACATCCATATTTACCTGTAATTATTTTACGAACTTTTCCTTTTTCCTTACACCTTTGGGTCAGCCTTCAGGATGATATAATCCCTCGCTACAGAGATAAACACAGCAAACTTCATGTCTGAGCTGAGAATTGGGAGTATTAGGAAACATATTCTGTACATGCTTTCTTCTGTAGAACTTTCAGCCTCTTCACGATGCAACTACTGCATTTATATTTTATGCATACAGATATATATTGTTGAATATTTTATAGAGCCAGATACACTTGCTAGAAGGCAATGTGATGTTCTTATTTGATCTACTTTGGTAGAATCACTTTCTGTCAGGGAATTTACGGCACTGATGTGCGCAGTAAATATTTAATAGCATTAGAGACATCAGAGTCTATTTTTCTTTGAAGAGTGCTTAATTATGTCAATTTCCCATGATGAGATGCTAAAATCAGTATTATACGAATTTGGAGGAACTAGGGTAGAGGTGGAGAAATTCTTGCATACGGTGTCTCCTGTAAAATGTCAGTGGATGTGTTTTATGAGGAAGTAGAGCAGAACTTCAACTTCATTGATTTGGAGCATGTTAATTAAATATTTGTGATAGTTTAACTGTGCCTGAACTAAAACTTACATAGCATTATCATTGAAAAACTTCTGTCTCTACAAAACATGAGCACATGCATTTAAAAGTCACGTACAATTTTCTGTGTCCTCCGTATTCATAGTTTCATATTCATTATTTGTTGCATTTTAAATTGGGATGTGCACTGATATTTGATCATTCTGACGTGGGAAGGCAATTCCCTGAAGGTTAGCTTGAATGACTTTACTAGGAAAGCCTTATTGATTCAAGAAACATCTTTTCTGTCAATTCTGTCCGTATCACTGATGCAGTTTTTTGTTACATAATCGCTACAGTGTTCAAAACCAAGTTCTTAGATTGTGAAAAGGTGATGGCGATAAAATGAGCAACAAAACGTCTCCTAGGTTTCGAAATAAGTGCATGCCTTTGATGGTCATATTGAAAGCTCCAATTTATCACTCAGCAAAGTCAGTGTACGTGACGGCACCACGAAGATTAATCTGCTAAGGGCTGGCCATATAGCTCAGCTGATTAAAGTGCCTGCAAGCAGGCAAAGAGGCTGGGGGTTAGATTCCTAGGCCTACAGTGCTGGCGCTGGCCCTGGGGTGCACTAAGAGGGTAACTGAGACTAGGCGTGGTGGTGAGCACCTGTAATCCCAGTTCTTGGGAGGCTGTAAACAGGTGGATCACTAGGAGTCTGATCTAGTAGTGAGACCTTGAACACCTTGTAGACCCTTCCCTAAAATACAAAAAATAAATAAACAAATAAATAAAATAAAATTTTAAAAAGAAAGATTTTTCTAGCATGAAACAATGGACTATACAGGAAATTATTTATTTGATATACACACTGGGTTCCTAGTACTTCTAAGAAATTTGAACTTTACCACCTCATTTACAAGAGATACAATTCAACTACCATCTATGTTTAAAACCTCTCATAAATCTGACTCACCACCTGTCATCTCTTCAGTAAAAGATCTGGTTACACAACTCCTATTGAGTGTCTTTACCTAGATAGATACTCCACGCACTTCCACAAGTGCAGATGATACACGTAGGCTTTCTTTTATTCCAAATTAACCCAAATCTTTTCTTGTATCACATAGGAACAGTTAAGGTTGTAGCATTCCTACCTCCAAGTCTAGAATCTGAGATTGGAGTCATGTTAAGTACCTTGCAAGCCTTCAAAGCCATGTTGTCTCATTGCTCCCTCCTCAGTCAAGTCAGGCATGATTCCTCACCTTCACCTCCCTTGCATCATCACATCCTGTCTCGTTTGCCTTTCTCATGGGTCACTCTTCTCCACTTGCTCGCTACACTGTCATCGAGGGAACTTCCTAGAATAGACAAGCTCATGTTCCTGCCCTCCTAAGCTCATTTAGTGCCTCGACAGCTCCAAGTTGTCTGTGGTTTTTGTTGTGTACACCAAAAATTAAAAACAAAAAGAGCAAGCACACCTAGGCTATGTTTACTATTTATAGATAATGCATGTGCTAAAATTATGCACAAGTATGTAACTAAATATTATACAAGTTAATAAGTGCAAATAGAAAATCTATCACGCTATTTTTTCCCATTATCCCAAGTGAATTAGTGGATAAAATGCATTCTTTTTGATGGGTCATTCTTTCTTCTGGTTCATTTTGCATCTTGTTCTTTCTGTTGCCATAGAGTTTATCATAAAGGTGCATGATTCACAGTGTGCATGTGACCAGGACAGGCTGGGGATGTCTTTAAGATTAGATTTACCTATATGTTTATTTTTGGGACTAGGAATTTAACTCAGGACCTTGCCTGTTTGCCAGGCAGGCACTGTGCTACTGAGCTTTATCTTCAATTCCAAGGATCAGGTTTAACGTCAGAGCGGAAAATGAGTCTTTTCAGAGGAGAGGATGTTAGCAACTCTTTTTGCAATCAGAGCACTCAGTATCATTAGAACGAGCCTGTTGAATGAATAAATAAGTTAACAAATGAATTGATTTATATCAAGTTCTCTAAATGTGCCATGTGTTTGATCCACTTGGTCCTGGAGTGAGATTTACTTCTATTTGTACTTTGAGTAAAACGTTTTCTAATCATTGAGATTACTATAAAAATAGAAGAGGAAAATCTTTTATTTAAAAGGATAAACAATTTCTCAGCCCCTTCTAGACATTCACAACCCTACATATATCATGATTTTGAATGAAATCTGTCTATCTTACAGTCCTGTGGAAGCTGGAATTGGAGATGCTTCGTCTACAGGTGTTTCATACCACTGTGTGAACTTAGAAAAAGAACAGAAGTGAGTTTCTTTATAATTCTTCTACTGTTTGGATTACAGTGGTCCCCAAGGTATTGTTTTCATTTGTTTATGCTCCTCAGATTCTGTGAAAGAGTTGCTGACAGGAATTATGATATTTGGAGAAAGATTGCACTGCTTTTAACTGTCTAAATCTCTTGAGTTGGGAATATGGAAGGAGCTGAGAGCACATATTCACGGTTTACTTCAGTCATGTTTCTTTTATCTAGATGCCTACTGTTTAACTGTCTTTGCTGAAGATGAAAAAGAGCCTTCAACCTCGACTTCAGTACCGCTTCCAGGGGACACTCACGGGAGGCTGTGCCATTTGCAAATCGACACTAGCTGTGCAATTTCAGAAAAAGGCCTCCCGAGGCAAGTTACAAAAGATTTCAGAATAGAGGTAAGATTTTACCATCTTGCATTTATCATCAGGAAATTTTTTAATTGGCTTTGGGGAAAAATGTGTTCATAAAGCACAAAAAGGTGATACAGTTTTTTTTTAAGAAAGGCCACTAACACAAAACTAAATTGTTTTAAGTTTTGTAAAAGTGACCCATAGTTGAGTCAAGATACGAACAGCTTCACCTGATTCCTGCCATTCCTCAACAACAAATCACTCTCACCTTGGTCATATTTTTTTTTACAATGAAAAATCATCATCAGTAGGGTTAGCCTCAGAGTCTAGAGAGACCTTTCAATTTAATGTTTCATCGCCCGTTGCCATTGGTTAAGTTTCTGAATATGTCATGCAGTTCTCTTGTGCATATAATTTAATCCTCTCCGATTTCCTACATACAGAAATCACTAGTAATATTAGCCATTAACTTGCAGGATTTTCTCTTTCAAAATGTTCCACAATGCACAATGATAGGATCAAAATGCTCCGGTCTTATCAGCTGGAAGCCAGCACCACTACTTAAAAGTCTCCAATAGGTGAGGAACTTGTTTAAAGATCCCAATTCTTACTGTCCTATAGCAGCTGGATACTCAACAAGTGTGAGAAATAAAAGACCCAAGGGAGAGATAAAGACCACAAGAAGAGAGGAGTAGAAATAAATCATTGTTAGTCCAATGTGATGCTGTGACTGAGAGGCACGTGTGTGTAAGATGATGATTCAGAGACAATGGCTAATTAAAAGATGAATGTTACCAGGTGCAAGTTGTAAGGTCTTGTGGAATGCGAATTTGTATTCTTGTGGTTAAATAATGCATGTCTAGAATAATATAAGAATTTATAGATTGGTAGCATACTGTCCATGTCTACTTGGGGAAAGGTTTAAAGGAGAAGGTGGTTTTTTACAAAGAGTAAAATTTCTATCCTTGGAACTGGAAGTGTAGAAGACACTCTCCGTAGAAGGGTAGTGCGGGACCAGGCATGAATCAGTACCCAGGCAGAATTTTCTGAAATGTAGCACATGGACCTGTTTGGGTAGAGGTGACACAGGGATGCCATTTATGATGAACCTGTAGCAGATTTTACCTTCTTAGTAAGTTCACATGAGGTGCCATTGAGTCGATGGAAGGTTCTCCAAAGTGTTTTAGCACAGACCAGACATGATCAGATTTCTGCACTGCTGACAACACACTGCTAAAAGCAGCATTTTACAGCTGTGTTCTAAAATGTGGAGACTTCTTATTAATATAAAAATCTATCCTTCCTGGAGGATGTAAAAATATCTGACTGAATAGTAGCACAAAGTATTCCATTCTTTCCCCCCTGAGTCATGAAGAAAGCCCATTCGGGGGATGCCTTCAGGACCCTCTGTGTATAATGTGGGAGATGGCATGGCTGCTCTGTCGAGAAGACTTTTGAAGGACTGATGCTGCCGTGGCATCAAATTTAAACTTACTAGGATTTGTCTGGCTGGAGGGAGTTGCTGAAATAGTTTCACTGACAAGGTAGAGAGTAACTATAAAGGAGCGAGAGGAAGCAGTCAGCTGTCTTGCTGGAGAGGCAGCTAGGACGTCAAGCTGGGCACGGCAGAAGCAGCATGGTGGCTTCCAAAGACCATTATGAGGCTGCCCTTTAATTCAGTGACATGACTGGGAGCTCCTGGACTACCCAGGCAGGAGAGGCAGATACACTCACATCAGAGGACAAGGAGGAAGTGCTCTGGCCATGGCCAGATTTGACCTTTTCCAGCCTCTCTAAGGCCTGCTTCACTCTAAGATCAGTGTCGGAGGATTTTGGAGGCTGTTGTGACCTCCTTGACTGACTCAACACCTTACTCCACCCTCTCCCTCATATCTACTGCTGCCTATCAACATGCAGCCTCTTCTGTGCTCCAGGAACTACAAAGTTGAGTTGGTTTCTTAGACTCACCTTCTCCAATAGGTTATAGCAGTTTCCATCTCTGCCTCAGTGCTTGTTAGAAAGAGTTTTTCAATATGTTTTAGTATAAGTTCTACAGGGTCTCACTACACAGATCGGACTTGAAGTGATCCTCCTGTTTTCACCTCCCAAGTGCTGGGATTACTGGTGAGTGCTACCACACCCAGTCTCAATCACAACCTCCGTGCGCCCCCTGGGGGCGGAGCTGGCACACTACATCGGGGATCGAGCCTCTGTCCCTGAGCCTGCCTAAACAGGTGCGTTAGTCTGCTGAGCTATCTGGCTGGCCCAGAAAGGCTTTTGATTCAGTAAACATATTGGTCTACACTCCATGCTTTTTTGTCAAATGTTTTGCATGATCCAGATCCAGCCATTCAACAAATTCTCTGTCCCAGAGTATCAATTGCATAAATATATTTATCCAGAGTATTTGTCACTTTATGCTCCTATGCCTAGCAAAGCATTTCTTGCATAGAAATGATTTATTATAGAGCCAGTGACATAGCTCAGTGGTCTGAGCACCTGCCTGGCAAGCACAGGGAGTGAGGTTTGATCCCTGGCACCACATGCCATGCTGCCCTCACCCCCGGGCAAGCTGAGCCAGCCATGAAGTTCAGGTGTGGTGGCACATGCCTGTGATCCCAGTGTTGGGGAAGCTGAAAACAGGAGGATCACTATGAGTCCGAGCTGCGTAGTGAGACCCTATACCAAAATACATTAAAACAACAACAACAAAAACTGATTTACTCTACATTTACTGATGAATGAATGAGGAGGAGAACAGAATAACAGCTGTCAGACTGGCTGGCACTCCTCCTGTTTTAGGGATCCTAACATTAGATTCACTGAAATTTCAGACAGGTCTGAAATGGGGTAGAATAGGCAGACTGACCTTTGAGTTTGGTTGGTCGAGAACACTTTATCACTGTGAGAAGAAGATGATGATCAGTTCTTATCTAGAAAATAGAATTAGTGAAGAGCTATGTGTACTGATGCCCAGTTCTGTAGTTTGCAGGATGGGCATGAGCAAATAATGAGGAAGAATGAAAAAACAAACAAAACAAAACTTGTTTTTTTTTCTGCAGAAGTCAGCATAACTCCATCAAAGAAAGACTACTTAGAATATAGGGTGTTTTAACAAAGTACTTGGAGGGCCACCTGGGTGACTGTCCTTCAAGTATGAGCAATTCTCTCCATCTTGTCTGAACCTGACCCTCTTTGCATGTACTGATACATACAGAGCTAGCCAGGTCTTTTCCTTATCCCTTCAGCTAGTTTTAAGCAATGTATATCAGCTTGAGGTGCTGATGTGACATCTCTGAAGATGGTAGGCAGAGGTTCCCTGGCCTCCCTCATTCTCTAGTGGGAGCCAGATGAGGTGAGCCAGGCTGGAGAGCCAGTGCCTCACACTCTTGGCTGGGATCCAGCCTCTGCGAAAGAGCTTCCTTTGGAAATAGAGGCTATGACTTCCCAGGGCTTGAAAGACTACACATCAGAGCTAAATAAACACCCTCAAAATCTTAGATACTATCTCAGTTGTGCTACACAGATTACGCTTTCTGCACAGCCTTCTCTGCATATCGCAGAGGTGATTTCTGGACTCCTAACGAGCCCAGCCTGCAGCACTCACCTACTTCCCAACACTCTGACAGCCAGTCATCCTTGAGCCACTCCCTTCTCCATGAATTAATAAAACTTATGTTCAGCCCTGCTTTGGTGTTTTTTTTTTTCTTGCTCCAGCTTACTCTGAAAGTGATAGTTTGAAATTAACTCGCAAACATTCTAATAACTTTCCCATGGGACTGCAAATATAAACTTCATGGTCTGCAATGTGGACCAGGAAGGGCTTTCTATAAAAGTATAAAGGAAAATTAGAAATATCATTTGAGAGCCGGGGAGGTAGCTCAGTAGAATAAATGCTTGCCTGGCAAGTGCAAGGGCCTGAGTTCAGTCCCTGATTCTTCCAAAAAAAGAAAAGAAATATCATTTGATAATGATGCACATTGATGAGGTAACAGATGACAGAATTAGCCATAAAAGCAATGGGACATCCATTGATGGAAAGACACAGCACAACAATGGAGAAGAAAAATAAGTTGTGCAGAACTATGCCCTGTGGAACACAAAGCCATTCCCTCAAGAATTTTGTGGTGGACTCAAAGAGTCAAATTGGGGCCACTTCAGTATTTAATGGGAGTTAAGTGTTGTCAAAGACATCCTTGGCATTCATATCTGGCATGAACGACAGGGTTGGCTTGTACACACAGCCATCACTGAGGGCACAACCTTCTCCACGCATCCTCTAGAATTCACCAGGTATTATAGTTGCAATCTCTTCTCAAAAGACTTAAACTTAATTTCAGTGATGAAAAATATCCCTAGGTGAATTACACACACACACACGCACGCACGCATGCACGCACACACACACACACACACACATCCTAATTCTCATAAAAAGTTTTAAAGTACTCAACATTAATTTTTTATTTTTCTTATCAAAATTTTTGATGATGTTTATTAGTATATGTACTAAGGTAAATAATAAAGAGTTTCTAAAATAATTAACAGGGAAATTATCATACAGTCCAACATTCTCCTTATTGAGCACATACCCAAAGAAAATGAAATCATTATGTCAAAGAAGTACATAAGTTCTCATGCTTTATAGCACTAGTCACTGTAGTGAAGAAATAAGGTCAACCAGGCTGTCTGTGTAAAGAGAACAGATAAAGAAGCTCTTGTTTATATAGACAACATAACTCATCCATTTATATTTGCTATGTGTTATGAAACTTTGGACCCTTCTTATTCAGGCTTTCAAAATGAAAATAATAAATTATGCACTAGTTTTTCCAAGTACTCTCTTATTCTAGAACTAGTTGTTTAGAAGCAATTGCATTTTGGTACCCATTATCTAACCTTCCTGTGGTTCGTACCCCTATGTGTCCTAGCCCCCTACGACTACCACATTAGTATCTATTTCACTATTTCTCTTATTTAATAAATGAGAACATGAGGTATTATCTTTCTATGTCTGATATTTCACTTAAGATAATTAATTTTTCCTAGCTCTCATGTTGCTGTGAATGACTGCATTCCATTCTTATTAAAGTATTCAACATTTAGAAGGAAGTTGAGCTCTATGTCAGATTCTCAAACAGTCCCTGGGGAAAGATTAATTTACAAATCTTGCAATGGATCTGCTCATTTCTTCCTAGCTATAAACACTTTTTCATAAATCATAGTGTTCTGCTAATCTCTTGGGTAGGAATCAGCATCATAGCACTGCAGTTTTGAGGCAGGAGTCCAGAAGGTTTTATAGCAACCAGTTTCGGTGCTGCACTCTGCATAGTTAATTATCTTTCTCAATTAAAGATCTGGAATACTCACGTGCATAGTGGCAGTGTTTACTTTTTAT
This sequence comes from Octodon degus, assembly GCF_000260255.1. Lineage (NCBI taxonomy): Eukaryota > Metazoa > Chordata > Mammalia > Rodentia > Octodontidae > Octodon > Octodon degus. The sequence goes on along the minus strand of NW_004524594.1, from coordinate 5,952,805 downwards.
TTTTTGGTGGAACCAGGGATTGAACTCAGGCCCTTGCGCTTGCCAGGGAAGCACTTATTCCACTAAGCCATCTCATCAGCCTCAGCAGTGGTATTAATGAATAGTATTTTTTAGTGTTACTATTGTTCATTTTTAGCAACAGCCTTGAATGAGAATGCTATGAACCTGGCACTTGAGGCAGATGAGAACCTGGGAAGTATGATAGTTGTAAATTCTCAGTCCAGAGGAGAAAGACAGAGCATGCCGTTCAGTAAGAGAGCCAGAAACTCGATTCAGAAACTGAAGCAGAGCCAGCGAGATAGCTCAGCACTCTATTTTTTTAAATTAATTTAATTGAGAAGCAAATAGCAACGAGATAACTTCAAAACCAATTAGTAGGAAAGTGCCAATAATTAATACATTGCATATTAAAGAACCTGTCTAGACGAACTTAGGCAGGTGCAGGGGACCACAGTTTGATCCCTGGCAACACATGCTGCGCCATCCATCCCTACCCTCAGGGCAGGCTGAGCTGGCCAAAAAAAAAAAAAAAACTCCAAAAATTAAAAAAAAAAAAAAAAAAAACTGAAGCAGGAGTCATGGGATTTGGGATGCCCGGCTTTATAGGACAAGGTGATGGAGTGACCCCTGACGCCATGTGAGAGGTTGCTGTTGGCTTGTTTGAATTATAGTGCAGGTGCCAGAGATAAGCAGGTGTTACACATTGTCTCTGTGACAAACAGTGTTGTTTGGCTAGCGAGTCTTATCTGCAGGGGTGCTCACCACTTCCGATTTCAGACCCTAACTGACCATATCCTACTCAATCTCTGCTTCGAGTCTTGTACAAAAGGATTGGTTCATACTGAATGCTAGCTACTATGTAGTACATACTGGCATAATGCTTCAAACTGCTTGCTAAGTTTACCTCTTCATTTTATTCCTACAAGAACTCTATACCTATTGGAAAATACTGCGAATCCTTTCCTTTTAACTCACAAGGAGATGGTGCTAAAGTTCCCATCTAAGGGATAGGACCAAGATTTGATGTTCTTCTCTTTAATTCATATGTATCTTTCCATTAATACCAATAATGGCACATGAATAGTTTGAGATTTTTAAATACAAATTGCAATTTATGGTACTTATCTTTGATAGTTAAAAAGGATCTTAGAGAGACTGGGCATGATGGTGCTCACCTGTAATCCCAGGGTTTGGGAGGCTGAAAGCAGCAGAATCACTATCAGTCTGGTCTACATAGTGAGACCCTATACACCCTGTATGCCCTGTCCTAAATTCATAAAAAAAAATGAAATAAAATAAAATGGATCTTAGAGATCTCTGTGTACCTTGGGAAACATTTTTGTAAATTTTTTTTAAGCATAGTTATTTTGAATGGAGAAATAGGACAAGATATAGGGTAAAACATGTATGGATCAAAACTGAACCAATGTTAATTATATACAACACATTGTCAAGATCTGGGGATATAGCTTAATGGCCAAGGATCTGCCTGGCAAGGGCAAGCTCTTGAGTTCAATTCCCAGCACCAGAAATAAAAAAAAAAAAAAATGATGGTATTACTATCAAGTGCTTCCCTGGCAAGCTCAAGGGCCTGAGTTCAATCCCCATATCTGAAAAAAAAAAAAATTAAAAAAAAAAAGATAAAAGAAAAGAAATGTCTTATGCTGTGTAATATTTTTTAAATTATTCTTTGGACAGCTCAACTCACCCTAGGGGTGAGCTAACATGGCATGTGATGCTGGGGATTGAACCGCAGTCCCTGCACTTTGCCTAAGCTTGCCTAAGCAGGCACTTTAGACCGCTGAGCTAACTTACCGGCCCTATGCTACTTAATATTATTCAAGTTGGGTATTATCTGCTCTTGTTTGAATGCTTCATCCTATATTCAAGTGTTGAAACTTGATCACTAAAATCGTATATTCTGGAGGAGGTGGGAAAAACATATTTGCAAATCATATATTACTTGTTTTTTTATTTAATTTTATTAGTATATAATTCAGTGTATAATGACTGCATGCATCATAGGAAGTTGGCACATGTACAAAACACACCTTCATTCTTTTTTTTTTTTTGCAAATTTATGTGCTAATGGTGTTTGGAAGTAGAGTCACTGGATGGCAACTAAGATCACATTAGGTCGTGAGTGTTGGCATTAATTGCTTTCTACAAAGAGGAAGAGAAATCCTGGCTGGTAACTCTGCCCTATTGCATCATTTTGTGCCTTTTGCTGTGCTATGAAGTATCAAGAAGAGCCTCTGGAGTAACAAGTAGATGCTCAGCATCATGCTCTTGAAATTCTCAAATATCAGAACGGCAGGAAATGCATGCATGATCGTCATGAATTACTCAGTCTCAGGTATTAATTAGAGCCACAGAAGACAAAGCGAGACAAGTTTCATGTTCCCAATATGAAAATATCAACAAAGATATTTCACAAGATAAAGATATTCCTACACCCTAAAACTTAAGTCTTGTGCATCTCGAGTTGGACGGTTCTCACCAACCTGAGGACACATTATTGTCATCACATTCATACAAATAGAGCACTTTGAACTACCTTTTATTCCCAGTTCCTTATCCATAGAAGCAAGACTTCTTTAGTAGTTTCTTTTTCTTTCTTTCTTTCTTTTTTATTTATTTTTTTTTTCAGAACCGAGGATTGAACTCAGACCCTTACACTCTCCAGGGAAGCACTTATTCTACTGAGCCATCTCCCTGGCCCCAGAAGCGAGACTTCTAATGGCCATAATGTTATGCAAGAGATTAGCAAAAGTTCTCATAAACAAATTTGACTTGCAGAGTGCTTATCTGATGGCAATCTGTCCTACCCACCATTTATTCCTGGGTTTTATACTATCTACCTACCAGGGTTGCCACTTCATCACATACCACAAGAGCATGTCTACCAGGGAAAAAAAGTTCTGCTCCCTCTCAACGTGGTGCCTATGTGATTCTCTCCCCATTAATGGTCCCTGGAGACCATCAGTTGTGTGACAAATATAGAGAGAAAACTCATATTTTCGGTTTACCTTTACTCTTTTTTTTCTGTTTTTAAGAATCTTTTATGTATTTATTTATTTGGCACAGGGTCTTGCTATACAGCTCGGACTGGTGGTTACCCACCTGTCTCAGTCTCAGCATGTCAGTGCTGGGAATACAGGCGTGTGCCACCATGTCCAGTTTTGGTGGCTGGCAGAGAGCCTGGGGTTCACCACCAGCTGTCTCCTCAGCTTCAAAAAGTCTTTTCTAAAATTCAACTCCTTCAGAATGATTCTAGAGTGGCATTGTGTTACTTTGTCAAAAATAGATGTAATAGTTGTTGTGTTTTCCTTTTGTTTCCTTTACAATAGAAGTAAAAAGGTAAAAATAAAAAAATTATACACAAGATATTTAAGATCTACAGCTAGCTTCTCATACTTCACTGAAAAGAAAGATTTGTGCTAATACAATTTGAACAAGACATCAGGCCTATGTCTTGTGCTCTGAATAACTACTACAAAGGCAAACATATGCAGTGTACTATTTATTGTAACTTTCCTAACCTATTTTAAAACTCCGCTTTATTGTTATTTTAACTTTTCTCTTTAAGTTAAAACAAATAATGTGAAAAGAAATTGCTTCTCCTAAATTTGGTTTTCTGCCACACTTATTATAAGATCTCCTAACTCTGCTACTTAAAAAAAAATGATGTGTAATTTATATTCAGTGAAATTCATGTGTACATACATAGTTCCAGAAACTCCAGAAAGTACATTATTCAGCATGGGAGTGACCGTCTCAAGGAAGATGAAGAAAAACTCCATCACCTCCCCAGATCCCCTGTGTTACTTTATTGCTCTTTCACTAATCTGTGTTTTGCCCTTAAATTTTGCCTTCTAAAAAATGTCATGACATAGGCATTCTGTTCCAAAACAAAAACAATTAGTCTTTATTTATAACTAAAGGAGTATTATTTCTATCTTCCTGAGATTATTTCAGTACTAATTATTAATAGCAGCTACTTTTATTCTCAAAGTAACCCAGTCTAGAAAACAAACAACTCAGTATTATTTTCTTCTACCTGATATTACTGTTCATAATCCACTATCTTTGGGCTATCTCAGTACTGCTGATACAGATAAAATGGATTGTGATTTATGTGTGAATTCTAGTTACTTAACTACATTGTCACCACTTTTTTGTCTTACTGACCTTAACACATAAATGTGCCAAATTTCCTAAGAAAAATATTGCTGCTATAAAATGCTTATGTTCCCAGTGTATGAATATATAAAATACTTATCACTATAAATGTCTGTGTATAAACAGGACAACTACTTGATTGGATTATCAGATTATTCATTACTCTGAAATCAAAATGGGCATAAATCGCCTTTGATCTTTCTGATATCTAGGATTCACTTAGCTTTAAGGTAGTGGTAAACAAAGTCTTTTCTTTGTTAACACTGAAGGAAAGAAAACAAGATGTGGTTAAAAATGAAGATGTATAGGGCTGGGGAGATAGCTTGGAGGTCTGAGCTTCTACCTGGCAAGTTCAAGGACCAGGGTCCAATCCCCAGTGAGGCATGCCCTAGAACCCTGGGCATTCCATGCTGGCCACTGAAACCAAACATGGTGGCACAGTAAGTAATCCCAGTGCTGTAGAGACTAGACCAGTGGGTCACTCCAAGTCTGAGCTGTATAGTGAGACCCTGTACCAAATAAATAAAAGATTTTTTAAAAATTTAAAAAGTGAAGTTTTGTGTGAGGTTCCCATAGGCCCCTTCACTCTCAACTTATATATTTTTTAACCTGTCAAGTGGGAAGAGAAATTAAAATAGTCACTTTTAAATAGATAGCTCAATGCATACAGTTTTTTAAATTAGTAGTAAACCCATGCTAACTAAACAAAAATGGTAGTTGTAGTTAAATTGAAAGTTTTTATTAATTGCTTTTTACAGTGCTTAGTGCTTAAGGTGATGTCCACAGAAATTGTCCAGCAGATAATGCTTGGTGAAATGTAGCAATTATATTTATTTTGTGTAAAGAAGCTGCTTTGTGTTTTCTTGTCCTAGAGGCACGCAACTTGGAACACAGAATCCTCCTGGTGGTCCCTTACAGAGACCACTTGAAACCAACTCAGGAGACATGATTAAATCTTTGGGGATCTGCAGCAATCGTACCACTCGAGGCCTATGAATAGCACACCTGCTTGTTGAGAGTCATTAATCACATCACAACCAGCTGTGTAAAATATATTTGAATTTCTCACATTGTCAGATACATTCATAACAGTTTGGAAACTAGGACTTCAATTTAGTGGTCTCAGGATCCTCAAAGTGTCATGCTAGACAGCAACCACATGGGATGATCTGAGAGCAGATTTCTACCTACTACCATGGCCTTTCTCTGTCTAGGCCCAGCAATATCTTCACTGAGTCACAGTACACATTCCTGGCCTGCCTGTGCCAGTTCTGCCATGCACAGAAGGCACTGCCAACCTCCAGGATGATGAACCAGAGAAGGAGCATCACACTGGCCTAGAAATGATCCTGAAGACTTTTCATTCAGAAAATTCCAGCATCCCAAGCAGCCTTGTCCTTTGACCTCATATTTTTACTTATTTGTAGGGAATGGCACCCCCTAGAGAAAAGTCATGTGCATCTGTTCAGACAAGCCAGCTCAGAGTAAGGCTTTCACTTGCTCAGGGTGGAAGGGCATCATTCAGCCTTTTGCTGCTTTGGTGTCAGGGTAGATTCCATACTGTTGTTCCATGGAACTTCAGTCCTCCCCTGTAACAGCCTCTGGGATGGCATACAGGAGGATGCAAAAATGCTACTATTAGGCCTGGCTTTAAAGTCACTTTTCTTTTTTTTACCTTTCAGATGGCCAGATTCATGGGATCCGGAGAAACACCATGGACGTCTTGAAAATGGCATAAACCATTCAATAGAAGAAACTCAAATGCTTAATTGTTTGGAAGAAGCAGAACTCTTTTCTTAACATTCAGTCTAAAATGGACAAGGAAAAGAGAGAATAAAGACATTTAGATTTGAGCTATTGCATTGTGGAAATGTGTGTGAATTAGCTATTAGTACAGTGCGCTCAACACATCTACTAGTATTATCTTGAGATTTGCACTGCATATATTTTCTACTTTAAATCCCTTATCCTTTGAATAAATAGATGGCAATTTGCTCAGCATGAGTGAATGATGAATGAATGCCTACATGAACAGCAGGAACATAAATTAATAGTTGAATGAGTTTGTAGATAATCTTCTAGATAAGCTAATGCCAAGTTCAAAGAATTATTGCTCACCTAAACAAAGTTAAGTGATCTATGTGTGTGCCAGTTGTCTTGTGTGTTCCAGCTACCTTTCCTCTGTGTGTGTGTGTGTGTGTGTGTGTGTGTGTGTGTATTTTAATTTTTTGGTGCTAACCCAGGGTCTGAATCCAAGGTCTCCCACCTGCTAGCCAAGTATGCTACCACTGAGTTAAATCCTCAGCCCCATCTAAGTGACTTCTTTAGCTGTATTCTTCCATAGTTCTTTCCATGTGACCCTTACTTTAATATCAGCATTTCACAACCGTGATAACATGCTACAGTCTCATGTACCAAGATACACGTCTTAGGGAACTGATCTGTTATTTTCCCTCACATTCTCCTTTCTCCTGAACTACATAATTGAAATAAGAGCTGCCATGATTTTTCAGCTTCACTCTGATTCCGGGACATGATTTATAGACAATAGGCAAATCAAAGACACTCCAGAATGTGGCAATCAAAAGTCTTTCCTGTAAATTTAAACATGGAGAGAATGAGGGTATCAGTCTGTCTAAATGACAAAGACATAAATCTAGCTGCCTGTATGGACAGAGTACAAACAACAGAATTCATTTCTCACTGTTATGGAGGCTGGGACCTCTCTGCCCCACATCCTGGAATATTTGTCGTCTCCTAAGTGTCTATTTGTGGTTTCCACAGAAATTTCTCAATGGAATCTCATATGGTGAAAAGATACACTTTCTGGGACATTTTTTAAAAGTCATCCTGCTAAAGTATATGTTTCACACTCGTGAATTAGTCACCTTCTAAAGACCCCACAGCCTAACCCCATCACTTTTATAGAGTAGAATTCCAGATGAGCACAATCCTTCTTTTGGTAGTCATGCCCTCCCAGGTACCCTGAGAATGAGTAAACTGTAAGGGAAAGGAAAATTAACGACATTGTGTAAAGTGCAACACAGATAAGGAACAGAATTTTCTGTACTTGATTCCCTATTGTACTCCAGTTTTCACATTTATCTTTTTGTTTGTTTCTTTGTACGCCTGTTCCAGGTCATAGAGATTGAATCAAGGACCTCGCACATTCCAGTCTGGTGCTCTACCACTGCGCTATGTCCCAGCCCAGTGTCAGCCTTCATGCAATGTTCTCCTTTGTTTTTTTCTTATCATATGTCTATGAAAACAACAAAATCCTTCTCTGAATCATCCCAATGCAAATATTTTATGGTATCAAAACCCCATATTGGCCTAATTACAGAGAGAAATACACAGGATTATGGAGGAGTCATCCCCAATTTCTTATTCTAGACCTTATCTACAGCCCATCCTATTCCCTCACCTTCACTTCACCTTGAAACTATTCAAAGCATTCAGCTCCTTTTGTCAAAGACAATAAAGCTAGGACACTCCATCTTTGAAGTTATCCTGCCTTTACTATTAGAAAAAAATGCATCTACTAAAGATTTTTTTTTTTCAGCAGAGCAACACAATAAAAGAATAAGTCACTTTGTAGTGAAAAATAATATAGGAAGATAATTAAATCTCAGGGGCATTTTTCTGGCTTAATGCAGGAAGAAAAACAACCATCAAGGCTGCCCTCAAAGACACTTCTCGACCTGCCATTGCCGCTAATATGGATTTGAGAAATGGAAATTCAGTGCTTGATTTGTTCTTTCTTTCTTTCTTTTTTAAGGTTTAATATTCATTGGGGAGGCAAAAGAAAAATAGCTCTGCTGTTATTTTCAAGGGGTTGAAATGCTTGTTCTCGGCACTGAAGGTGCTCAGTTTTGTAAAGGTTCTTGCTAGGAGGCTTGGATGGTCGAGTGGCTGCTTCTAGAGCTCAAGCGTGTCACCCGCGGCCAGGCACTGATGTGCAGAACTGAGCCAGTCTCTGCAGTGCAGAGGTGACTGCACACAGTTGATTTCACAAAGCGGTGAGTGGACAGAGATGCAATGCCGTGCCACAGGCTGCTGGGGATGTATTCTTAAGCAGTAGATACTTACACCTCAGATAAAGGCCAGGGCTCACGTACATGTCCTGTTCTCGAACATGTTAAGTGTCCAAGTTTGGAGTTATGGAAACATGTAGGGGAACTTTTAGGCAATTTTGATGCATTTCCTATTTAGCTTCAGACCAGTGAGGTTGTAAATGACCTCAGTATGAAGGAAAGACCTGGAGCCACGTCTGCTCACCATTGTACTCCATGCAAGACGCAACTGTGCCACCTGACTTCAAGCTTTATCTTTCGCTACTTTTTTACCCACCTGGTACAAGACATTTTCTTCAAGAGATGAGTTTTTTCACTTCTGTAGCACTATCAACCCACACAGCAGAGTGTTACAAAGTGGTGGATGAGCATAAGAAACTTAGTGCTAAGGGCTTGTTATGGAAATGACAGAGATGAATCTTAAGCAGATTATAGGGTGGGGTGCTTTTCTGAAATCAGATTAAGGTAAAACAGACAAGTGGAAAGAAATTTATTAGTTCTGCAAAGAATGCTTTACATGCTTGGAAATAGAAAGAAGAGGACAGAAACCAGATGCCTCTCAAAGTATAGTACAAAATTATAAGGCATCGGAGGCGGACTTTTAGAAAATTAATCTGGTGGACAGTAGAGTATAAATTGTGGATGATGTGACTATGAATCACTGTCTTCTTTTTTAAGTTATTCAGGTGAGGAAGGTAGAATTTCTGAAATTCCAGTGCGCGCGTGCACGCACACACACACACACACACACACACACACACACAAAGACTCAAGGAGCTAATATGTGATGGAAGGTCACATAGCTAAAAATAATGGTCATTGGAATTGAGCACATTGTCTCCAAAGTGTTCCTTAGTTCATCATCCATCTCACACAGGATGGTAGAAAACATCTTTACTATGGTTTTCCTCTTTGGAAATATTCACACAACAGGAAAACAGAAATTCATCCATTGATTAGGGGTGATTGGGGCACAGTGAAAGTTTTAAACCTTGTCTGTTCTTGGAAAGAATTAAAGTCTGTATTTGTATCACTACTTTATGATTCTAAAAAGGCAGAGGTGCCATCTTGTCTGGAAGAACACTTTCTTTTCTTTTTTTCTTTTTTGTGCAGGATCTCACTACACAGCCCAAACTTATAGTGATCCTCCTGATTTCTGCCTCCCAAGTGCTGGGATTACAGGTACACACCACCAGGCCCAGACTCCATCGCCGGCTCAGCATGCCCAGGGGAGGGGACGGCGCGGCATACAGAGTCAGGGATCAAACCTAGCCCCTTGAAGAACACTTTCTGAAAAATGTTGTTTCCTCCATCCATGGATCCAGTGCATGCCTACTGCCTGCCCATTCTTTTTTATTTTCCATAATTTTATTGAGAAATGAATAACAATGAGACAGTTTCAAGCCAAACTGGTAGGACAGTTTCAATAATTAACACATTGCATACATTCTTCCTAGTGGTTAATTGCTGTACAAGATGCAGACATGGTATCCTATTTACGAACACTATTAGAACAAATCCCTCTATTCATTAAGAGAATGTAACTATATATCTATCCTAACCACTTTGAATACACAGATGCAAAATGGACATTCAGTTCCATTACTTAAATATTATAGGTGTGTAAACTCAGCAAAATATTCTAAAAGAGTACAGGAGCCCATAATAGTATTGGGTCTTCTGCTTGACTGGCAATGTCAGAAATTGTTGACCTGAGTCCCCTACAGCTCAACATAACAGCATGGCTTTTTCTTATATTTCGTTTTTATACTTTTCTGCTGAATGGTTAAGACCAAGGTAAAGCAGGACCCTCTGCATCTTGTCCAGCAATTAACCACTAGGATGAATGTATGCAATGTGTTAATTAATGAAACTGTCCTACCAATTTGGTTTGAAACTGTCTCATTGCTATTTGTTTCTCAATAAAATTATGGGGAAAAATGGACATTTATCTGCATCCCCTTTTTTTGTTTAGTTCCATTATTGGAATAATATAGGTGTGTTAACTCAGCAAAATATTCTAAACGCGTCCATTGGTCATAATAGTATTGGGTCTTCCGCTTGATTGTCAATGTTAGAAATTGTTGACCTGAGTCCCCTACAGCTCAACATAACAGCATGGCTTTACTTCTTATACTTCATTTTTATACTTTTCTACTGGATGGCTAAGACCAAGGTAAAGCAGGACCTATGCAACAAGAGTTAAAATATATTTTAAAGCATTGATATGTTAAACTTTAAGTCCCTACCGAAAATGATGAAAAAACATTTAAAAATTAAAATATATTTTAAAAATAGGCATAAAGAATTATATATTTCTTATGTTTACATATAAGTCCAGAAATCTAACCATACACAACCTTGAAGCAGGACAGTCCCACACCATTCCTTTTCCTGTCTCCTGCCTTTTTCTGTCTCCTGCCTTCATTCACCACTCCCTCTTTTTGAACAATCATCTACCTGAGAGACAGCACAGCAACAAGTGGCATGTCATGCCAAGCAGCCCATATTCAGAAGACCAGAATGACAGGCACTCCAAGTGTGATGGCTAGCTTTTTTTTTTTTTTTTTTTTGTAATGGGGATTGAACTTGGTACCTTGTGCTTCCTAGGCAGGCGCTTATACCACTGAGCTATATCCCCATCCCTGCCTGCACATTCTATTCTGGGGCATCCTCTTGGTGTTGGAGAGAAAGCAGAGAATAAAACAAAGTCACACTATCCTGAAACTTACATTCTCCTAGACAAAGAAATAATAGGTATATAATTAAATTAAAAAATAATTTTATTAATTTACATAATTATATGCTCTAGGAAGAAAAGTTTAGAATAGTTTTGTGGCTATGCACGAATAAGTGATACGACATTAAGTGCTTTTTGTTTGAATGATTCACCACACTGTGTTGTCTTCTTCATTCTGTCTGTGACAGTTTTTACCTTGCTATGATTAAAATACTAAATGCTCACCCAGTCCTTTCTTCAGTGGATAAAGTGAGGGCATTATGAATATTAATCCGCTATTTCTGTTCATAGTCCCCTAAATGAGTTTTTCTGCAGAAGTGCCAGCTCACATCTGTCCAGAATGCTTCCTTCAGGTAAAATTTCTCTCTCAAGCTCATTCCCTGCGACCTTCATCTGAGCTGTCCCCCCTTATTCAATAACTTCTTATTAAATAACCACAGCCTGCTGCATGCTGCTTTCTTGAGGTAAGTTTAATTCAAAAATTACCAAATTCCTTTCTTTGGGTTTACGTTGTTTCTCCACAGTACCCAGAACTGGTTTATCAGCCGGCCAGAACAGCAGAGCTTCAGCCTGCGGGGCTCTCTCAATCGAGCCTAGACTAGACATCAGAGAACATTATGAATGTGTAAAATTGCCAGTGGCAAATACTGTTTACAGGCCCTCTGGCACAGTTATGCTGAAATGGTAAGAAATGTCACTGCAGCCTACTGAATTGAATAATAAACATCTCTTGCCTTTAATATCAACTACTCTTTTACCCAGAACTCCCAGTCGCTTATAATCACAGTAAAGGGGAAAAGCAAAAGGTTTTCTTTTTCTTTCTCCTAACATGACACCACCTTTCCTATTAATGACAGTAGTACTCTAGCCAAGTGTAGAGGTTAGTGAGATTTTCTACATTATGTGCTTGAAATACAGTTTATCCATTTTAATTAAATATTTTTTCTAAATATAGCCATGTTTAATTTTTCTACACCCTGAAACTGATTAAAAATGAACTTAGTTAACATTTCTCTATGACATAATGAAAAACTCTTCCTATAAAAATGCAAATATCCCTATGGTATGCTTCTGTGTCTATGTGGATCCCTCTGTGACACTGATGACCACAGCATTAAAATTTTGCCGGAATACAAACTCCTGACAAAGACATTTTTCCTGCAATTCCCCTTTATTTCTACTTCACTCAAATCTGTTTCATACGTGTATGGTTTGAATACTAGGTAAAGCTTCCAGATGCATACTAAAATTTATTTTTTAGATGCATAGGCTTCTGTCTTATTTATTTATTTATTTATTTATTTATTTATTTATGTGGCACAGGGTCTCACTATGAATCCCAGAGTCTTAGTGATCCTCTTTTCTCAGCCTCCTCAGAGCTGGGATAACAGGCGTGTGCCACCACACTGTGTTTCTGTGGTTGGCTCAGCACAGGGCTGGCATGACAAGCAGTTTCAGGGATAGAACCCAGGTCCTTACACTTGCCAGGCAGGTGCTTAGACTGCCAACCTATCCCCCCAGCCCAGATGCATAGTCTTCTTTGAGACTGATAGAAACACAGCTGGCTGTATTCATTATTTCCTGGTTTAGTCTTCTCTTGATGCTAACGAGGTTTTCAGTGGAAAGAAAAATGCTCGGAGAAAATGACCATATGATCTATGATGGGAACAGTAGAGGATAGGAAATCATGAGCTGTGATTGATAAGCTCCATGCAGGCAAGTCTGAGAGCTCAAACTTTAAAAGAATTCAAATTAATGCGTTCACAAGATATCTGCAAATTTAACCGCTAGGGGTTCAGTCAGGTTCTTTTTTTTTTTTTTTTTTTAATATTCAGTCAGGTTCTTACAGCAAATGTTAAGAGAAAATTCTCTTATGACTTTGGCAGATGGAAGAGAAATGAAAACATTTTGAAACATTACATCAGAGAACTCTATTCTTCTTAACAAAGCTTGCCCTCGCGAGAGACTATTTAAGCAGAGCCCAAGCTGCTGTTGTTTTTTTGAGCCTACCTGACTTGGAGACCACCCTGCCACAGTAGTCCTCCCCACTTGAACAACACAAGATGGATTTCTCATTCTAGAAGTATAGGCACACGTAGGCTGGGCATGTGGTACACTCCTGTAATCCCAGCTCATGAGAGGCTGAAAACAGAAGGACAGCTACGAGTCTCATCTGTGTAGTGAGACCCTGTACACCCTGCACTGAATACATAAAAAAGAAGCAAAGGCACACAATTGTCATAGGACAATAGAATGTGTCTCTTCCTACTAAAACCTTCCACATATAACAAACTGTCTAGGTTTATTATTATAATGCATGATGCAACCATCAAGAAAAATTACAAGGCATACTAGAAGTCAAAATTGGAAAAGAAAGAGATAGCACTAGAGTAGAAACATCAAGGACATTGGAATTATCAGACTGAGAAGTTAAAAACACCAGTGATTAGCACAGCAAGGAAGTTAATAGATTAAGTAACAGATAAAAATAGAAAATATTTGGGAACACAGGGATGAAATAAATAGGGTGAAGATAATAGCAACAGTCGCATTTGCTAGTGTACATACACTTTATGAGAATATGCTTATACATATGACAACAATGATGGGAGAGATAGAAAGAATTAGGATTATATTCTTATGACAACTTGATTAAGAATCCTCTATAAAGTGACCTCATGCTCTTCAAGAGTAGTCCTACATTAGTTATAAAGGTATTAAAAATTCTAGTACAAGAAAAAGGTTTCTAAAAATAAGAATCCCATTCATTTAGAAAGAAAATGAAAGTAAAATCATGTAAAATTCTCAATTAACTCTAAAATTAAAACTACGAAAAGAAGAAAAAGAGAAAGCAAAAATTAAAAAGACAAAAAAATTGAAAACAAAAATAGATATTGAGTATCTCATTCCACAGATACTGGAGATCACTCTATGTATACGTTATCTAACTACCAATTCAAACCCAGATTGTCTGAGTGGATGTAAAACCAACTTTCAATATATACTTTGGTCTTGTCCAACTTTGTACTGCTCTTAGAGAATAATATAAACAATTATTTCTAGATTTTTTAATGTTTGCTGCAGGGTCTCTCCACACAGCTCGGACTCATAGTGATACTCCTGATTTCTGCCTCCATAGTACTGGGATTACAGGCATGTGCCACCATGTCTTGACTCCATTGCAGACTCAGCACACCTGGGGGCAGGGCTGACACAGCATAGGGTGCCAGGGTTCAAATCCTGGAATCTATGCTTACCTAAGCAAGTGCTTAGTCCACTGAGCTATCTCGCAGGCCCTTGTATCTACAAACTTGTTTCTCAGTTTTGAAAGTCCAAGCAAATTAAGACATCAGTAGTTTATTGTTAGGGAAGGCCTAGGCTCTCCTTTCGAGGTGGTATCTTTCAGTGTTCCATCTTTCTGCTTAATGACCACATCTCTTCACAGTGCCACTTAAATTTTGAAGAAGGTACACTTAAACAACAGTATTCTACCCCCCTGAAATTCATTCCTTCTTATGTACAAAATACAGTCATCCTGTTCTGATCATTTTATCTCACTCTATCTTTAAAGTATAAACACAAAGTTTTGTTTAAATCAGATATAGGCAAGACAAAAGGCAAGATTCCTCCTGTTGTTGTAATTATTTTTGCCTGATATACACTTCTGAAATCAGAATAATATTCACTCCTGAATTAAAATGATGGAGTACGCATAGGCTAGATATTTCTATTCTAAAAGAGAGCAACAGAAAGAAGAAAAGAATAACATCGAACATTAAACTTCAGTCTAAAGAATCAACTCCTTGGGGCCAGGGAGATGGCTCAGTAGGATAAGCGCTTGACTTTTGCAAGGATCTGAGTTCAATCCCTGGTTCCACAGAAGAAGAAGAAGAAGAAAGAAGAAGAAGGAGAAGAAGGAGAAGAAGGAGAAGGAGAAGGAGAAGGAGAAGGAGAAGGAGAAGGAGAAGGAGAAGGAGAAGAAGAGGAAGAGGAGGAAACAAATAGCAATGAGAGTTTCAAAACCAATTAGTGAGATAGTTTCAATAATTAATATACACTGCATATTGTTGCCTTAATATTATTCATCGTACAAGATACAGACATGATATCCTGTCCATAAACACTATTAGAACAAATGTCTCTATTCTTTGAATTAAGAGAATGTAGCTATATATTTATCCTATTTTAAATAAACAGATACAAAATGGTTGTTCATTTGTATTTCCTTGTTATGTTTAGTTTTGTCAGAGAAGGGTATTCCATTGTAATTTAAATACTATAGGTGCATGAATTCAGCAAAATATTCCAATATCGTCCAGTAGTCCATAACAGTAGTGGGTTTTCAGTAAGACTGGCAATGTCAGAAGTTGTTGACTTGAGCCTTTTATAGCTCAGCATATTAGTATGGCTTTACTTTTTATACCTTGCTTTTATACTTTTCTGCTGGATGTTTAAGACCAAGATAAAGAAAGACCTATATAACAAGAAATGTAGCTTTTGTATCTGATACAGCCAGTGAAATCCCCTCAGGATTTATCCTAAAACCCTGTATCACAATTTGTGCATCTTTTGTCAGTGTCAGCCACGTGGTTGAGTCACGGCCATTGACTGACCAATTTGCTCTCTGTGAAAGCCTGAGCGAATGTTTTCTCTCCATGCAACTCTCCTTAGGCACACTCTACATTGTCCATCACTTTCCTCTGTGGCCCCATAATCTCCTTGATCAGAAAATGTGGACACAGCTGAGTTACATGTTATAGTACAGGTTCTCCTATGCCCTGAGTCTTTACTGACCTTGAAAGGCTAGGGCCACCAATTACTGACATACTCTCTCTCAAGTAAATATTTGGTTTTTTTTAAAAGGTAATAAATGAAAACAAGAGACAAGAAAAAAATGTCACAGGACTGCTTGCTACAATGCTGTATATAGTTAGATTTCTGAACTTCTGTATAAAAATATGCAATTGTTTATTCCTATGTTTTAAACATTTTTTTATTTTTAAAATTTTTTCTTCATATTCTGTAGGGACTTAAAGATTAACATATCAATACTTGATGGAAAATACCTGTTCCATGTTATGCCTAAGGTGTTTGATATTCAGACAGATAGTGAGGTTAAGCTCAACTGCCTATGTTGTAGGGTAATAACTATAAGCTTCTCTTCTGGAGAGTTGACAACCTAAGTTTGCAGACCAAAAATTAGAGAAAAAGAAGGGCTGCAAGGCACAGCCACTCCTAATAGGAGGCTTGTCTCAGAACTTGGGACTCTGTGGCATCTCTGAAATTGGAGTGGAAGCAACTAGGCCTTCACACCATGTTTCAAAAGTGTCCTACAGTTTCCAACAAGCAAGAGAATGGTGGCACGAGCAAAGCAAGAAGAGGCTTATGGGGGTTGGCTTTTTTTTTTCTCTAGTTTTCAGCACTGGTCATCTGCCTGCTAGGTCTCATTTTTGGATAAAGTGGGCTTTTGCACTTTGGGAACCTACAGAATTAGCACAACCTAGCACAACATAAAAGATGACAGTTGGTGGTTTTTGGACAGTTCTCTGAGTTGCTTAGAGGTTTCTTTAGCAAAATATCCAAGTTTATCACTATATTCAGGCTGCTAAAAATTACAGGGCAGGGATATAATACAGCCAAGCTTTTGCCACTTTGTTACAAGAACAGTCTTCCCCAAACACTCTAACTTTGCTCCTTATCTGCATCTGAGAATTAATCAAAATCATTTTCATTGTCCTTCTTTCTTCTAACATTTTGATCCCCAAGTCTTCTTCACTATGACAACAGGTTTCCCTCCCCACAGGTCTCCTCCTTTTATCCCTCAGGAGAATCACCCTCAATGCTCCATGCAGGGCATCCTAGTTGGTTGCCAGCATTCACTTCAAAACTGTTATAGCCTTTAACTATTATCCATTTCAAAAAATCCTCTCATAACTTTATGTATAATTATTATATAGCAAAATCTCACACCGCTGGCACCAGCTTTGTCTTTAATTTTTGCTCTAGAATGCAGTAAGCTGAGTCATTTGTAAAGAAAAGGGACATACAACAAAATCCAGGAAGCTGGGAAGTCCAAGGCACATGAGCAGCAAGTTAAACTGTCTGTAGAAAATCTACCCTATCCTTCCAGGAGAGCACTTTGAATGCCGCACCCTCCAAAGAGGATCAAGGATTTTCCCTCATGTAGCAGGACATGTGTAGATAAAGCAGGACAAAACTTCTTACCAACCACTGGAAAAGGACAACACTAGCCTGACACCAAAATCAGCCAGAGAGATTGCAAGAAAGTCACAGACCTATTTCAAATAAACACACACACACACAACAAAAAACACTTATATGTACAAAAAAGGATTATATACTAACTTTTAGCCAATTCCATGTTTGTTTGAACACATTCCGTAGTGATCTCTAACTTTTTTGTTTTTCCATGAAAATATGCAGTTTGAAATAATTTATTTTCCCATTATAATATTCATTGTGGAATCATTTATTATATGCCAATTATGTACAAATTGTTCTCTTAGATGCAGGGTATAAATCAAAGACTCAAACAGACAAATGTTCCTGACCTCAAGGAATTTACAATCTTCTGGGTGAGGAAGACATACAATAACGCAATTTTTGCACACCGCATATGCAGGAAATTCAAACCCAATCAGTATGCCAGGAGGGGACTAATATTATAGTATCTATTTCAACAGGATGGTCACAAAGCCCTCACCAGAAAAGTGATTTGTAAATGCTGAGAAAGCACACATCAAGTAGATGATGACTAGGTAAGATTGTACAGGCAGAAGGAACAATCAATGCTGAAGCCAGAGACTAAAATATAGTTAATGCAATAAAAACCAAAGACCGAATGTCATGCTGAACTTGAAATAGAAAGTGGAATCAGTGAAGCTACTGACAGCCAATGACATCAATGATGCTAAGGAAAGTCTGCATGGAAAGGCACTATGGGATACACACTGCTCTGTAGTAAAAAAGAGCCATAGTGACCTACTGAGATTAAATATATGACAGAACCTGTGTCAGGCATCCTCTATCTGTTACCTAATTTGGTACTTAAAGCACTCAGATATGTTCGTACCTCCATCTACAGAAGGAACTGAGATTTAGATAGTTTAAGGAATTGTTCCATGGTATTGAAAACACAAAGTTAATCCTGCCTGTAAGGTCTGAACTCTAGGATTCCACGTTTTGTGCTTTTGCCAATGTGTCTCTGCCAGGGTCCGGTTAAAAGGATGGGATTTCAATTTTCTCTCTGAACACTGCTACTGATTTTTCTTAAATTTACTGTCCTAAATCATCAAAATAAATATACCCTGAAGTCTGTTATCAAGTAGACAGCTTGTATACGCATGTGTGTGTTCTTTGTACTGTTGTGAAAGAACTGAAAGTCGCTTTCACTTGAAAGAGAACAAGGGAAGCAACTGAAACCGTAAGTTTTAAAGTCGGATGAAACTTCATTTCTATGACTTCTTGGCTCTGCATGTCTTTAAACAAAGCAGAGATATCGTTAGCTTTCTTTTTCTAAGTATACCAAGCATGTGCACTTATAATATGTGACATGGTGATAATTAAATGAAAGGTTAAAAGGAAAGTGGCATTTCCCTTCTGTTAGTAATATTCATCCAGTGCTGGCCACCATGATTGCTTTGCTAGCTCACTAAAGCTGACTGTCAGTTCCTGGGATCAGGGACTTGTAGCCATACCTAACAGAATCTATTAGTTCTTGGTTTGGTGGTTTTTGGACAGTTGTCTGAGTTGCTTAGAGGTTTCTTTAGTAAAATACCCAAGTTTATCACTATATTCAGCTAAGTATCTTGCACCTAGTGATTGTACAGCGAAACACCATCCAATAGTGAGGGCAGAATTTCTGCTTCAGTGAAATTATAAAAATATATTTTTAACACACCTCTAAAATCCCTGCTTAGAATGCAGAATAATTATAATAAGATAATATTATAATTGTAATAATTATAATAATTACAATCAACATCAGGAATGTAAGCTAAACCAAGGAAATGATCAACAAAACTAAATAGAACAACATTACTAAGAATCACCAGAGGCAGCTAGGCATGGTGCCATAGGCTGTAACCCCAGAACTTGGGAGATTGAGACAGGAGGACTGCATGTGTTTGAGATGAGTCTAGGCTACACAGCAAGCTTAACGTCAGCTGAACTTCATAGCAAGACCTTGTCTCAAGCAAAAAGACAATCAATCATCAGAAGATTATATTCACATGGAAGTAGTATAGGAGTTGAAATAATACAGATGGAAAATACACTATAAAAGTATGATTGTATCTCTAGGCATTGCCTGCTTTAGTCTCTGCAGGTTGTATAATTCAAAGTAACTCCTTCAGTGAGAATGACTTGTGATGAAGCCACTCAGATGGGGACACATTGAGGCCTAGGTCTCAGCAGGCACTAAAGTACAACATTTATGCTCATTCCTATGGTTAAATGCAGTAGGCAGACCATTAGAATGGCACTGCCCTACTTTTGAAAAAAAATAAGATATGCTTTGTTTCCAAAATCTACTTTTATTAAGCAATCAGATATGATGTATGGTATCATAAATGGTTGAAATTGTCATGAACACCAAGAGAAGTCATACATGAATGATCTTGGGAGGACAATGAGTCTGAGAATGTGGCAGTGCTGTACCTCTGTTGCTGGAGGCATAGATTCTGCTGTGGCCAGTACAGGTATATTAGGGGGTGCCCGGCCTGATATTCACTTGTTAAACCCCTCTACAGCTCCATACCAAGTTAGAGTTCCATTTTGCAGCTTGGAGGGCTATAGGTTCAGCATGTTATTTTAACTGACATGTGAGATATCAAGTGGGCATTTCTAAAGGTCATTAGATTAATTAAACTTTATAGATTAGAAGGGACATCAGGGCTGCTTGTCAATGTTTATATTAGTACATTTGTAACCATTTCAATATAAGGATTTCCACCCCTATCTTCCTATATCCAAGGAATGCTAAAGCGATTGGTATCAAAAGCTACATTTCTCTAACTTTAAATAAGCAGGAGACTGTTGCACTGGGAAGACTGAATTTTTCATGATGTTAAGTATTGACTCTGGGGTCTACATACAGAGCTCTTTCCCCAGACATTTTTTTCATATTTTAAATTTTGAGACAGATCTTGCTCAGTCCATAAATTGCCCAGGCTTGGCTCTAATTTGCAATCTTTATGCCTCCACCTCCCAGAGTGCTAGAATTATAGTCCTGAACCACCATGCCCAGCTGCGATAGCTGGATTTTGATAAGCCCTCACTGATGGGCAATGAACGCTGCTGCAGAATAACAAGTGACTAAGGAAACAATATGAGTAAAATGTTACTTAGAACAGAGATATAGTTTCATCTGCCTATAATTCTTGAGTGTTTGAGTTTGTTACTCTCCCCTTACAAGCATATTAGGATGTTGAACAAGGCTTTGACAGTTGTGTTTTCTGAGTCATAAATGAACTCCCATTTGTACTGTATATACCATTGGACTAATAAAGCTAATATAACACTGGCAGTAGAGAATACATAAGCCTTCTTTTTCTACAGGCCCAGTGAGAAATGGGGTTAGTTCCGTTTTATTGAGAGTCACTCTAATTAGACATCAGAGTCTCAAGAGACAATGCCTAAACTACTTATCTACAAGCACAGGATAATAGCATAATAATTCGTGAAATGAAGTCATTTCTGATCAAATGGTTCTTTTTGTCTAAGGTCCACTGACCACTCTGAATGACTTTGTTCCCAGCATCAACTCCAGACTCTGGGCCTCTGTCGACCTTGCGACATGAAGCTCTGCGAGAAATGATTCCAAATGTTGCAGCCACAAAAATTGCTTGGCTAAGCAGAGAGATTTATGGGTCTGGCCACATTTTATTGTATGCAGCTTTTATTTATTACAGATACATTTCCTTCCTGGTTCCCAACACAGCAAATGAAACAGTTGTGGAAATGGCTTTAGCAATATGTCACATAAAGAAAAAACTCTCTGTAGGGATCGTTGTAGGAAAAATAACTGTCATTTCTCTTTTCTGTGAGCAATAAAATACTTTAATTGCAGAAAAATTAGAAATATAGCTGCAAAACAGCTGAAGATCATGCACAATCTTCCAACTTAAAGATAAGCATTTCTATTGCAGGTTATATAAAAGTTTTCTTTACACACACACACACACACACACACACTTCACAGAGTTGAATATTTTCTAATGAAATTATAACCAGGTGTTTTTGTGTGTTGTGCTGTCTCCTGTAGCCAATAGAAGTTTTTAAAATCCTGCTATGTAAGAAACATTCAGTTAAATATATGTGGAACAGCTTATTAATAATTCTGTGTTGTTTCTGAAGAATTTTTTTTAAAAAATGTATTTAGTACAGGGTCTACAGGGCTCCAATTGCTGTCTCAGTGTGCTCTGTGGGCAGGGCCTGTATGGCAGGTGGGGATCAAACCCCTGACCTCTGGTTCTGCCTAAGCAGGCACTTTAGTTTGCTGAATTATCTGGCCAGTCCTTCTGAAGAATTTTTTCAAAAGTATTTTTATATCTTTGTCCAAGAACAGTATTAGATAAAAAAAACAACAGTATTATATGCTCATATTACAATGATATGCAAGTTTTCTTGAGTTTTATAATTACAAAATTTCTTTAAAGAGTAATTAGAGCAGAAAGGGAATCCCTGAACACTAGAATTACATCAATATGTATAGATGTGTGCTTTGATATCTTGAGTGTCACAAAATTTGCAGGTTAAAGACAAGGGAACTTTCAGTTTCTTCTTTTAGGACTGTTACATTGCTGAAAATAACAAATGTGGTCATGCACATTTTGGATCAGATAGCCACCATACAAAATGCTTGCCTATAGGAAGACCATATGACTCATAATCATTTGAGGATCTTTGTTTCTTAGGTATGCATATCATGACTGATGATACTAAACCACACATACAGGACCTATATGGAAATAATAAAGTGTTATTACTGCCTTTAAGTCTTCATTTGAACTAATTCATAAAATTATCTCACAATTCTTTCATGCTGTGTGGAAATATGGAGCTAAGGAATTTGTTATTCAAAAGCTTATGAATCTCTGAGATGTTCTTATAGTCCAACCTTAGGCATCTCATCACATTTATTGTAAAATTCTGCTTCCCTTCGTTTGCTTACTTTTTACTTACTGGTTTCTGCCACATAACTAAGTAAATCTCCATTAAAAAATATACGGTGAAATTCTGGAATTCATCTGTAGTTTCAATGTCATGCTCAGAAATCAAGATATAAAAATATGGAGGGTCTTTATTTAGTCTGATCATGTAAGAAGCTCACAATTCATATACAGTTGTAGATATAATAAAGCAATAAAAATAATAGGTGCATAAATGTTTATACCTTTTCTCCCTTTCTCTTGTCTGTTAATATATTTTCTCCCTTTCTGTTTAAAAAATTTTATTAATTTTAATGAAAAAAAGTAGCAATGAGACAGTTTCAAAACAGGTTAGTAGGAGAGTTACAATAATTAATGCATTGCATATTGTTGTCTTCATAGTAGTTATTTGGAGAACAAGATGTAGACATGCTATCATGTCTAAACACTATTAGTACAAATCTTCTTATTGAACTAATAGAAGGTAGATGTATATCTATCCTATTTTGTATATACATATATATGTATATATACACATATTTTTTTTCACTACATAATGGTTGCTGCTCCCCAAATCCCTTTCCAGCCAGAGCCCAGGCTTAGCATGTAGAGATCACCATCTGCACACTCACCTGAAACTCCTCCCTCAGACAGGTCTGGTGTGGAACCCTGCAGCAGAACTCCCTGCAGAGAGGTCAGGGACAGGACCCACCCAGCTAATCCAGGAACTGAACATCTTGCCAGAGGGGCACAGCAGGGTCACTTCCACAGGCTGCAGCAGGAAGGAACATTTTATGTTTTCCTTTTCTGAGTGGCTTCTTTTCACAAGAAAATGTCTGCTTTATATACCATAATTTAGAAGGTTTCATAGTGTGAAAAGAGCAAAATAATATAAATTGAATGTGAAGAAAAGATGTAAACTGAAGCAACAGACACTAACAAAAGAGTCAAAAGAGACAACAAGCTTTTCCAGCCCTAAGAAAGCTGATGATGAGATTAGAAATGGAACAGAGGAAAAGCTACATGAGCCCAAGTGTTGACACACTTGGGGAAAAGAAATGGGGAAAAATGATTTTTAAATATATGCTTAAGGACAAAGTTCCTCAAATTTCATGTGATTCACACATTTTGGTCCAGGTAATTGTAATTTTCATTGTGGCTGTAATAAGATACTATATAGTTAGCAGCATCCCTAGCTGCTTCCTTTTGTACGTCAGTAGCAGCCCTCTAGTAATAACCCCCAAAAGGACCCCAAATTTCTAAACAAAATGAACTAGCATCACTGGCAGATGTTTACTCCAAAGAACAATTTTTTTTTTCTGAAAAGCAAAGCTTAAAAATGCTTTCTTAATTTCTTCTGCCCTGAGGGGTTCTCCAGTCTTTTATTTGTTATTTTTTCCCAAGATCAAGTATTCAGTGGGTTCTTTGTAGTTCCAGTGTTTCTGTGGTCCTTACAGGTTGACTCTATACAGGGATCAGAAATTAGTGAGTGCTAGTTGTTATTTTGTATAACAGTTCATAGGCCTTGATTTATAAGTTAATGAGCTCATACAGAGCATACATCCCAACAAGGGACAGTAGGTCATGGAGCATTAGAAAAATCATGCTATTAATCCTGAATTTATGAATGGCTAGAAGAATATAGAAACATGTGTAGATCTTTAAAAAAAAAAAACATTGAGAAACAAATATCAATGAGACAGCTTCAAAACCAATTAGTAGGACAATTTCAATAATTAGTACATTGCATATTGTTGTCTTCTTAGTAGTGATTCACAGTACACTATGCAGAAATGATATCCTGTTCACAAACACTAATAGTACAAATCTTTGTATGCATTGAATTAAGAGAAAGTAGCTGTATATCTAGCCTAACTATTTTGAATATACAGATACAAAATGGTCCTTCATTTGTATCCCCTTTTTTTCTTTAGTTTTGTGAGAGATGGGCATGCCAGTGACATTCAACTATTGTAGGTGCATGAATTCAGCAAAATGTTCCAATATAGTCTAGCAAAGGGGTCAAATGTGCCTACTGGAAGAAAAATAGCCTCTTTAACAAATGGTGCTGGAAAAACTGGCTCTCTACATGCCAAAAAATAAAACTTGACCCAGGTCTATCACCATGCACTAAGCTAAAATTAAAAAGGATAATAGATCTAAACATCAAAACAGAAACACTAAATCTCCTGGAAGAGAAAGTAAGAGGAACTCTTGAAGACATAGGGATAGGCAAAGAGTTCATGAGCAAAAATCAAATCACACGGGTAGTACTTGAAAGAATTAACAAGTGGGACCTCCTCTTCTTGAGAAGTTTTTGCACATCAAAAGAAATTACCAACAAAGTGAAAAGATAACACACAAATTTGGAAAAAAATCTTAACTAATAAGCACTCAGACAAAGGTCTGCTTTCTAGAATTTATAAAGAACTAAAAAAAGATTAGGGCCCCAAAATTTAAAGACCTAATCCAGAAATGAGCATCTGTGATGAACACACACTTCTCAGAGGATGAAATTAAAGAAGCAATTAAATATATAAAAAATGCTCCACATCACTAGCCATCCATGAAATGCAAATTAGAACAATACTTAGATACCATCTCACCCCAGAAAGAATGGCTATCATAAAGAAATCAAACAAAAACAAATGCTGGAGAGGCTGTGGGATGAAAGGAACCCTTCTCAACGTGTAGATTCTTGATATCTCTAAAACTGGGTAACAATTCAAGCTCCTTTAAGATTTGTTATTCGGTGACATGATTGTGACATAGTGTACCCAACCACAAAGACACATGTTTGTGTATGTTGTGTATGTGAAATCAGGAAATCTGTAGCTAGAAAAAGAAAAATAAAGAAATGCCTGTGATCAGAAACTCAAGATCAAGGAAAAACTTGGGTGGGAGGGTAATCCCATAAGGGAAAGGACGCCGAGTGCTTTTAAACCTTTCAGGCACTATGGTTCTAATCCACTGACCTAAACAGTGTCCTCCCCAACATATCAGAAGCTCTCAACTCATTCTGCTGTGTATTCCTCTTACATTACATATTTCAGATTTGACCCTGAAGCTCCAAGACAATAGCATTCATTCTGATGGTTTAAACTGTGTGGGAATTTCAACTTCTAGAGAAGAAAACATGCATATTGGTGTTGGGGGGAACTTGGACAGGTGCTAGAAAAGTGAAAAAGGGGCATTATCTGCCCCTTCAGGGTAGAGTCACAATCCAATCCTGAAGAGTTATATAAGTCCTTGTTCTCCTCTTTACATGTCACCAAATAATGGCAGCAAATGGAACAAATAGGCTAAAACCTTTAGGAGGATTTTAAAAGCTACTTTATTATTCAACAATTTGGGGCAAAAAGCCCTGTGGATTTGCAGGATTTGGAAGGAGAAAAGTGGTCTGAATTCATAAGGGACGGGTGTTGTGAAATGTCACTGTGAAATCTTAGATCCAAACTCAGTTTCGACATGCTGTTTGAAAGCTTTTTTACATTATGAAAAAAACATGTTCCTTTTTCCATTAGTTGTCTGTCAATGGGAAGTATTGAATGTGGTTCTGACCTCTGCATGGTCTTTCTAATAACTACAGCAGTTGGCAGGAAGAGTTTGGGGGCAACTCAGAACTTCTACTTATAACTTTAGAGCTATCTTGCCAGCCCATGAGCTATCTTGCCAGCCCCCTACATCTTTAAAATGCATAAAATATATTACAATTTCTCACAGTATCCTTAGTCATAGAAATAATTATCAGTTTCTCTCAGTACTTTTCATCTGGAATAATAATAATTTTTTATACTGAGCATTAGAGACTGAGAATTTTATAATTATTCAGAGAATAGCACAGCATTAACAAGATTTAAATTCAACAGGAGATTAAGAAAAAAAAGTCTGGGGGCCAGGGAGATAGCTCAGTAGAAAAAGCGCTTGCCTGGCAAGTGCAGCGTCCTAAGTTCAATTCCCAGTACTGAAAAAATAAATAAATAAATAAAAAATAAACTCATCATTTGATGAAGTCAAATGAACACTAAATGTTTCTCGAGCTTGAAAAATATTTAATTAACTCATTTGTTATTATTATCATCATCATTTCTATTTTGTCTTTTTGAGACAGGGTCTCCCTATGCAGTTCAGGCTGGATTTGAACTCACTTTGTAGCCCAGTCTCACCTCAACTCACAGTGATCCTCCTGCCTCAGCCTCCAGGGTACTTGGATTATAGGCCTGCACCACCACACCTGGCTCATCCATTTAGTTAATAAATTATTTTTAGCCTTTTGTGTTGTTTCCCAAGTCTGAGCACTGTGATTTAGTTACAAACTTGGGGATTTTTATGTTAGGAATTGTATTTTGTGATCCTGTTAGCCAGACTCATAAACCATTAACTATCAATTCTATTCTTTCAAGAATGCTTGGGTGGGACTGCCCTCCTCCTTTTCTGCTCTTGCTCTCTTCCACTGCCATGAACTGCTGTCCTCTGCCGTATGTCACTCTGCCTTGGAGCCAGCCAAGTATAGACTGAAACCTCCACAAACTGTAAGCTAAATAAGGCTTTCCTTCCTTTGTTTTGGGTGTCAGATATTTTGTCTAAGCACTGACAGAAAAGCAACTGAGAGACACCTTGGTAACAGAACTGGGGCTGTTGCTCAGAGTGCACCTAACCATGGATGGCTTATGGGAAGACATGGGAAAGGTCCTGAGATAACTCTTGAAAGAGATGTTCGGGATCACTGTAGGCTGTTCTGTAGGGAGGTTCTGGTCAGAGCTCAGAAGTCCAGAATGCTGATAGAAATACGGCCTGTAGAGACCAGGTTCAGGAGGTTTCTGCTGGGCAGAAGGACTGCATTGGTTGTGAGACTCCAGATAAGGCATGCTATGGTAGGCAGAAAGTTTGTCTGCCTTTTGCTCGTGTCAAGAAATTTTGCCCGAGACTGAGGTTAAGCAGAGTGGACTGATTAATCTGGAAAATGTAATTTTAAGGCAACTGAATATTGGGGCAGTGGTATGGTGGTGGTTGGGAGCTTTTAGCCAGTTTTGTGTTGCAAATCAAGTATGAAGTGTCTAGCGTGATGATTTAAAATGTGAGTTTGGGGGGCCTGCCCCTTAGCTCAGTTCTTTAAGTGGCTGCTTCCACAAAGCAGTCAGGCTCAGGTTGCTGTGGTTCGATCCCCACAACTCAAGCCAGCCAAACCTGCCCTGAAGGCATTCAGAGCCAAAAATAAAATAAAATAAAATAAAATGTGAGTTTGGCAGGAAGGAAGCTCCAAAAGAGTTGTGGAATGAGGGAGGGAGGGAGAGAGAGAGAGAGAGAGAGAGAGAGAGAGAGAGAGAGAGAGAGAGAGAGAGAACGCTTGAGTGAAAGTATCCAAAGATCTAAATTGGTTGTTGTCCTAACAACTAGAGTACTTGTTAATATGAACTATCAAGTAACATGAAGATAATAAATAAAGGGCAAAACATTTTTTCTTTAGTTTAACATGGACATATTTAATTTACTTTTACAATTAGGAAAGCACTTCACACATTCTGTGAAAATGAGTACAATGCAAAAAATAAATGAGGACTATACAAAGAGCTTGCATTCATTACATAAAGATCGTCAGACAAGTCCAGTATCATATCAACAATATAATTACCTAATTAAAAAATTAAACATCCCAGTACATATTATGACTGGGATTTAATTTTATTTTTGCTTTTAAAATTTAAAAACAATTTAATTTTTCTTTTTTCGGAACCGGGGATTGAACTCAGGCCCTTGTGCTTGCCAGCGAAGTGCTTATTCCACTGAGCCATCTCCCTGGCCCCACATTTTTAAGACATAACTTTCATAAGGTTTTTTTTAATGCTTCTATAGCTCGCTTGCTCTCTCTCTCTCTCTCTCTCTCTCTCTCTCTCTCTCTCTCTCTCTCTCTCTGCAGTTCTGGGGACTGAATTCAAGTCATTGAATTTATCAGCAAGCACTTTATGACTGAGCTACATCTCCAGCAATATTTTCCATTTGACTGTCTAAATAACTATTGCATAACTGTTCTAGCTAGGTATTTTGGGGTCAAATAAGCCTAAATTTTATTTTAGGTTCTGCTAAAGGCAACATAATAATTTGCCCTGATCTTTAAAGTCACAGGCTTCTTTTGTCTATGTTTTTTAACTGAAGAGGAAAATAACAGATATTATAGCAATAATACCTAGTTGGTTTTCTATTCACTGGAAAAGAAGCTCCTTATGGAGTATGTGTAATATTTGGTTATTGTTGGGATACAACAAATATTAGTGTTATCATTCTCATAATTCTTCAAGCATATATATATATATATATATATATATATTCTTCATTTTGTATATTTGGTGCAGAGTCTCACTATGAGCTTGAAATCATAGTGATCTTCCTGTTTTCAGCCACCCCAGTTCTGGTATTACAGGCAAGTGCTACCACTTTCAAACTCAGTCCCCAGCTCACAATGCCTGGAAGATGGGGCTGGCATGGCATGTGGGACCAGGAATTGAATCCTGGTCCTTGTGCTTGCCAAAGCAGGTGCTTAGTCCACTGAGCTATCTCACTAGCCCTAAGCCATATACTTTTATCTTTGCATTGTTTTCTATTTTCATCATTTCTGTCTAATTCCTGCAAGAATCCTTGTGAAATCAGCTCTGTAAAATTGAAAATTTCCCGAGGATGAATCATCTCAGGTGCATTCCAAAGGTGCAAGGGGTTATTATGTTTTATTACTATTGTTATTTTAATTTTTTAATCAGTCACACTTTGTAATTTATGCCTTTTCTTTTTTATTTTGGATCATATATATTAATTAAATTTATTAGTTACATTGTGACATTTCAATACATATATACCATGTATAATGATCAGATAAGAGAAATAGGTATATATATTTTCTCAGATATGTATATTTCTTTGCATCAGAAATGATTAAAATCCTCCCTATTATCTAACTATTTTGAAATGTTCCATTAAACAGCATCACCCATTTTTAGACTTCTGCACTATAGAACATTAGGAGATTGTCCTCCCAAACGTGCCCCTATACACATTAGCCATCGTTGATCTCCCTTCCTCTTTGCTTGGTTTATTTTACTTTCTAAAGACTGTTGGTGTTCTGGACAAATTTTCTCATCCACAAAGAGGAGCAATATGAAATATTAAGTAAATGCTTATTTCATTTGGACAGTTAGGATAGTAATTTCTGCAAATGAGCTATGCAGGTAAGAAAAATCTTTCAGGCTATCTGAAAAATCATTTCAAATCATTAAAACATTTTTCTAGTAGCCTTAAAAGGCTTTGTTATTCCTTTAAAACAGTTTATAATACAAAACCGTGTTCCTTACTGAACAATTTTTAAGCAAAGACACATTTTATTTTTTTTAATTTTTTTTATTTATTTATTTACTTATGA
>NW_004524594.1:5911674-5923098 GCF_000260255.1 Octodon degus | reverse complement strand
CTTTGCTAAGCTTGTTCTAAGTAGGTGCTTTAGACCACTGAGCCATCTCTCCAGCCCCAAAGACACATTTTATATTCTCTGTGCTATATCATAATTTCTAAAATGCAGCTGTACTATTTTGAGTTCTTTTATTAAATTTAATATAATCACACTAACATTTGAAAGAAAAGCTGTCCTTTCTCAGAGTTCTATGACTATTGAGATGCTAAAATTCATCCAGCTAAAAGAAGAAAGACTTTGAATAGACTTTAGATAAAAGTGTGCTCTGGTTCTATTTTATCATGTGCAGAATGGTTATTCCCTATACTTCCTATAGCTACCTCTTCCTACATGATTATACTATAATGAACTTTTCTCTACCTTTGTTTGCTTGGGAGACCTCTACACTGTCCTTCACTTAACCTGATCTCAATGGATTTGCTCATCCTAACACTGTCTAGCTCTCGATCAAATTAATGTCACTAGCGCTCACTTCGTCAGCCACAAGAATGGACCCTGCAATGCTACCATGACTCAAGCCAAGTCATCAGGTTGATGCACAAACTCTTGACACCTGCAACTTAAATAACGAAAGTGTTATTGTGGCTGCCATTTCACAGGGTGTCCCCAGTTAACTGGTTCCTTCCAATGCATAGTGGAAGGTACAGCAGATGAAAACTACTTGGTCTATGTCAATGGGAAAATAAATCTGCAGGGGTGAAACACTATCAAGAGACATCGCCTCTAAGTCACGTTCTTTTTGATCCATTTACACTTAGTCATGTTACACCTCCTAGCAACATATTCCACTGCAAACTTTAGCACATTAAACCACTGACGAGTATAGCATTGCTACAATACAATCGCATTTCCAAGAATCCCTGAGGCTACATAAATTGACATTTCAGCTTCACCATTACACCTATCCTTTGGGAAATGGATGCTGAAACACATACCTTTTAAATCATTTTTTATTTTCCAGTTCAGACCATGACATGTCCACAATTTCGCTGACCATGATAAACTACCCTACATACAATTAAAAAAATACTAATCTTTCTCCAATCTCAACAATTGTAGCATGTCTCACAAGCCCACGTCAAAGTCTCCGCTGAAACTCATGACAAACACTTAGTTATGGGCTTCTATAAAGTTCAAAATGCAAGTTACTTAAATCCAATATACAAAGATGAATGGAAACAGTCCCATTCTAAATAGAGGAGTAGGAGGACTGAAAAGGAAAGGACTAAAGCAAGACTAAAACCCAACAGGAAAAAAAAAGTCTCCTAACTCCTCATAGGGGATCCAGGGCACATCAGGGGAGCTCTGCATTCCAAAGCATAGGTGAATCCACCATTACCTCCTCACAATGCATTTGAACAAGCAGAGTGTCCCCGAAACTATGCATTTCTGTGTTATCCCAAGAAGGTGTTTTGTCACAATTTGTTCTTATGCATTTTGTTATACTAAAAAAATTTAAATGCAGCAGTGTCTCAGGAATGAATTTACATTCCTGTTTTTATGGGAATGCTTAATAACATCCCATTACATATTTTATTATCTAGTCCTAGAGTGTTAAGCTTTAATAATCAAAGATAGGTTTTGCTTAATTGTATTTTCTTTTTGTTTCTGCTTGTGCTAAAAATTTCATACTTAAAATTATTTTCTGCAGTGAGCATAATAATCATAGTTATGGTGAGTGATGATTCCAGTTTCCCAGAGACTATTCAGTTTTGTCCACTGAAAGAAACATTGTAGTCCTGAGAAAAATGGAAAGAGTTGGTCTCCATCAATGCCAGTCATTTTGTTAAACAAAGAACTGAAAATCAAATTTTGAAAATTGATTGAGAGTTTGGGGATGGAAAACTAATAAAGGGGTAGGCAAAGGAAAAAAGATGCTTGGCCTCTGACAGGCATTAGCCCTTCCTATCTGTGCATTGGTGCTGCATGCTGCAGCTTTGTCTCCACGATGTTGCAGGATCATGTGAATGCATGGGTGCTATCACAGACCCACTACCCAAAGCAGGAGTTCTCTTCCCACTGCAGGTCTCTTGCCCTCGGATTCATGCAGGCATGCCTTTCTGCACGAAATTCCTATTGCTCCTGTTACAAAGTAGGACAAACGTAATGGCTTATTCATTCACGTTACAATTTTGGAGGACAGAAGTATATCTCATGGGTATCAGTTGGCTAAAGTGAATTTGCAGATGTGCATAAGGATCTTGAGGTGGGAGAATCATCTCAGATTACCCAAGTAGGACAAATATAATCACAAAGCTCCTTAGAAAAGGGAAAAAGAAGAACCAGAGAAGCAGGAAGTTGTATGACGCCAGAAGTACAACATCTGGTGAAGATATGACGTCATGCTGCTGACTTTGAAGATAAAATACAGATCCACGTGTGAAGACATGCACATGACATGTAGAAGCCAGCACAGGCAGGGAAACAGATTCTCTCCTACAGCCTCCAGAAGCAAATAGTCCTGTTGGCAGCAGCAAGTGAGGCTGAGTTAAAACCTCTCACATCTAAAACTGTAAATAATCAATTCATCAAGTTTTACAGTCACTAAGAAGGTGGTAAGATATCATAGCACAATCTGAAACAAACAGAAGGCCACATACAGCTCATGAAGGTAAGAGTTAGAAAATAACTTCTCTGGACAAAACATGCACTCTGGGGAAGAAAATAGATTAAAGAATAAAAATGGGGTGGAAAGAATAGGGGAGGGAGGAAAGGGCTTTTTCCACAGGCTGATGCATTCAAGTTTAACGTTTATTTTAAATGCTGGTGGTTTAGCTTGTTTTACAAGAAAGGAAAAATTCAATCAGCTTTAGGACTTTTCTGAAAAATTAGAATATACAATGGATTTGGGAGCTGTAGTGAGCTTAGCTCAGACTCCTTGGTTCAACTGTCAATTACTGACTATGTGGATCTGAGTGTGTTACTGACTTTTGTAATGCCGAGTCCATTTTTCTCAAATAGGATTACTGTCATGCATCCTCCACAGAGTTGCTTAGAGATTTCTATGTGTATACTGCAAAGCATTACATATAATACAATGCAGGATAAATGTGCTCACTGAATCACTTCCCAATACAGGCCATGTCCCGATCTCTGGGTGTACACAGAAGTGTTCAATTACCCCTCGTCTACCCATTAAGGAGTTATGTATTGAGCTTCTATCTAGGAATAGACAATGGAATCGTACTCAAACTACAGCAGATCCCAATAGACAGCACCCTTGCTGTGGAAGAATGTATATTATTGTTCCTTTTCCTCTTTGTTGAGAATAGGTCACGATTCCAGTATTTTCCTGTGTTCAGAGTGCCCTCTTGACCTCGCTGGGTCAGCCTGCAGTGTGAGGCTTTTATAAGAGAAACTCTACTTGTGGCTTGAGGCCACCACTGTACAGGTGCAGAGTGGTGGCGATCCCTGCTAATATGACTGTCACCTTCTACTTGGTGCCAGATTCAAGACGTATTAGAGACAAGGTCTTCTACACTTATTCCCTTTTAGGGTGAAAAGTCAGAAGTATATCTCCTGCTTAACTAATTATTTATTACCTTTCTAAAGAATTGGATAATTTACCAATTTTTTTTAACATGACAGACAGAAAAGTAAAAGGATATTTATTGTTACTCCCCATGGACTGCAAAAGGCAGCGATTGGCCTGGACTGAAGAGATCATGCTGTTATAATGAAAGCAGGCTCAACTATCAGGGGGTGTAATGAGTGTAAGCCAGAAGTAAATGAATCATTATAAAATACATACTACACTCTTTATGCACAATGAGACTATTGCACTAAAATAATCTCAGGCTTAATGGTGTCCTTTCTTGCTTTTCCCCTACTGTGTATCTACCCATGACTCCACTACTTCAAATCTTGTCCCCCAAGGACAGTTTCATAATGAGAATGAAGGGTTTGATTATTTGCATTTAATAACTATGCCTCCCAAGTTCTACTTAATGCAGCAGAGATTCTAGATGAAAGAACATGCCAGAATTATCGGAGGATCCATCAATATTGGCAATTAATCATAATCACAGCCAGTCATTGCAGCTACAATTACTAATTGATTAATTAGGACAGTGCTTGAAATGCCAGTAGAAATTTAATATCATATTAGATCCATTCCAATATCCATAAACCTCTACAATTACCTTTGGCTTACCATTATTTATATCACATTTCTATGTATTATAAGATGCTATATTTATGCATCATTTATCGCTTTATTTCATCAGGTTAAACTCTTTCACTATCTTTTTATGATAGGAACCTATTAAAATATATTTAAGTCACGACATTAAATAAATCTAGTGTCAGTGCCAGGAAAATATTTGCAAATGTAGGCCATTTATTTGCATTGCTTTTTGTAGACCAATAATTATCTTTTACCAAAAAATAGGATGTGAGTATATTCTACATACTGAAAGATGGATAACATTACTACCGTGGATTTACGTTCACAGTGTCATTGGGTTTATGAATCAATTTTTTTTCAGAAAAATGGCAAAAGAAATTTTACATTACCTCCTTTGAATGATAAGCCTATGGCCAAAATAATGACACCTCTCAAATATGGGAATCAATCTTTATATTCATTAATTTATTTTTAAGGAAACTAGAAGAGGCCTAATGTAAACATAGTAGGGGATTTACTCAAGAAATTCACAACATGTTATTCTGGTTGTTTTAAAACTATGAATTAGGGCCAATGAGATAGCTCAGCAGACTAAGCACCTGCTTAGGCAAGTGCAGGGACTAGGGTTTGAGCCGCAGGAACAAATGGCATGCCAGCCCTGCCCCCAGGCTCACTGAGCCAGCGATGGACTCCAGGTGTGGTGGCGTAAGTCTGTAGTCCCAGTGCTGGAGAGGCTGAAAACAGGAGGATCACTTTGAGTCTGAGCTGCATAATGAGACCTTATACCAAACACATGAAAAAAACAAAAACCTGTGAATTACAGACAGTCAATCAAAATCACATTTTCACGTAACAGCTTTTGAACACTCTGTGCAAAAGTAACATAGGAATACTGAAGGGGGCACAATGATATGTGAAGTTTGCTTTCTCACAGCGAGCGTGTGGTTCCATAAATGAGTCAGAGCCTGGCCTCCTCTAGAGAAAGCTCAAGAGTCAACTGTGCCAATGAATTGAATGAACAGGCCTTTGAAAATTAAAAGAAAGGGGAAAACAAAACCCAAAAAGTCTATGACCAGTCATATTTCCCTGAACTTTCTGCTCCTTAAAATCTATTTTGCAAAGTCGACGATAAAATTATAATTATCTACACTTTGAAGTTGTTGCTATGCAAAGACAAACTCTTTTCTCCAAATGTGTGTATCCAAGACCTTCTAATTCAGCAGCATGGATTTGCTATATACTTCATCTTGTGCCTCAAAGACACCCACATTCTTAATTTCATTGTAAATATTGGTTGGCTAGAATAATGCTCTGATTACAGGTATACAAGTTGGGAACATGTAACCATATGTGTTTGATGACTTAAATTGATAGTATTAAAATGAAATAAATACCAAGATTTCAATGGATATACCCTCATTTGCTATTGAGTATTTGATGGTTAATTAAGAGACATACTTAGCATGGCTCTTGCATTTTGCATATATACCATGTGTTTGCCCCTGTGTAAAGGCAGGATCTGTATGACTAACTAATGCTCCCTCAGCCCCCTCTCCATCCACAGCCATATCATGCTGTGTTATGCAGAATAATATTCTCTCATCATCGAAAAGATTAATTCAAGGTACGAAACAGGAGCTGTTGAAAGGTAATAGCCATTTATGAAGGCTGCATTACAGTGGAAAATTTCAAAGCATTGTGCATTACATCCATATTAATAGCAAATTACCTTTGCATGGATAATAGCATTTCACAATGGACACCCAAGGAATTAGGGACTATTAGCTTTGCCCTCAAAAGCACTGTCTGCCTCTTAAGAGGTGAATTCTAAAAGTTGAAGATGCTAGGCCTAGTGTATCCTTAGACATTCCTGGGCTGTCAACCCACTAAAGTTCTGTCGTTACAACCTCCAGTCTGCTAAGCCATGCAAACTCTATCCTCCCGAGAGCAGAATAATAAGAATTACACATTGTACAAGGGCTGCTGATTCAACTCCCATTTCCCTCAATACAAGTCAAGGCAATGTCCATTCAGGGAAGCCGTCTTTCAAAAAGAGAAAAAGAAGAGGCTGTTTTTTAAGCAGCAGCCTTTTAACAGATGAGATGTCATGGTCTCCTGGAAAGTGAATACTTCAGTGGCATAGTACTTTGATTTGTAACAGTTATAAAACAGCTATTCCTAGGACAGAGTTAATTACGGAGAGTAAGCAGTTTGAAGGACTAATTTATACTGCAATGCTTTCGTTGGCATAAAAGAGAAGACAACTGTCATAAGTAACTCTATCTCTCCTCCTTCAAATAGGCTATTGAAAATCCCAGAGCACACTTTCCAGCAGGATATTAATGAAAGATAAAAAAGCCAATGATCTGGGCTGACCTTATTGCCTGGACAGGTCCACCCTTGTGAGTATGACACAGATATCTAAGACAGCTGGAAATAGGATCTGGAATGTGTATATATGACCATGCCAGCGGTCTATTTAAATCATGGATCATGGGTAACTACTGTATCCATTACAATTTGAAGACTTAGATTTACTTATTTCCATGTTGAACTAAGCTACACAAATTACATGATTTCTTTATAGCAAAGCATTTACCAATGACGTTGATGATAATATTAATGGCAGTAGTGCAGCAGGGCTAAGGCAGAGATAAACCTATCCCCAATAGGTGTGAACAGCAGTTTAATATTTATACCATCATAAAATACTTGCTTAGGGGTGTTTCCTTTCTTAGTATAGAATGCATAGTATCTAAAGGACAGAGAAAGAAGAATCTTCCTTGCATAGTTAGCACCTAGTAAGTGTTAACTTATTTGCATGAAAAAAGAAAAGTTTGGATTATAAATCCTGTATTAGAAACAGTCTCTTTGCACAGAAAAGCATTTTACTCAGTTCTTATAAGGCTCCCAGGATGGAGCAGAGGAGAACTATGGGAGGAGGAAGAAAAGGGAGGGGAGGAAGAGGGTGCAGGAGGCAGGGAGCAGAGGAGGAAGTTCAAGTTTCCTTCCCTGACACTTTGACCTCTCCCTCCTGCTTTTACTCCCCCTCAGCCACACTTGCTGCAACCCAGGGGCTCTGGAGTCCACTAGGAATCAGTGACCTCCTTCCCAATGCTAGGGTGAAGAACAAGAAGAATGCACTTGAAAATGGACGGCAGGGGGGAACAAAACAAGAACAGCCAGCAAGCCCTTCCTTCAAAACAGCATAATATGTTGAGCTGTAAAAGACTCAAGTCAAGAACTTCTAACATTGCCAGTTCTGCTGAAAACTCACTACTATTAAGGACTATTGGACTATATTGGATTATTTCGCTGAATTCAAGCATCTACAATATTTGAATGGCAATGGAACACCCATCTCTGACAAAACAAAACAAAAAAAGAAGATATAAATGAAGGACCATTTTGTAGTGAAAAATATATATATCTGTATATACAAAATAGCATAGATATGCAGCTACTTTCTCTTAGTTCAATGAGAAGGAAGATTTCTACTAATAGTGTGTGGACAGGATATCATGTCTGCGTCTTCTACTCTGAATAACTACTGTGAAGACAACAATATGCAATTTATTAATTATTGTAACTGTCCTGTCTTTGACTTTATCAGGTTAGGGTTGCTTGAGAGCCTAACCTGATAAAGGTTCATAACCTGTTTTGAACCTGTCTCATTGCTATCTCTTTCTCATTAAAATTTATAAGAAATAAAATAAAATAAAAAGACAACAAATTTACACAGTGAGGTGCCCCACTATTATTAATTATATTACTATCAGTAGTTGCATTATTATTAATGCAAGAAGACATGGTGAAAAGACAAGCAACGTAGTATGCTAATTAAAATCTGTAATTTTATTTTTTACAGAAAATAAAAAATAGTGCAAAAATTAGAAACAATGCAGAATCTCACTAAACAAATAATGGGAATTCAACAATCGTTCTTACATTACTTTTTGTTGTCTTCATTAGTTGTTCGGATTAACTAATATAAGCATATAAAATTGGTCAAAATTAATTAAAATGAAAAAAAACCCAATTGAGCACTAACTTTTCCTTCCAATACACCAGTATAAATCAGCAGTAAAATTATCCAAGTTATCCTGTGTATACATGTACATAATGCTGAAGTAAGTCAAGTTTCTTTGACTTTATCAGGTTAGGGTTGCTTGAGAGCCTGATTCAGTTGCCACTAGCATCTCCAATTTATTGTCTTTCTGTACCTCTGAAATAACTTCTACACTCCCACTACATGCTGTTTCTCCACCTCCTCTCTTTTCCTTCATCCATCCACACATAACTTGTAAATTCATCAGCATGGTGCAGCCTAGCCAGCCCAACCAGCAAGCTCTCTACTGTGCCTGATACTGCTTCACAGCAAAGTCCTCTGGATTCTGTTATGCAGAGACTCCACAGCGTGATGTCAGCCCCCTCACCTGCTGATCCTAAAGTCAGGGTGGCCAATCGGAATGCTATGCCAAGAATGAGGACATATCAGGAGATGAACCATCCTACATGGATGGAGGTATTATTATGATGGGTCACATTATTGCTTTTAACTACTGATACTTCTTAGTAGGCATGTGAATTCCCTGCTGTGATGAGATTTATTGGCCTTCTTCTAAGAGAAGTATACTCACTACCCACCTAGTATTGGACGATCTATGGAATAACTGGCACATGGGACATGATTCGCTGTGACATTGGTGTGAATAAATGCAAGCATGAAAAGCCACTGAATATTTAAGTGGCTTTGTTCTTTAGCCATTGTTCTTCCCTACACACACACACACACACACACACACACACACACACACACAAATAAAACACACACACACATCACATCACAGTTAGTGCCTCTTCCTTCAGCCTGAGGCTTAAACTAAGAACAACTTATAAAGCAGAGAACTCCAGCTGTCTTCTGTCACAATCATCTGACTGGATGAGAACATAACTATTATTTCTGCAAGCCAACAATACTGTAAAATGTTACTGCTGATCAACTTACCAAAATCTAATGGAATCACCCTTAAAATATTTAATATTCTTTAAAGAAGTTTTTTGAAATACAATTTAAAGTTGTATCATTTGGAGTATTACCAACTCCTCAATTTATTTCTCTTCTGTCGTTCTATGAATTTTAATCTACTACACACAATACTGACCGCCTTCCTCACCTATCACTCATATCTCCAGGACCATGAATAATTTACCCTCTAAGTATTCCCTAAGTCTTATCTATATAAATGAATAATATCAT
Organism: Octodon degus; assembly: GCF_000260255.1. NCBI lineage: Eukaryota > Metazoa > Chordata > Mammalia > Rodentia > Octodontidae > Octodon > Octodon degus. Next base: position 5,913,712 of record NW_004524594.1, on the reverse strand, counting down.
CTCTCTTCCCATTTCTCCTCCTGTTAAGGACTATAGAGTTCTACAGGAAAAAGAAAGAAATTTGTATATCTACTCAATTACAGAAACTTTGCTCTGAAACAATAGTATTTGAAGTATCTTATATTCTGTTAACATCTTTCCGTTTGAAAAACTGCCATGCTGCTAACTGTACCAAAAATTACTCACTGAAAAACTTCCCACGTTTGCTGATATACCGCTATAGTTCAGTGCCTTATTCTTCTAGATAATCATCAAATCTGTATTCAGCTCAGAAGAAATTAACTCCATCATATTAACTTTCACCCACTATCATTCAACTCCTCCCTTGCTGTAACACACAGCCTCTCTCTCATGTATGTATAGTATATATGCTCTTCTACTCTATTCCTATAAGTGTTTAGGAGTACAAATTCATTTTATGGATATGTTTTCAATTTACATCAAAATATAAATGTCATGTTTTAAAGACATATCAATGTTGCATGAAGCATCTCTAATTTATTATGCATGACTATTTCTTAGTTTCCTATCACCAATATCTATCCAAATTTATTTATCTATTTTCTTTTTGAAAATATTTAAAATGCCTACAGTGTGCTACTACCAAAAGTAGTGCTAGGATATACTATCTACTGCATTTCTTTTCCAGTCCACATGACAGGAATATATATATATATATGACATTTCTATTTCATCGGGTGTGTTCAGACCTGCCAAACTGACTTACAGGAAGTTAATGTAAATACATACTCAACCTATACTCTTCCCAGTACTGAAAATTGTAAAACTTCCTTATTTTGACTTGTTATAGAAGGGAAATATATTTTGTTGTTTTATTCCAGTTTTGCCTTTCCTAATTAGGTCAAGTATTGGCACAATTTAGAAATGTGTTTCAGCTCTAAATGTGTTATGGTTTCTTTCTAAGTTTTTAAGCTAGAAGTTTTTGAGCCACAGAGTTTTATCATTTCCAGATAGATGGTGATATTTCTTCTCTCTGTTTCTAGTTTGCACTTTATACTTTTGAAGAAACACAACTTTGCTTTTCTGCTACTCTCTATATCTTTGAATGTTGTCATAAACTTCTGTCTCTTTATCCTTCCCTGATTCATCAAATCAATGCTTTCTTTAAGTAATTTTATGGAAAATTACTTTGTGCCCCACCATTCGCAGCTCAACTGTTGAAGTTGTAATTCACTGTGTAGTTGTATTTGGAGATATGTTCAGTAAGGAAATAACTCGTGATACAATGAGGCTATAAGGATGGGGCTCAGGTCTACAGGCTTAGTGACTTTATGAGAAGAGACCTGGGATTGTCGCCCTGCACATGCACAAAGTAGAGGTTCAGCCATCCTACAGTAAGATACCGGCCATCTCAAACCCAAGCCAAGAACCCTGAGGGTTTATCAAACCTGCTGCTACTGTGTTTCTAGACTTCCAGCATAACTGTTCGAAAATCTATTTAGATTGCTTAAACGACCCAGTTTGTGATAATTTATTATGGACGTCTAAGTAGTGTCATGCAGGTTTAAATTTGTTTTCAGTCAATATTTCATTTTTGATTAAAAATAGTCACATGTGCAAGTCATAGGTAAGAAAAAGATGAGTGTATAATCTAGGTCACCTTGAGGAGGAGGTAAATGTAGATCCAGATGTACCTGCATAGTAGCTTTGAAAGAGCATGGCAAGACTTCATTGATTTAATTCATCCCATGAAGCTGGAGATGGCCATGGCCTCATGCATTACCTGAGGCGAAGTTGGTGGACAGAAGCAAAATTTTGCTGAATGCTTTTCTTCAGGAACTAAATCGTCATGAGCCAAAGTATTACTGTAATAATCTTTATGTGAAACTTCATCTGTGTCACAAAAACTGATTAGCTAAAATGTTTATTTCTTGGGCTGGTGAGATGGCTCAGTGGTCTAAAGCACCTACTCAGAACAAGCTTAGCAAAGCCCAGGGACCGCGGTTCAATCCCCCAGCACCACATGCCAGCCAGCCCCGCCCCCTGGTGGGCTGAGCTGGCCACACACACACACACA
>NW_004524594.1:5909680-5910849 GCF_000260255.1 Octodon degus | reverse complement strand
TTCTTCTTCTTCTTCTTCTTCTTCTTCTTCTTCTTCTTCTTCTTCTTCTTCTTCTTCTTCTTATCCTTTATGTATTTGGTACAGGGTCTCTATACACAGCTCAGACTCATAGTGATCCTCCTGTTTTCAGCTTCCCCAGCACTGGGATTAAAAGCATGTGCCACCACACCCAGACTTCCTTGACATTTTTATGGTTAAATTGTATTGCTTCTTAAGAAAAGCAAAGCAGGGGCTGGGGAGGTGGCTTAGTGGAATAAGTGCTTCCCTGGCAAGCGCAAGGGCCTGAGTTCAATCCCCGGTTCTGCCAAAAAAAAAAAAAAAAAAAAAAAAAAAAAAGAAAGAAAGAAAGAAAAGAAAAGCAGGAATGTCAATTCTTTTAAAATTATATAATCAAACCTTAAGTGAAGTCAGAAAACTTAAGACTAAATTACCTTGTTTTGTGGTATTTCATCTTCACTTGGAGATGGGTGACAGAACATCAGAGAATCTGTTACTCTGAACTTCTTTGTGGAAGCTTGCATGTAAATACCAATACTTATATGCTCTTCCCTAAAGATATAATTCATAGATTTTTGAGAATTCTGAACATCATTCCTTCTGCAATTAAAAGCAAAATACCTATATTTCAATGCATTTTTTAAAACAGAATTGCATTATATCATCATTTAAGAATGGGGAAAATTGTATTGAAAATTCAGCATGGAAGAATATTTAGTTAAATGAGGACTCAAACTTTTTGTAGCTCAGGTTCCACTCAAACTTGCTTGTTTTAGATGCCTTCTGATGAAACAAAAGAATAAGCAAAATTATCTTTGAATTTCACTGGAATATTTGAATAATATTCTTGTAAATGCTCTATAAAATTCACCATTTTTATATACCTACAAAGATCCGGGTGGGTACCAGCTATCATAAGGCTACCATAAATTGTTAAAGGTTGAAACATTACTAACAACATCGAAGAAAATAATCTATGCACATGATATGGGTCTCTCTCTGTCTCTCTCTCAGTCTCTCTCTGTCTCTCTCTGTCTCTCTCTCCATCTGTCTGTCTCTGTCTCTGCCTCTCTCCCTGTCTTTCTCTCTGTCTCTGCCTCTGTCTTTATCTTTCTCTCTGTGTCTCTTCCTCTCTGTGTTTCTCTCTATCTCTGTTTCTCTGTCTCTGCCTG